>NC_061508.1:82750606-83038952 GCF_022539505.1 Lolium rigidum
GCGGGCCCTACATCCCTCGGCGGTGCGGATTTGCGTTGACTCGGCCGGCGAACCCGAGATTTTGAGATGCACCACGTCCCGGGCCACCATACGCGACGTTTTGGCCGCTTTCGTCGGGCTAGGTGGCCTCAAAAATGAGAAAAAAAAGTTTTGACATGCACCACGGAGGGACCAAAATCGTCGGCCATGGTACACCAGCAACCACGGCGCGACTTCAACTTCGTCGGCCATGGCAACTTTTCTTGTAGTGATGTATTCCCGTGTTCCCTTGCTTTGCAACAAGGTACGTCACGTTTGGAGGAGTGGAGGTCCCACGAAGGATTCCCCGCGCCACGAAGGCTCACCCTATTCTCCGAACCACACCCACGAAGGATAATGGCCCTTTCCTTATGGTTAGCTTTTCCTCCGCTCCGGAGATGGCAAGCTCCACAACCACTTCACAAGCTCCATGAAGGAGAAGCCCGGGCCTCTTCACAATCTTCTTGAAGAGATCACCGGAGCACCAACCGCCAAGCCAACTAGGAGGTTTCCCTCCAAGAGTAACAAGTTCACGGTCTCTCACTCGAACTAATCGTGGTGGAGAGCTCAACACTATGCAATGATGTAAAGCAAGAACACTAGAGGTGTTCAAATCCTTCACTCTCAAATCCCACCCGAACAACAAATGCTAGGATGAGATTGGAGAGGAAGAACAATGGGGAAAGTCAACAAAAGACTCCAAGATCTAGATCCCAAGAGTTCCCCTCACTTAGAGGAGAAATGGATTGGTGGAGGTTGTAGATCTAGATCTCCTCTCTTAGATCCCTCAAGAATGAGCAAGAATCATGGGAGGGAAGGGAGAGGAAGCAAGCTCAAGAGGTTCAACAATGGTGGTCAAAAACATGCTCAAGAACCCTAGAAAACTGTTGGGGAAGAAGCCCCTTTTATAGCCAAACGAAATATGACCGTTTGGGGCAGATCTGGGAGTTTTTCGTGCAGCCTGGCGGAAAGCCCGGTCAGACCGGGCCGCCTGGCGGAAAACCCGGTCGACCGGGCCAGGGACCGGGCGCCCCTGAAGGCCCCCTGGAAACCGTCCGGATGGCACCGGTGTGGGAGCCGGTCTGTGCCGGACGAGCCGGTCAGACAGCCGGCGCCACCGGGCCAAACATGAAAACATGGTTTACGAAAACCATGATAACTTTTGCGTACAGACTCCGATTTCGATGATCTTGGGCTTGTTGGAATCAGGACAGCAAGCCCTACAACTTTATGTATAGAAACATCATTGTCCACCCACGGAATAAAAACCATAAGATGAATGTTTGACCTATCTATAAAAGAGACACCGGTAAAACCTCCAAGCTTGAAAACGCAATAGAAGATGCATATGGATTCCGTTTTCGATGAACTTGGGCTTGTTGTAAAGCTAGCAACAAGCTCAAGAACCTCACACAGAGAAACACCAAGAAACAATAGATTTATGGAATGCAAAGCATGCAAAGGGTTGAGCTCCCTAAGACGATGTGATCAAGTTACCCAACCGAAAGCCCCTCTTGATAGTGCGGCTATGTATCCTATAACCCGGTCTCCCAACAACCACCTTGAGACCGGTAAAAGGAAAAACTAGCAAGGACATACCTTTGCCTTGCGCATCCCGCTTGATCTCGATGATAGATCTTCAAGCTCAACTCAAGCCGGAATGCCTCACTTGATCATTGTTGCTTCGTGAAAACTCACAAATGCTTCCCCATACACCATGATGGGAAAGCTCCATTGATGCACATCTTCATATGTCCATTATCACCAAAATGGACAGCAAGCTTCAAGCACATGATCCTCTTGAGATGCTCAATCTTGAACTTGCCCAACTCAACCTTGATGACGATCACCACTTGACGTCATCCTCTCATGGGCTATATGAGATCTCACTTTTGATGCATGCCCATGGAAAGATACCTAACCCACATAGACAACACAAGGGAACATATATGATGGGTTAGTTCATAAAGCATAATTGACACGGCTTACCCTACCACATGACTTCTCGTGGCACATTCTTCATGCTTCATGTGTTGACCAAACTTGAATCTATTTGTCACATCCCGAAATTTTCTAAATTTCTAAATGTAAAATAAAATAAATTTAATGCTTGATTGTTTGCACTTGATTGAAAATTCACAAGAAATTAAAACTTTTAAAGTTATCTAAAGGTATTTTCCAAAAATGAGTTTTAAAGAAGTGAGCTTAGCTCATTTGGTTAGGGAAGTGGATGTACAACCCAGCCACCCAGGTTCAAGTCCCTGCGGATCTAGAATTGGGTTCTTATTATTTAAAAAAAATCACGGTAGGGGCTTCCCCTACCGTATTCCTTTCAAAAAAAAAAAAAAAAAATGAGTTTTACAAAGACTTTTGGTTTCAAAGTATTTTTCAAAATCAAAAATATCCCTGCTTCAAAGTTTTCAAATCCTTTAAGGATTTCTATTTAAGAAAATAAAATTATAGAAAACTATATTTGTGAAATATTGCCAAAGTAGCAATTAGGCTAAGTGCATATAATTATTATTTTATTTTTCACAAATGGATTTTAAACAGGTTCCTTATTATCCTAAAACACTATTTTGATTTTACAAATTTTTGTTAATTTGTTTGGTATGCGTATGTTAAAACTATTCTCATATAGCCATAATGGCATAGTAGTAACAAAATGATATAAAATAATAATTCATAAAATTTAAGTTCTTTTGTTGTCCTATGTCGAGCAAAATAATTTTACAAACTCGTAGGAATTGGTTTCACTCAAATCGGAATTACGAAACTCATTTTATAAAGAAAACAAGTAATAGGAAAAAAGAAAAGGAAAAAAAAAGAGAACGGGCCGACCAGCCGAACCGACCGGCCCAGCAGGCGGCCAGGCCAAGCCCACCCGGCCGACCGACCGAGCCAGCCAGGCAGCCATCGATCGGTTCGGTCACGAACGAAAGAATCCCGTATTTATAAAAGTTATCTCCACTTAAACGTACTTTTCTTGAGCTACACAACTCGGAATTTAGATCCGTTTGTTTCCTTTTCTCTTCTCGAAACCCTAGGTTAACAAAATCTTAACTCGTTGATTTGACCACCATAACCACCTCAAATCGCTTCGGGCTCTACACGAAAGTTGTAGATCTCGTCGAGATCTTTCAATTCCGACCAATCTCATCTCTTTTCGTCCACCATACACGGAGAATTTTGGTTCGCAAGCTGTCAGATCTGACAAAGGTAATCCTCAATAAGTTCGTGCTCGTTTCACGAAATCCAAATTCCTTTGGTGAGTATGTAGATCTGAGCATCCTCTACAACTTTCATGTTGGAAGTTTTTCGATTTGAAGTACCAATTTGTCGCTCATCTACAGATCTATTTCGAGTCAACCGGAGCCAAATCGAGTTTCAAAACGATCTCGAATCATCATGACTTCAACACGGAAGTTGTTCCCCTCGTCAAGATCTTTCGATTGCCGCAAGTCTCACCCTTTTTCGTTTATCGAGTAGGGAGAAAATCATGTTGGAAGATTCAGATCTTATAAGGTATATCTCAGATCTTGTCAAACCCATTATTCCGCTGTGAAAAGTAATGTGTGCGTTAGATAGATCTATTAATTCTATACAACTTTGATGTAGAAAGTTTTTCCATCTGAGTAAATTTTTCTGTCAACCTTTATGACATCATAGTCAACTCAGTCTAGTCAAAGTCAAACTACAGTCAGCAGTACAGTCAGTAGTACAGTCAGCAGTACAGTCAGCGGTACAGTCAACAGTACAGTCAGCGGTACCGTCAGCAGTCCAGTCAGCGTCTCAGTCAAACTCGGTCAACCCGTTTTAAATTTAATTTTTAAATGTCAGATTGCATGTCTAACTTGTAAAATCAATATAAAATCATCCACTGGGCCAAATTTTACAAATTTTATATCGTTGGAAAGCTTATAACCTGTAGAATCCAAATATGCAAGATTACTGTATGTGTTATGTATTAGTTTTCGAATCACAATTCAAATGGTTTAATTAATCCTTTTCACTATAAAAAATTATATCAAATAATCTACTGGTCCGAAATTAACAATTTTGTAGTCTCTGGAATCCTTAGAACATGTGTAACATCATGGAATCAGAAAATATCAAAGTTGTTATGTGCACAAAGTTGATGCGTTCAAATTCAGCCAAATCACTATTCTAATCATAACTTGAGTTCTAAAAATGATTTTGTAGTGAACCCAATTGCATAAGTCTTGTTTTTACATTACTCCATCCAATAGCACCTCCGTCCAAAATATCTGTATCACTTTGCAAATACTCAAATTCAAATATGAGAATTTGAGTATATATCCATTATCGATTTTTATAAGCCTTTCTCAACATGATTCTTTTGTGAAGGTGAAACTTATGATCACATCCACACACCAATACCACTAGACACTATACCTTGAACCAATATTGTGTTTATCCAAATTCTTTTTCATTCACCCCTTTGAATTAGTTTAAAACTATTCAACTTACAAATAAGTAAATTGAGTACTTTCATATGTCTTTGGTCCATACCCAAGCCTATGTGTAATTCATACTATTGAGTAATTGTTGTCACACTTATTCAGTAGTATTGTTGTTGCACTATTTGTCATTTATGTGATTCAATTCACATAGGCCGTTCCGAATTCTTTTCATGCTTTTGTAAAGCATAAATATTCTTCATTTATATCTTAGATTATCCAATTCTTTCTAATCATGTTACTTTCCGTCCAAACTCTCACATCCATATCCTGCAAGCCAAACCTCATGCCATACCTTAGTACCATAGAGCGATTTCTGTTTGTCGTCTTGTTTGATTTTGTTGTTGTTGAATGGTGTGTTTATGTTGTGCTATATTCTATGTTATAGTTTGCACGGAGAGGCACGTATTTTGATTAAGAGAAGTGGACACGCTTCGACTACCAAAAGGCAAGTGACACTCAATTACCTACCTATTTTGTTATGCATTAGTGTTTTATAAACTAGTATGCATGGTAGGATTTTGTTTTCGAAGATTATGCTATGCTTATCGAGTCCTAGTAGTGTGTAGCCACCATGAGCCCTTGCTAGATTTTAGTTTGCCTAGCAATAACAATGTGCCACTGCTGTTTTGATCAACTTGGATTGTGAGTATTGAGAATTAAAAATTAACAACTTTAATGAATCACCTGGGTGGATTGGTTGTTTGGTGGGCGGCTGCTCAGGCTCACGCGCCCTAGGGACTAAAGTGATTCCTCACGCGCCCTAGGGACTAAAGTGATGAATCCCTGAGAGTGCGCAAATGTAGAGTGGCTACTCAGGGCCACATTGTGGTTGTCTTCGCCTGAGGGTGCACTTGTGGATGGCCACTCAGGATTAAAGAGATTACTATGTCGTCCATGTTCTAGATAGCTTCCAGTGCATCCTTATGGTATTATGGGCTCTGTCGGGATTAAGTAAGTTGTGAGGTCAAACTTGTTGCTAGACATGATGATGGGGCTTGCAACCCAACGGGAACGGGTCTAGCTAGTTATGGTGGAAACCTCCTTCTGAAAGATCTTGTCTCATTTCTTCTCTTGGGAAGGGTGGGTCGTAAGGTGAAAGTGCACAACCTCTCGAGAGTTAAACCTAAGATCCTAGCCGTGTCCCCGGTTATGGACAATTTGAGCTTTCTAGGCAAGGAATGTACGGAAGAATCTCATCACCTTTTCTGAATAAGTTAAAATTGGAGTAGCAACTATCGGATAGTACATGGGAGATGTAACCATGATACTGTTTATGACATCATTATGAGTTTTGTAAAATGTTTTGTTTTAAATAAAATGTAGGATAAAATTGGCTTTATGCAAATTTTCCTAAACTCCACTTGCCAAATATCATGTAGATAGTCATGCCCAAAACTCGCCACCATATAAGTGTCATTTGCCAGTACATCATTGTACTGACCTCCATTCGTGGGGCTGCATATTCAAACGTGCAGGATTTTCTGAGGAGAAGTACGTGGTAGGATCTCGAGTCTACATTCCAACATGACTGCCTGTGGCACATGAAGATGATGAAGTCTCACTGATTATTTACATTTCCGTTGTGTTTGTTCTGAACATTGTACTGAGCTAGTCCATGTGACTATGCAAATTGTAAGGTTTTACTTTACCCTTTGGATCAAAGATGTAGTAATTTGATACTATTGCAATGATTACTATATTTTGTAATGTGTGTGCTATAAGTGATCTCGGGAATAGCACTATACACAGGTATCTTGCCTTTATTAAAAGGTAGGGTGCTACAGAATGGTATCAGAGCATAGTGTTGCCTGTAGGATCGAGACCCTAGGTTTGGATTAGAAATAGGAAGCCCCCAGGATTAAAAATTTGTCTAATCCTATTTCAATCAAAAGATGTTTGCTTTGTGATCTTCTGGTATTCTCATCTATTCCATCTTCAAAATTGTTTTCCTCTCACTTTAGATGACCACCTTATCAAAACTATCAACAAGGACTAATGATGACCATGTCCCTGAAGTATGAAGAATGATGATTCATGTGATGTTCTCTGACTCAACAAATGAAGAACTTGAAGGAAAACTACGATGCGACCACACAAGACACGAAGATATACCGAAGGAGTAGAATAGAAACTTGAACCATCCAAAGCAGAAATAGTCCAGACCACCATTAGTTCTGTTTTAGCGAACCAACGATAAAGTAACAAAGTATTGATCTTACCAAATTGAGGTATGACCATACTAGTTCGTTTGTGTTTGAAATATGTTGCTTGATGCTTGGATGTTGTTTGCAAGATGTTTTGCTTTGATTTGATGTGTTGGGTCGGAAACCTTCTTTAGAATCTTTCTATCTATTCTCACCTATATCTAACCCATAGAATGTTTTATCGGCAACTCGCCATGGAAAACAGTAGTAGTGAAACCAACGTTCATGTTCCTATCAAGATGAAGAACCGAAGAGTGCGAGATATGCAAAATCCTAGTTAGGGATCGATAGAAATGTTTTTCAAAATAGTTCAATAATGGGGATTGAAACATTGATTCAATTCTCCATGGAATTTTTATCAAACTTGTGAGGTTGACCAAGAGTTAGAATACGAGATTCAATAAATCAAATACGGAGTAATGATTTGGGTGCAGGATGGATTGATCACCATTCCTACTACTCTTATTATTCGCTTTCGTAATATTGACTTTGCGAATCTAGAGAGACATACCTACCAAAGAGATGTCGGCGAATAAGCCTAAACCCTAGGGTGAATAAATATTATGCCCTTATAGTAGGCAAGTGCTGCCAAGCGTAGGACTACGGTGAGTTTGAAGACACAACCACTAGACGAAGAATAGCGGAAGATTGTCGATGACACCAACATGATAGAATATGAAGGATGCCTTGAAGTAATCTCAGGTTGGTCTTTCATTTGACCCAGGGAGTGAACCTTACTTTTAAAAGTAGTTCAACAACCATCCATTTGGATTAGAAAGCCCTAATATGAAGGAAACCTATTCGACACACCTTGGAGAGATATGTTGTTTACTATACGTGAATAAACATTCACCTATTGGATTTTAACTCAGAAGCCCTAATCCATAGATGTTTTTCAAATATGACCTATTGCCAAGTCATTTCCAAGATAATCTTAGCCTAAACCCAAGACCCAAGACTACCTACAAAAGTTCCTTTTAAGGGTGGTAGAAGCCGTACCTTTGGATTTTGGATTTACATCAGATGCTGCATGAGAAGGTATCGTAAGAAGTTCCCCATGACCAAGTGTACTCAAGTAAAGGATAATACTCATGGGATGAGTACCATCATAAGAATGGACACAGTTGATGGTATGACTGTATATGGTTTAGTGTAACGTTTTTAAAGCCCAAGATTGACTTCTGAAATCTCCTCGGAGATGTTCAAAAAGAATCAATAGTGATTACGAACCTATTAGAAGACCTGAGCCCAAAACCTTTTATTTCTAGCCTTTCTCAAATCTCGAGGACGAGATTTCTTTTAAGGGTGGTAGTCTGTCACATCCCGAAATTTTCTAAATTTCTAAATGTAAAATAAAATAAATTTAATGCTTGATTGTTTGCACTTGATTGAAAATTCACAAGAAATTAAAACTTTTAAAGTTATCTAAAGGTATTTTCCAAAAATGAGTTTTACAAAGACTTTTGGTTTCAAAGTATTTTTCAAAATCAAAAATATCCCTGCTTCAAAGTTTTCAAATCCTTTAAGGATTTCTATTTAAGAAAATAAAATTATAGAAAACTATATTTGTGAAATATTGCCAAAGTAGCAATTAGGCTAAGTGCATATAATTATTATTTTATTTTTCACAAATGGATTTTAAACAGGTTCCTTATTATCCTAAAACACTATTTTGATTTTACAAATTTTTGTTAATTTGTTTGGTATGCGTATGTTAAAACTATTCTCATATAGCCATAATGGCATAGTAGTAACAAAATGATATAAAATAATAATTCATAAAATTTAAGTTCTTTTGTTGTCCTATGTCGAGCAAAATAATTTTACAAACTCGTAGGAATTGGTTTCACTCAAATCGGAATTACGAAACTCATTTTATAAAGAAAACAAGTAATAGGAAAAAAGAAAAGGAAAAAAAAAAGAGAACGGGCCGGCCAGCCGAACCGACCGGCCCAGCAGGCGGCCAGGCCAAGCCCACCCGGCCGACCGACCGAGCCAGCCAGGCAGCCATCGATCGGTTCGGTCACGAACAAAAGAATCCCGTATTTATAAAAGTTATCTCCAATTAAACGTACTTTTCTTGAACTACACAACTCGGAATTTAGATCCGTTTGTTACTTTTCTCTTCTCGAAACCCTAGGTTAACAAAATCTTAACTCGTTGATTTGACCACCATAACCACCTCAAATCGCTTCGGGCTCTACACGAAAGTTGTAGATCTCGTCGAGATCTTTCAATTCCGACCAATCTCATCTCTTTTCGTCCACCATACACGGAGAATTTTGGTTCGCAAGCTATCAGATCTGACAAAGGTAATCCTCAATAAGTTCGTGCTCGTTTCACGAAATCCAAATTCCTTTGGTGAGTATGTAGATCTGAGCATCCTCTACAACTTTCATGTTGGAAGTTTTTCGAGTTGAAGTACCAATTTGTCGCTCATCTACAGATCTATTTCGAGTCAACCGGAGCCAAATCGAGTTTCAAAACGATCTCGAATCATCATGACTTCAACACGGAAGTTGTTCCCCTCGTCAAGATCTTTCGATTGCCGCAAGTCTCACCCTTTTTCGTTTATCGAGTAGGGAGAAAATCATGTTGGAAGATTCAGATCTTATAAGGTATATCTCAGATCTTGTCAAACTCATTATTCCGCTGTGAAAAGTAATGTGTGCGTTAGATAGATCTATTAATTCTATACAACTTTGATGTAGAAAGTTTTTCCATCTGAGTAAATTTTTCTGTCAACCTTTATGACATCATAGTCAACTCAGTCTAGTCAAAGTCAAACTACGATCGAGCATTACGGTCAGCAGTACGATCAGCGAGTACAGATCAGCGGTACAGATCAACGATACGATCAGCGGTACCGTCAGCAGTCCAGTCAGCGTCTCAGTCAAACTCGGTCAACCCGTTTTAAATTTAATTTTTAAATGTCAGATTGCATGTCTAACTTGTAAAATCAATATAAAATCATCCACTGGGCCAAATTTTACAAATTTTATATCGTTGGAAAGCTTATAACCTGTAGAATCCAAATATGCAAGATTACTGTATGTGTTATGTATTAGTTTTCGAATCACAATTCAAATGGTTTAATTAATCCTTTTCACTATAAAAAATTATATCAAATAATCTACTTGGTCCGAAATTAACAATTTTGTAGTCTCGGAATCCTTAGAACATGTGTAACATCATGGAATCAGAAAATATCAAAGTTGTTATGTGCACAAAGTTGATGCGTTCAAATTCAGCTAAATCACTATTCTAATCATAACTTGAGTTCTAAAAATGATTTTGTAGTGAACCCAATTGCATAAGTCTTGTTTTTACATTACTCCATCCAATAGCACCTCCGTCCAAAATATCTGTATCACTTTGCAAATACTCAAATTCAAATATGAGAATTTGAGTATATATCCATTATCGATTTTTATAAGCCTTTCTCAACATGATTCTTTTGTGAAGGTGAAACTTATGATCACATCCACACACCAATACCACTAGACACTATACCTTGAACCAATATTGTGTTTATCCAAATTCTTTTTCATTCACCCCTTTGAATTAGTTTAAAACTATTCAACTTACAAATAAGTAAATTGAGTACTTTCATATGTCTTTGGTCCATACCCAAGCCTATGTGTAATTCATACTATTGAGTAATTGTTGTCACACTTATTCAGTAGTATTGTTGTTGCACTATTTGTCATTTATGTGATTCAATTCACATAGGCCGTTCCGAATTCTTTTCATGCTTTTGTAAAGCATAAATATTCTTCATTTATATCTTAGATTATCCAATTCTTTCTAATCATGTTACTTTCCGTCCAAACTCTCACATCCATATCCTGCAAGCCAAACCTCATGCCATACCTTAGTACCATAGAGCGATTTCTGTTTGTCGTCTTGTTTGATTTTGTTGTTGTTGAATGGTGTGTTTATGTTGTGCTATATTCTATGTTATAGTTTGCACGGAGAGGCACGTATTTTGATTAAGAGAAGTGGACGCGCTTCGACTACCAAAAAGGCAAGTGACACTCAATTACCTACCTATTTTGTTATGCATTAGTGTTTTATAAACTAGTATGCATGGTAGGATTTTGTTTTCGAAGATTATGCTATGCTTATCAGTCCTAGTAGTGTGTAGCCACCATGAGCCCTTGCTAGATTTTAGTTTGCCTAGCAATAACAATGTGCCACTGCTGTTTTGATCAACTTGGATTGTGAGTATTGAGAATTAAAAATTAACAACTTTAATGAATCACCTGGGTGGATTGGTTGTTTGGTGGGCGATCTGCTCAGGCTCACGCGCCCTAGGGACTAAAGTGATTCCTCACGCGCCCTAGGGACTAAAGTGATGAATCCCTGAGAGTGCGCAAATGTAGAGTGGCTACTCAGGGCCACATTGTGGTTGTCTTCGCCTGAGGGTGCACTTGTGGATGGCCACTCAGGATTAAAGAGATTACTATGTCGTCCATGTTCTAGATAGCTTCCAGTGCATCCTTATGGTATTATGGGCTCTGCCGGGATTAAGTAAGTTGTGAGGTCAAACTTGTTGCTAGACATGATGATGGGGCTTGCAACCCAACGGGAACGGGTCTAGCTAGTTATGGTGGAAACCTCCTTCTAAAAGATCTTGTCTCATTTCTTCTCTTGGGAAGGGTGGGTCGTAAGGTGAAAGTGCACAACCTCTCGAGAGTTAAACCTAAGATCTTAGCCGTGTCCCCGATTATGGACAATTTGAGCTTTCTAGGCAAGGAATGTACGGAAGAATCTCATCACCTTTTCTGAATAAGTTAAAATTGGAGTAGCAACTGTCGGATAGTACATGGGAGATGTAACCATGATACTGTTTATGACATCATTATGAGTTTTGTAAAATGTTTTGTTTTAAATAAAATGTAGGATAAAATTGGCTTTATGCAAATTTGCCTAAACTCCACTTGCCAAATATCATGTAGATAGTCATGCCCAAAGCTGCCACCATATAAGTGTCATTTGCCAGTACATCATTGTACTGACCTCCATTCGTGGGGCTGCATATTCAAACGTGCAGGATTTTCTGAGGAGAAGTACGTGGTAGGATCTCGAGTCTACATTCCAACAAGACTGCCTGTGGCACATGAAGATGATGAAGTCTCACTGATTATTTACATTTCCGCTGTGTTTGTTCTGAACATTGTACTGAGCTAGTCCATGTGACTATGCAAATTGTAAGGTTTTACTTTACCCTTTGGATCAAAGATGTAGTAATTTGATACTATTGCAATGATTACTATATTTTGTAATGTGTGTGCTATCAGTGATCTCGGGAATAGCACTATACACAGGTATCTTGCCTTTATTAAAAGGTAGGGTGCTACACTATTCTTCACTCTTTGTATTGGTCAACCTTGTATCTTCTCATGCTCTATCATACTATCTTGAGGCGTATATAGAATTCTTCATTTTCTTGCATGCTCTAAATCTTAGTCAACCATAGCTCAACTTATGACACTATCATGACACTGACTTAGAGCCATAACTTGAATTCTTCACTTGGAATCAAGCACTTAAGATCTTGATCATTCATTGCTTATCACATAAGCTAGAGCATGGCTAATACTGAGTTCCACATAAGAACTCCATCTTCATTTCTTCTTCTTGATCATATCATATATATATCTTTAAATCGATGATCTTGATGCCAATACACAAGGTATATCTTTATCTTCATGGCATCCATACTTGCATCCATACTTGAATCCAACACATGGACTACAAGTAGTACCTATGAAATATTCCTTCATATAAACTCAATGAAAACATTAGTCCATAGGGGTTGTCATTAATTACCAAAACCACACATATGGGCAATGTACCCTTACAGATGGTTAGGGGCTATCTATCATGATAGTAAATTAAACATTGAGACTATTGCGGTTTATGTCTTTGCAATGTCTAATAAGCTTGCTCATGAACTAGTAGTAGCTTTAGTTGATAGGGTAGATCATGATGAACAATGCTTGTGAATGATGAAACTACCAAAAATCTGTAATCCGTCTGGTGATCGGTGATGTAACTGCGTCTTAACAGAATAAGAGTGTTCAATGTAAAAAAAATTAACAACATACTTCCTCTTTCCTCGAAAGAGTAGATGTTTTAGTTTTTCAATATGATTGCATTGGAAATATACAACTAATCATTTATTCTCTCTTTAATTTTTCCACCTCTGATGAAGTCGCTCTATGTCGAAAAAGAAAAGAATAGATGTTATTGGGTTTGACTCCCGTGCAATAAGAGAGAAACAATTATATTTACTTTAAATGCATTGAAATATAAGAAATACAGTACACTTTTTTACAGATAAATTTAAAGCTAAACATTCACTCGTTTGGAACGGAAGGAGTAGCCTTTCGTTTGTAGTATTTGTTTGTGACAGAAAAAAAACAGCGGATCAAGACGTGACGCCATGTCCATGTGACCATGATACCCCACGTGACATCCACATCTCTGATCTTGTCGTCGCGTCGCCCATGACTCGCAGAAAGCCCTTTCCCCAGACAGCACAACAGTCACGTACACGCAATCCGAGCTCGCCGTGATGGATTCAATGAAGTGCGATCCAGCACGGTCGCTGTATTGTACTCCCTTCGTCCACAAATAAGTGGACGTGCGGGATTTTCAAGATAAATTAGTAAAAAGAGAGAAAAATTGCATTGGGAAGATGCAAACAACATCTCCCTCCTCTTTAATTATTTCATCTCCAATAGGCTAAGTGCATGTACAAAATTAAGATAACATGTGTTGAATATTATTGGGTTTGATTTCCATGCGATGAGAGAGAAATAACTTTTGCTAATTTAAAGTGCATTGGGAACATAGAAGTACACTCTTTCATGAACAAAGTTTGAGGCTAGATGTCCACTTATTTGAGGACGGAGGGAGTACCAGTGTCAGGTAGAGTACCACTCGATCTGAGCCGTCAATTTCGCATCGCACGGCACAGAAGCATGCTGCGGCTGAATCTGATCCAAACGACTATCGCGGTCCCGTAACATTCGGTCCATCTCCAACCCACGACGCCACGTCACAGGCGATCCAGTCCCCGACCCAAAAGCTCACCACCTCCACCCACAGTCTCGCTCGTTCTTCGGCGGCCGGCGGCGCACCGGCGGGAGCCGCGCGCCGCCATGTACAGCTCCTACTCCGCGGCCGCCTTCGCCCTCAGGGCCGGGAAGCCGTCCTATCACGCCCACTCCTCCTCTTACACCACCTCGCACCACTGCCAGCAGTACGACGCCGACGGCGGTCAGCGGGAGCGGGAGCTCGGCCCGCTGAACCCTCACCTTAATGCCCGCTTTCTGCTCGACGGGTACCTCCTCCGCCACTCGACCCACCTCCTCCTCCTCTCCCCGCGGCTCCGGCCCCCGCCCCCGCTGCATCTGCCCCACTGCTGCCACCGGCGTGTGGCCGCTCGCTGCTGCTGCAGCAGCAGCAGAGGTGGATGCGGTGGTACAAGATCGTCTCTCCAGCACGTTCCTTGGCGATTGGAGGCGAGCGCGCAACGATGCTGCGTGCAGGGCACTAGAAGGTCGGATCTTGGAGTGGCTTGCCGGCGATCGAAGGCGCCGGGATGCGGATGTGGCAGCTCAGGAAGTGGCAGGTTAGGTCTCGGGAATAGCTGTGGAAATCGGGGTACGCCGAGGTTGCTGGGGAGGGCGATTCGGCAGGAGGTGTGGGAGTACGATGGTGGTCAGTGGCCGCACACAAGGTACTCGATGGAATGCCATGATGACTGGGATGAGGAAGAGGAAGAGGATGAGGATCAATGCAGTCATGCTCAGTGGGAGCTGCAACGTAAGTCGCGTATGAGAAGAAGACGGAAAGAAGAAGATGACGATGATAGATGTAGAGATTGTCATGGGAGGAAGGCTGTGGAAAATGATTGCTATCATGAAGGTGAGCACAGTGGCCGTCGGAGAGAAATTAGGGACGTGAACGGGACACGTGCTAGTCATCAATCTGCCAGGAGGAGGTTGGAGCAGAGGGGCTACCTCGACGACGAGGATACGAGGCGAAGAAGAGAGATGGCAGAAGAGAGATATAGGAGGGAGTCTCAGTTTGATGATGCAAGGAGAGTTGGTGCTAGAAGATACAGTGAGGATGACAGGAGATATGACCGGAGAAGAGAAACAAGGGATTCTGATTATGAGGATGTGATTGATGCTAGAAGGTACAGTGAGGATAACAGGAAATATGACCAGAGAAGAGAAAGAAGGGATTCTGATTATGAGGATGCGTTTGATGCTAGAAGATACAGCGAGGATGACAGGAAATATGATCGCAGAAGAGAAAGAAGGGATTCTGATTATGAGGATGCGTTTGATGCTAGAAGAGTGAGAGCTGACATGTACAGTGAGGACGACCGGAAATTTGGTCGGCAAACAGAGAGGATGGATTTTGAAATCAACAATGAGGATGATGTGAGAAGAGATGGGAGGCGCCATAGAAATGATGATAAAAGATTTGTTATCACGAACCCAGGGAGAAAGAAGTACAGGGAAGAGGATGCTTCAACCTTGGAGTCACGCCGTTGGCATGATAGCGAGTATGATAACGATGATCAAGATATTGCTGAGCGTAAGCACTACTCACGTGGTAGGTCTCAGAGTTCTGCGTCTGCATTTCATAAGGATGAGTCACAGAGGGTGTCAAGTTCAAGGAACACTGTTGATGAAAGACTTGCAAGGGAGAATTCATCCTCGAGGGTGCGGTGGGATGATAATGTAGACCGACGAACTGCACAGACATCGGAAGAGAGGGACCGACGTTATTCTTCGTTTGTTGGTTTATCAAATGATGGTAAAAGTGAGTACGATTATGATGAAGCACGGGTTGTCAGAGCAAGAGATTCTAGGATGGGAACACAAGATGTCAAGGTTATAACTGAGGATGATACAATCTTGATTTCCAGCTCAAAGAACTCTTCCATTTTGAAGCAGCGTAGAGATGTAGATCAGCAAGTAGCAGCACAAATGGATGAATCAAAGAAAAGCTCACAGAGGATAATGGAAACTTCAGAAGTCCGACGTAACAATACTGAACTGGATTCAGCAACACTGAGTAATCACCAGGAATATAGAAGAAACTACATTGATAATAAGTCATCTTCCCTTCAAAGTTCTGTAAATACTGCTAGTGACAGTAGAAGACAAATTGATCGACATGATGAAGCCAAGGTGGATCATCAGATGGTTGCACTCACTGACTCGAGGACAAACTCAGAAAAGCTCATGGATATAAAGATGGATAGTAGTCACAATGTTAACAGGGCCTCTCACTCACAGAGAAATTACGAGGAAGTTAACCAGATGGACATCGATGACAGATCTACTTCCATAGAGAATATAACTCATATCATAAGAGACAAGAAGAGGTACGCAAACCAGCAGGTGATACATGAAACAGACATAGATGTGCAGAATGCTACACATGCTGATGTTTCTACAGTTCGTGCTAGTGATATTTCTATTTCGAAGAGCTCACGCAATCATTCTGAAACTAGAGCAGATGTTAACTCTATTTCTAACACGAGTCTGATAGACCGGGCAAGGGTCCAGCAAGAACAAATCCATCAAAACAAGGTCCTTGCTAGCGATAGGACAATTGTTAGGGATTCACGGAGTAATCATGACACTGGAGTGTATGGTCAAGTTCACTCGGTCTCAGTTATTGGCAGCACAAAAGAGATGCAAGAACAAATGGAACTTACTAAGGATCGTACAAACAATGCTGCTACGACAAGTACTTCAGAAAGCCACATTGAAACAAGAACAGATGGTCGATTTCATCCGTCCTCATCTGTGCATACTGCTAGTGGCATGAAGGAACAAACTGATCTTACCAAGATCCACGCTAGTGACACTGTAGTTGTTAGCAGTTCTCATAACCGAAGTGACAATCAGGCTCAAAGGATTTCAGCTGTCAATCTTGTGGAGTCTAGGGATAGCCGTGAAAATAGTGATCTGCAAATTACACAAGGCTCCGGTGAAAGAAGCGATCAAGTAAGGACTACATTTTGTGAATCCTCTCAAGACTCTAGAGGGATACTGACAAGAGTAGAAGAAACTGGGAGATTCATGAACCGTAACACAGCTTTGAACTCGCAGCAGACAGGCAGCAGCAGAATCTCTGATGACAAAGATATTACTGGTTTGGGGATTGAGAGCAGCGGCGAGGCATCCGACATCAATGTGGATATGGAGGAAAGAGGAACAATACTAGGAAGGACTGAACCTACTGCAATACAGAGTTTACCAGGTGGTTCATCTGCCAGAAAGTCTGTCAACGAAAGCATGTTAGAATCAGCTGCTCGATTAGAGAAATCATCTACATTTCATGTAGGGCAATTTGTTGGTGAGCTCCAAAGAGATGCCTCAGATGCAGATACTACTTTAACAAAGAAAAACGAGAAGTCCATAATGGAAGGTACAACGAGATCTTCATCCAGGTCCAGAATGAAGGGGCCATCAGATGAGATTTGGGATGTTCAAAGTGCTACTTCCCAAGAGACCTTTAAGACGGCCGATAAGGAGGAAGGATCCTCAGCTGATGGAGGTGCAAACTCAGCCTCTCAGACACCCAAAAATGAAACTGCTATTTCTAAAAAAGTTCACAAGTCACTTTGGGCCTATGTTGCGGACATAGTCCGTCTTGGTTGGGTTCAGCGTGGTGAATCTCACGACTCTAGCAACAAATCATTTAAGAAAAGTTCATCCAGTAATTCTCAGAGTACGGAGGGTTGGCTGTCAACTCAGGGGCATGATAATGACAGCATTCAAAAGAGAAACTGGAGTATCAAACCAAACGATCATCAGTTGGTGAAGTCACACACCACAGAATCAGAATCCATAGTAGCATCAACACTAAAGGAGGAAAGCATGCCTACAGGTACACAAGGTTTGCAAATATCAACCTCTGGCAATGTATCTGAGGTAGGTAGATCCAAAGGAGACTTTGTACCCAGAATTTCCAAGGGTGATATTCAGATATCAGGGGAGAGTGCAAAACAGTCTGAAGTAGGTGCATCACCCAAAGAAAATACCATGGGACACTCGGCTGAGGATGGCATATCAACTTCGGTAGATGACACAATAGGACAGACACTTGGAGATGAAGTGGCAAGCTCGTCCAGGATCGCAACTCAGGGTTCTGCTGGAATTAATGCTGGAAAAGGAGTTTCAGCCGGCACCTCTTCTATGACCGCTAAACCCGAGGAAGCTTGTCGCAATGACGGTTCAGATAGCTGGAGATATGAACCTTCAGTCACTATAACACCTTACCATGTCCCTCAGACCCAGACAATGATACCACATGAGCATACCTCATCTGCTTCGTTTGAATCAACGGAATTGCCTACTGGTGGTTCCACTAGGCTGGAGGAGAAGATTTTTGTGCGCAAGGCCCCTGAAATCATCAGAACAGAAGTAAAAGATGCTGCGCTGAGCAGGAGAAAGATTCAGAGGAATAAACAGGTATTGAAGGAGACGTTTGAGGAATGGGAGGAAGCATACCAGCATGATGCTAAACAGAGAAAGACTGATGAATTATTCATGAGGGAGGCTTTACTTGAAGCTCAGAGGGCTGCAGATATATGGGAGGTGCCAGTTGGAGCTGTGCTAGTACATAATGGAGAAATTATTGCTCGTGGTTGCAATCTGTAAGCAGTAGCATATATGATGTAGCCAACTGTTAGTAAAAACTACTAATGAAATATCCACTTTGCTTATTATTCTGTCTTTTTTTGTGTTCAGAGTTGAAGATCTCAGGGATTCAACTGCACACGCTGAAATTGTTTGTATAAGAGAAGCTTCTAGCAAACTTAAAACGTGGCGCCTGGCGGTACTATTTCACACCCAATAGCTTTCTGTTTTTCTTATTTAATCCTGTCAAATAATTGGAAGATAACCATTGCCCTCTTATTAAGAGTGGACTTTTGTAGGATGAGCTACACATAGCTTGTTTTTTGAAAATTTCAAAAATGGCATTCTAAAGTTTCAAAAAATTCTAAAAAAAATCTAGATGCAGGCAATGTTAAGTTCTATCACTGTGTAAAATTTGAACCCGAGATACCATATATTCTAGGAAGCACAAAAATGACAAAATCTGACAGATTTTGAGATTGTGAGAGATTGTACTGTTTATCAGAATTTGTCATTTTTGCACAGCCTCGAATGTAAGGTATTTCGAGTTGCAATTTTGCACATTGGTAGAACACAAGATTGTCTACAACTATTTGTTTTCAGTTTTTTTTTTTGAAACTTTAAAATATCATTTTTGAATTTTTCAAAAAACGAGCTACATGTAGCTTGAGCTACGTTTGTGGTCTCCGCTCTTATTAAGTAATTTCCTTTTAGATAGCATATTTCATGAATTATTATGATTTATATCTATCTGCTGAAAAATCATCTCAAACTTGATATTTTGGAATTGGACATAAATTAAATAAATGATGTTATTTTTGAAATTCAGCAAGATAATTGCCTTTCAGTTTTCGCAAGCAATGTGCTGGCTATCTTTATTTTTTGAGATTTCTGTACACAAGCATATTTTCATTAAAAATTATGTATGCCAAATCCTCACATTTTAATGAATTCCTACTCATTCTTATATATATCATCCTTTCCACATCAAAATTAATGCAGGATACAACACTTTATGTGACGTTGGAACCTTGTGCCATGTGTGCTGGTGCTATTCTTCAAGCGAGAGTTGACACTGTGGTATGGGGTGCCCCGAACAAGCTTCTTGGAGCCGATGGAAGCTGGGTTAGGTATGGGAAGTATATATCATATTTGATCATTTCTCTATACCACCATATTTTTCAAATATAATATTTTCATTACGATTCATCTCGCTAATTAAATTCTCGAGATGATGGTTGATGGTGTAGTTCAGATGCTAGGTTGTAATTATTTACTTTCTGCTTTTTAGCACCCTGGAGAATCCATATTCATATCTTTCCTCTATGTTGACCCTAGGCTCTGCCCCCCCCCCCCCCCACTAGCACACACACACTCCATGGTTATACCTCTGAGGCTTTCCAGTTACCACAGTTAAAAGTTTTCGGAAATTCCCAGTTTTCTTGGAGATGTTGGGAACTTGATTGCATTTGTAAGATATAGGAATCTGACGGGAACTCGGGAAGTGAAACTGAATAGTGATGAACTGTGAAGTTCATCGGTCAAGTGGAACTTGTATTCCCCATATATTTAAAAGCCTGAGTGTGGTCAGGGTGATGAAAGGAAGGCTTAATCTGCACTTTTCTGAATGTGGTAGGGGATAGTATGCCTTTTCCTTTCTATCAGATAAATATTCATGCCTTAGTACTGGTTCCAATGGTTGTTAAACAGCATATGAAATGTGTTAGAGAAAAAGGTGAAGCTTGTTGCCGTGATGTTGTTTGTTCCCATCTGTTTTGTTATGCCAAAAATCTCAATTTATAACAACAAAGACTGAATGTTAAAACAGTCATTCTTCACTTGTTCAAGCAAGTGAAACTTACAAGTTAATTTTTTGTTAGCTAACAAAGATTGAGCTCTGGTACATTAATACTTGAAATATGCCTGCAGTTCTATCAAAGCATTTGTTGTGCACTGACTTTGTATCGTGAGTACTGTTTTCCACTCAAATCAGATTGATACATCTGAAATTGTTAGATGGTAACTGTAGTTAGACATTCTAGTGAGACATGAGATCAAATCACCTCAAATAGTTCTATAGGAGTTAACTCATGTACAAGTGGACTGCTTTCTATAATGGGCAAGGGCTTTCATCTTACGTATATGATTGTAAATATTATTATCTTCCATTCATTAAAGAGGAACAGGAAAACTTAAGAAACCGATGTGCTTTTTCTATAGGCTTTTCCCTGGTGATGCGCAAACAAGCACGTTGGATCCTGCAAACCAGAACCAAACTGCTGGGCCTGTCCACCCTTTCCATCCGAAGATAATGGTAAGGCGTGGTGTACTCTCCACGGAGTGCTCTGAGATAATGCAACAATTCTTCCAGCTGAGGAGGAAGAAGAAGCAGAGGCCAGAGTCGCCACCTCGTGCACGCCTCTCTGGGCACCACCATCATCCGATCAAGTTCTTCACCAAGATGCACCACATGTTCGGCACAACTTTCTGTTTATAGACATTTCCTCTTTTTCTTTTCGCAATCATAAGTAGAATCTTAGGTTTCACATTCAATCCACTCACTGTGTTTCTATGCATGTCAACCTTGATTTTCCTTTTCGGGTGTCAAAATAATGTATAGTTTTGTGTATTGATTTTTTTTCTCCAGTGGTACTGAGTCTTTTTTCCTTTAATGTAAATTCTTTTTAGCTGTAATATTGAAGACAAATCCTCCTGCGAGTTATCACTTATGTTGTATCTAAACTCCAAAAAAAAAACTTTCTCAGAGGACTTACAAGAGAACAGTCTACGCAACTTCTCCTTTTCACTTGTGGTAACAAGCTGTCATCCAGAAAACAATTTCCCCACAGTTGTTCAGGATTGAAACAACTTAAGAAGTGTAAAAGAAAGCACAGTGCTTGTTGGTCTCCTCTCTGAAAGTAGATTAGCGCACCTGTGTGGAGTTCAGACTTTGTTTTATGTACTGTTTCTGAAGAAAGTGACAAATGAAGCCAGACTTTGTTTTTATGCATTGTTTCTGAAGAAAGTTACAAATGAAGCCTTATATTTTTGACAGTACGAAGAAACTTCTTGGCAGTGGTGTTGTTAATTGTCTGTTTACATGCCTCCCTTTTTGTTGACAATTTTAACATTTATCTCTACGGTCTTCATAGTCTTAGAATTTGTTATGTCCCGGTCACCTAAAAGAAGTGCACAGTGCAAAAAAAAAATGCATTCTGTTTCAGGTTGCATTTTATTTGAACTGTGGTTGTATTTTTCTCATGGATTTTTGAAAATCTCAGCCGATTGAGAAATAGACAAATCCTTATCTTTAGCGAGCCATCCATATAAGATTTTCTAGTGGAGAAAGATCAGGTTACACATACAACTAAGTCTTGTTCCATAACCATGTGGAGGCTGTGGTTACCTACTTCTTCAATTCTGGCAACTCAACGAGAAAAAAAATGACAAACAACGTTATGCTCAGACCACAAGAACAGCAAGGTCTGAATAGACGTCGAAATCAAAGCCCGCATGTGGTTCTTTAGCTCGAAAGAGGCAGAGGCTAATTGCTGAGCTGCTGGAACTAGAGAGGGACATTGCATAATCCTGAAGCCTCCCAAAGCTATGAATCTGCTAGATAGTATGACCCTGACCACACTAACAAATCAGTTTACCTAGCACTGTATCCATGATGGATATCATCACCTTCCTACAGTCTTTAATCACTGACCAGCCCCGGTTCTCTTCTCACAGTTTTATACATGGTTCAAAGACAGAGGACATGAAACGTAACTCCCCTCTAACTAGGCCGTAGTTGACCTGACCACGACCTAACCCCTCCCGTGGCGCTCCCCCTCCCTCCATTTCTCTCCCTCCGCCGCTGCCGTCGGCGCTGGCCACGGTGTTGGCGGGCCCCGGCGCCAAAGTGCCCGGGGGGTTGTTGGAGGCGGCGACTGGCGGTGGCGGTGACCTCCGGCTTCGGCGTGCTCCGCGTCTAGGGCGGCGTCCCTGAATGTGCGGCGGCGACTCCTCCTCCACGGCCTCCGGCGATGGATGGTGGTGGCAGCGGCTGTTGGATCTTGTGCCCGCCGAGATCCATCTTCGGCTTCTGCTGGCGGCGCGAGGAAGGGGGCGGCGATGTGCGGGGTGAGGATGGTGTGATTGCGGCTTCCGCCGTCCACCGAATTCTCCTTCGTCATCGTTGGTCAGCGGATGGCGGCGTGGGGGCCTATTCGTCTGCTTCGGGTTTGAAGGTGGTGGTCCTAGGGTTCTTCTTCTGCGAAGATAAAGACCTACCGGATGCTGATCCTTTTCATCCAGCCGGAGTGTTGAGTTCCGGAAGGCTCCGCCGGCGAATGCATCAACGCATATTTTGCCTGTAGTTTGCTGGATCGGGTGGTATTCGGTCGAGCGCACCCATGCTTTTATTCCGACCATTTGGTTCTGGAGGGAGCGGCGCGAAGCTCTTTTTCTGTGCTAACATCTAGTGACTATGGATCCATGATGAAAGCCGGAAGAAGAGAATTTCATGAAGGCCGGATGGGAGGACTAGCTAAGGGAGGTTCAAGTCTCCGCGCTGTTGAGGGACTTGCTTGGTGTTCCGGGCTTCACAGCAGCGGTATGAAAGTGGGGGCGACAACATAGGTGAAGTTCAGAGTCCTACCTTTCAGGATGAAAACCCAAGGTCTGGCCTTAACTGGTTGTGCCTGGCAATGATCTTGTTGGAGGTATTGTTTTGAGAGCGGGGAATATCTTCAGGGTGAAAACCTAAGATCTTTGATCGGGCGACGACGGTGTTAGAGCATTGTTCCCTTCTTGAAGGCGTCGTTTTTGGAGAGTCTGTATTGTCTTGGTGGTGGATGTATTGCTGTTGTTAGGCCCGAGATACTGTAGCGGGATTTTGTTTCTTAGTTTTTTTTTCTATTTTTTGGCTGTATGTATCCATAGCGCCACTAGGATGGTGCATTATTGTAGAGGCTGGGTGTAATTGGTATCTTTTGATATTAATATATTCCTTTTATCGAAAAAAGAAAACTAGCACAATATCTTGGAACTAATGCTTTGGTCAACTGGAACATTGTTTCCCGCCTCACTGTATCACCCAACATGACGCCAGCAAGCCTCAGCTAGAATTTGCATTAACGTTTCGTATTCGAAAAGTACATCAGATTGAAGCATGATTATCTATTATGTCTAGAATTGTAAATTTACTGCTGTATCATTTCCAGGAGATGGGTAGCCTGAGCACATCAAGATTCATATAGTGAACTCGCAAAGTAGTTCATAACCAGATGAGTGGAGATTTGGTGCAACATGGGCACCGGTGATCCTTTTTTCTTCGTTTCAAAATTTATATTTTCAAGTTTTAACCACAAACAGGAAAACTACCAATTGGAAGTGCTGTGTATTTGGGCTACGAAAAAAATGATAAAAGTGTAGATCTAATTATCACATTTTCAAATAATCAAGAGTATCAGATATTGTCATTTTTGTCTAGCACATAATAAAAGGAATTTGCATTGCGATTTTGCATGCTTTTGAGACATATCATTGACAAAGTTTAGAACTTGTTTCAATTTTTTTTGAACCGTGTAAATATGATTTTTAATTTTTTTTAGTATAGAGATACACTGGAGCTCATGTCTCAAAATAACTTCTCAATAATCCACAAATTGAAGTAAGCAATGAACACATCAGGACTGTAAATTATGTATACAACTCTAATATTTCAGTTTGTGTTGCCATGGCCCAAGCTAAACTAAATTGCCCATGTCATCTAATGAAACCTTGATCACACAACATTTGATCACATAACATTTGGTCCACATTTCTTCCGATAAAGAAAATATATCAATATATCATATGCTCCGATTACTAAATTAAAAATATATAAAGAACATATAATAGAGATATGCAACAGTTAGAAGCTCTTCAAAATACCAATTACATATGGCCTCTGTAATAACATATTATCAAAAACTAGTCAAGACAGCAAGGGTGCACACAACCATAATAAGAAAAAAAAAGAAACAAGGCCCTGCCAAAGCAATCAACGACTCATAGCAGAAAAACATTCACCACCATTGGAAACACTTAGACTGCGGAAGAGTTTCTCCAACAACAACGCATGCAGAAAAGGAACAATGCACAACAACAACCATCAGCTGATATAACAATCAAGTCACATCATGTGATTTCACCGAGGAGAAATTCCGAGTAATCTCTAGACAATGTCATCAGCAAGGAAATACTACTAGGAAAACCATTATCTGCGGCGCACATTTTTAACTTTCTATGGCGCATATTCCGTGCGCCACAGAAGTCACGTGAATATTTATTTCCGTGGCGCATATCTACATGCGCCACAAAATTTCTTCAAACTTCTGTGACGCACCAGGTATGTATGCGTCACAGAAAACTTCCGTGGCGCACCCAGCAGTGGTGCACCACAAATAATTTTTGAATTTAAAAAAATTGCAGACAGATCTATCTAGATCTGGGGCCGCCAGAATTTTGCCGGTTTTTTTTTTTAAAATTTTCCGGAGGTCGCCGAAGGTGGGTGGTTGGGTGGGTGGGGTGGGGTGGATGGAGGAGGAGGTGGTGGTGGTAGTGGTGGAGGAGGAGGAGGTGGTGGTAGTCGCCGGAGGAGGAGGAGGAGGAGGAGGAGGTGGTGGTGGGTGGGTGGGTGGTGGAGGAGGAGGAGGTGGTGGTGGTGGTCGCCGGAGGAGGAGGTCTGGCTACATGCGCCACAAAAAGCAAGAATTCTGTGGCGCACCACTATTTGATGCGCCACAAAAGTTGAAAAATTATGTGGAGCATATTAACCTATGCGCCACAGAAATATTTTTATGGAGCACATACTTTTAGGTGCGCCACAGAATACATTCCTTCCAATAAGTGTTTTCCTAGTAGTGCAATTGTTAAAAAACCATTACCATGCATAATCAATGAAGGTCATACCTAGGATTTTCACCCAGACAAACAAAGTGATCCTGTTTTGCTGCCCCCACTTGCCTAGAACTCGGTTGCGATACAAAAATCCTTAGGCTCCAAGTCGTCACGTGCACGGTTTGGACATGGACATCGCCACGCAAACGAAATTGTATTCGCATACCGAGTTGTGAAGTATTATCGGAGGATGAAGCCCTTCGACAGGCGCTACAGGACTCGGCGGCGCCACAACCGCCGCCGTACAACCCCTGGGCTCCTCCTCCACAGCCGCAGCCCTGGGCGCCTCCTCCACCGCCGCCACAGCCGTATCCCTGGGCGCCTCCACCGCCGCCACAGCCGCAACCCTGGGCGCCTCCACTGCCAGCATCGCCGGCGCGCACGGCGTAGGCTCCCCCAGATGGCAACTGGCCGTGGGCGATACCGGAGCTCATCGTGCTCGACAGCGACGAGGAGCAGCAGTAGGCGTTAGGTTTTTTTTCATGTTTTAACTATGTAATTATGTTTCATGTTTAAAAAAAATGATTCGGCCAAAAAATGCGTCGTGTCGCTGGAGCCACCCCCGACGCAAACGGACGCGCGGTCGATTTCGACCATTTCAGCCGACGCAAACGGACGCGCGCGGACGCTCAAGTTCATCACGCCGCTAGAAATGCCCTAACTAGGTGGGGCTATTAGGGGATGGCGGCGGGGCCTCCTAAATCCCTGGCGAGGCGACCTAGGAGGCTATGTTTCGCGAGGCGACCCGAGAGGCTAAAAAACAAACATAACTGGAAAGTAGTGTGTATAAATGGGTTGGCTCCCTTTCCTTCCACATGGCCCACCCATATCGCGCTACCGGCATCACCCTCTTCACTCTCATGATCCCGTGGCCCCGCCCGCGATAGATCCTCCGGCCGCCGCATTCCTTTGCTCGTTGCCGACGCGCCCGCGACCTCCGGCTACTTCATGATTTTTTCTGGTGCCCTGACTCGTTCCTAGCGGTGCCACAGCGGCGAGGGCGTGCACGAAGGAGAGGATCACACACGCGTGAGGAACTGAGGATGTGATGTGCGGCGGCGCCACGGTGGTGTCCGTGTTTTTGGTCAGCTTGCTGCTCCGTTTGCTCTGCACTCTCTACCCCTCGATGCTGCTCGTCTTAGGAGGCTGTCTCTCTATTTTCTTTTGTGCGCGAAAGCACAAAGCAGTATCATGATTTTCTGCCATTGATTAATTAGCATGGTAATATGGCAGCTTCTGGACAGATCAGTGGTTATTCAGGCAAAACCGTGCTGAAGAGGAGTGTATATGATGGACAATGCGTTTTGGCTCATATGTGTAGATACACCTATTAAGAAAAGTAAAATTTAATTTATTTTAAATGTTAAAAAAAATTCGAATAAAATTCTTCACCGTGCATCTGAACTTGCTATGTTACGTCATGAAAGTTTTGCGGGGAAAAAAATAAAAAATATTTTATGTAGTCTATGTAAAAAAGACAAATAAATGTCTCGTAAATTTTTTTTTGGACCATTAGAAATTGTCTTTTTTGCATAGGCCATAGAAAATAATATTTTTTGCGACACTTTGTGTGCAGGTATAGAATATGTGGAAGTACACCCCGAATTTAATTTTGAAATTTTTAGACATTTTAAAATATGTTTTTTCAGTAATAGATGCATATACACCTACGAGCCAAAATGGATTTCCTTGTATACGATGCACTATATTATGAAAAATGGCCGTTGTACTTTGCCAAAGACTGAATTTGAACACCTACCATGATTGACCAGCTATTTGAAGAGCAGGACCATTGCTATCAAAATGTGTTGATTCTTGCTAAAAGAAATAAGCTCCACGCGAATATAGAATTTCTCAGAAATCAGCATGCACAATGCGAGATCATGGCCATCCCGTCAATAGTCGGTTTTGTTGTACACTTATACTTCAGCGTTACATGTAATAAGCAAAATTCGGCAAGCAAATTTTGTAGACACCTCTCATCTGTGCAATGTGACATTGGCAAGGGTAAAATTATATATATACTATAGTTTCCCGCAATATGTTTTGCACGTTTGCTTACACTATTTCTTCTTGGCCCGTTTATATTGTATTTCATCCGTCCCAAAATGTAAGGCGTCTAAGGATTAGTCAAAAGTCAATGTTTTTTAAGTTGACCAAGTTTATACACAAAAATATGAACATTTACAATATTGGACCAACATCAATAGATTCACCATCATCGAGCGACATGCTTGATTAGCTACCCAAACAAACAATCAATAGATTCACCATCGAGTATATTTTCTTAATATATTCATTTGATATTACAGATGTAAATATATTTTCCTAAATATTTGATCAAAGTTTGTAATGTTGACTTTTGATCAATCCTTAGACGCCTTATATTTTGGGACGGAGGGAGTATATTTCTTGAAATCAGTTAACTGCAGTTGCGGATTTTTTAAATAGAACTTCACATTATGAAAATTTTGACTTGTAGAGAGAGTTGTGCGTTCCGATTTATACTTGTCATGATATATTTACCATAAATTAGTAACAAAAAATGTACACGTGGAGGGGCGGTGTCATTTAAAATAGGCCTAATTAATACCGAGCAGAGATGTTACAGATGGACGAACATATCATTTTGATGTTATGGTTATATTACTTAAAATTCACAGCTCCATACTTCTGTGTGAGAGCTACCGTCTTAGGGGTCTTGCATCTTGCCGTTACCCTTCCTTCTTAGCTTATACTCCCTCCGTTCCTTTTTAATTGACTCAAATTTAGTATAAAGTTATACTAAATCTGAGTCAATTAAAAAAGAATGGAGGGAGTAGCAGTGTTAACGCGCGTCGGGGTGTTGTGTCGTTGCTCTGTGTTGTAAAGCTGTTTCGGATCTTTGCTTTGTGATTGTGTGTTGGAACTATGTTGTACGCTACCGGATAGCTTTATTAATTTAAAGCTAGGCTCTTCTTCCGTCTGTTGAAATGTACTTAACCCCATGACTTTTTTTCTTCACGTTCTCAGGTGCAAAGAAAACTCTGATCGTGAAGATCCATATATGTGATAGGTCTTTGTCCAAAACATATGCAATGCTCAGAATTACTATCAGTTTATGGTCCAAAGAATCACCGTCTGTATGTAACTATACATAAGGTACTATGTATGGTACACTGATCAATTCACCAATAGGTACACAGTACGACTCAAAACGTCGATGTTATGTGCAACATGAGTAAAATAAGGTGGTACGAAATGAATTTTTGCAGATCGTCCCTGCATTTCTGGTAGCACGTACCTTTTTTGTTTAATGTCTAGAATAGTGATGGCGTTGCTGCGGTTATATAAGACCGGACTGCCGAGAGACTAGTGAAATTGTGCATGATCCATTCCCAAAGTGACCAAACTCTGGAATCGAGTGGCAGAAACATGACGACATGCGCATAGTACGTGGTAGTTGCATTGCCTGTTGTCCAATGAGTAGGCTCGAGAGGCATCACGGAATGGTTACGTGCAGCTTCGGAACGTAGCCGTGATATGGAATTGTTTGGCAGGAGGCTGGCTTGATGACCTATCCCCGGACCTAGGCGCGCCTGCGTTTTTGGACCTGTTCGCAGTTGCAGATCGGTTGTGCACATTACCCTTGCCGAGGGCGTGGAGGACAGTTTCAGGTGGAGGTGGGAGAGTAACAACTCCTACTCTGCGAGATCCTGCTATGAAGGGATGTTCGGAGCCAGAGTGGATATGGCCGGTGCACTTCAGATTTGGAAGTCGCGCGCTCCACCAAACTGCAGAGTGTTCATGTGGCTTGCAGCGCGCAACAGATGCTGGACGGCTGACAGGCTTAGTCGGCGTGGACTCCCACACCCGGCGTCCTGCCCTTTCTGCGATCAGGAGGACGAGACCCTAGACCACCTCCTCATGGATTGCGTCCTGGCGCGAGAGGTCTGGGCTGTATATCTACGCCTTTGGGGCAAGCTCCTTTGGATGCCGCAGCCGGACTCCACTCTCGTCAACTGGTTGCAGGATAAGAAGGGGGGCCCGGGAGGCGACAAGGACCTCTGGACAGCGATGGTGCTTGTGTGTTGGACTCTCTGGCGTCATCGCAATGACGTAGTCTTCGAAGGCATGGCCCCTTCCAAGGTCGCGGTGATTCGCAGGATCTCAGAGGAGGCGGAGCTTTGGCGAGCGGCTAGGTTGTTTAGAGGCATGCTTGTGCCGGTAGAAAAGTGAAGATGTCGCGAGTAGTTGTTTAGTGTATGCGTGCTAGCCTTGGGGTTAGTGTGGTGTTGCACCGGTGGCGTCTGTGCCAGCGGTGTGTTGTTCTTTGGCTTCTTGGCCACCTCTTCTATGAAACCGATACGTCTATCCATGACATATCCTTGAAAAAAATATGGAATTGTTGATCAGTGGACGGGAAAATCTTCAAAGCAATTCAGCAAGTAGTAGTTGAAGGTTTCTACCCCGTACGTCAACATGCGTCTATGGAATTTCTTCTCCTGGATCATGGTGATGTGCAAGTTTAATGAGAAGGGGGCGTAAATCACAAACACAAGGTACGGAGGTTCTTCATTCCCGCGAAGCGACATGAGGAGCTCGACTAGTACGCAGTATCAAGTGGCAGTCCTCTCGTTGTTTCTTCATGTAACGGAGGCCGTCACGCTGGTCGGTGTTGTATAGAAGGTGTACCACTTGTGGAGTTTAGTCTCACTATCTCGAAAGCTACTAACTTCTCACTTAAGAATAGGCTTACATAAAACTATGTTAGGGCGTCTCAGCGGCCCCTAAATGGCGACCGGCAAAAGGCCGGACAAGCCCACAACGGCAACCCCCAAAGTGGCCTCCAAAAGAGTTTCCATGGTGCGTGGCTGACAAAGGGGTTGTACGGCCCATCCAATGTTACACACGTTGCCGCCAGCACCCTAACCTCTCTCTATGGAGCCGGTACGGTAGTGCCAGACCTGCTAGCATGGTTTGAGGCCTCTGGTAGTCAACACTTCTCTTGTTCATGTGGAAGCTAGGTGGGGTCTTAGCCACGAGCGATGGGCAACGTCCTTCTCTAAGGGTACTACCCACGGTGCATTGAGATCCTTTAGACAACAGGGTTCCCTAATCCCCATGGATAGACATGATACGTTAGGATCGCCGTTTGGTCGCCTTACACCAGCATCATGCTTGCATGGTTTAGCAAGCTCTCGTGTTGGGAAGTACTGTATATAATCAGTTCCAATTGAGTATACGGAAATCGTGATTTTGCAAAAAAAAAAAAAAAAACTTCTCATACACAATTTTTTTCTTAACAACTCAAAATTCTGGTTTATCGACAATATGATTTTGTGTATCCCTTAGCAATATGGTTAGCATTAAAATTAAACCAAGAGCTGAAGTTTTCAAGTGGCCATTTTAAATTCTAAAGCTTTACCACCAAGAGAGTAAGGGAAAAGCTTAATCTTGATTATATTATTATTCGTATTCCTCACATTAAGGATTTTGCACTTTCCACGGAATCTTTTTAAATGCTCCATAGGGAAATCATTTGGTCTTCCGCAAAAGCGATGTTCATCAATGACTTTTACTACTTAAGGATCAATTTTTAAAGACTATATAGGAATATCATTATCTTGAGGAAAAAATTTCACACTAAAGGGCCAATGTGTTCTTCTCTCCATGAACCTCACGAGATAATTACTACTAATTTTTATGTGGTATTGAATTTTTATGAAAAAGAACTAACAAGTAAAGACTAAAAACAAGACAAGTAAAATACGATGCAAAATCTAAAAGAGATAAGAGAGCTCACATGGTTGTTCCCTCCCCAAGCTTAGGTGAGACGTAGTTGTAAGATGATTCTTCACGGCAACGCCAGACAAATACCTCTTACGCATTAACCACTATGATGTAACTCTTTCATCTAGTTCCCCGGCAACGGCACTAGAAAATTGTCTTGATGACGTTGGGACTCCAAGTCCAGAGTGTTGTGTCACCTGATTATTTTCCCCACAAGGGTGACTCGAGGGTTTATATCGAAGTCTCGAGAACTAAGCAAAGAGCGTTATCTCCCTCTCTTCTTCTAGCAATCCTGCAAAGTAAATAAAATCTTTGTGTCCCCAACTCCACCGTGTCATTGTCAAGCACAAGATTTTGCGTAAGTAAATAAAACACAATTATAATAAAACAAGTAAACTTGAGAAAATAAAGTAACTAAGTAAAAAACAGTAAAAGGGTTGATTGTTCTGAGTGTTTTAGATGCAAATAAGAAAGTAAATATTTTGTATTTTCGGATTAAAATAATGCAGCAAATAGAAAACAAGATAAAAGCAATATAAAGGTGTTTCTTATGATAAAAGGTTGACCGCGGTTCATGGGTTCATTTGACTATTCTCTCTTTTAAGTTGTAGTAGATAAATAGTAAGTCATCATGAGATATGATGATACATAACAATAACATGAGTAAGATATGCATTTATATGGGCATCACATCTTAAAATAGAGATGATGCAACACATCTCTCTTATACTCCACAAGAAAGAGAAAACTCCATGCAATCTTGTATTAAGAATTAACAGAGTATAGCCTTAAGTACTTTGAAATGATGTTTGAATATCAAATATGCTACCTTGAACTAACAAGATCATCACTTTTGTCACGTGATAAACATGGTACATGCATTCACTTTATCCATAGTGAGGTAGCAAAAGAAAAAAAGCAAAACAATAATAGATATGTTGTCACAATCCAATGACTAAAACCATGCTACTCCATCTAATATGTTGGCACACTGTTGGAGTATTTTTACAGTACTCAATGTCGAATAGAACCATTATGCCACCAATATCATGCCACGCTTTTAAGCATTGGCATAGTATGTTAAATATTTGTAAGTTGCCACAACAAGCTAGGAGATGTCTCAACAATGTGCAAGCTATGAATTATTGTGGCACATTATAATCACAGGAGACCAGTATGTTAAACATTTATAAGTTAGCCTCATACAATGTAGTAAACAGTAGTCCGATGAAATGCTAAACCTAGAAAATATGCTATGCATGTCATCAATCGGGCGCTTATAAACCATATACGCGTAGATCTACGGTACACAAGGGCCAGTGAGGGATTTTGGAAGGCTTACCGATATTGCTGAGCTGCCGAAGTTCAAAGTCGAGGCGGTGTACGGGTTTTTGCTCGAAAACGACGATGCGCGGTCAAAGTCGAAGTAGCTGAGGCGGCGGAAGGGAGTGAGAGGAAAGACGAAAATGCAAGTGTACATATATGTGGGCGTCCCCGTCCTATCTAGGACGTCCATTAGTTCATTATGCTTTGAGATTGGTGCCAACTTTTTGGCAAAAACAACCTCCAACATGTTCCATGCACATGTGGAGGGTTGTGTGTGCAAAGTTCACAGCACGGATCTCAAACATAGAGCATAGGATGGAGACAAGCCCGGTACCCCCACGATGTGTGGGAAAACTGCGTTGGAGGAAAGAGAGACAGAGGAGGAAGTGGACGGTGAGAGTAATTTACGGCTCCTGACATGGACTGATGGACCGACGTCGCTCTGCTTTCCTATAGGTGAAGGGAAAATCTTAATTTACGCTCCACGGGACCTACATCCGCAGAAACGGCCAGATCCGCGTAGCAGGTGAGACTTGTCCCAAACTGGTTTAACGTGCGAGCCAAAAAAAAAAGAAAAAAAAAAGAGGAGGCTCATGCATCCAATCATCCCGATTTTTTAGCTTTCATTGCCTATTTAAGGATGATGCTACCTACCAATGGCATCCAAACAAACAACCCCCGCAGCGCTTCGCGTCATCGCGCGCGACCCCGCCAGCTGACGTATAAGAGCAAGTTTAATAGTAGAGCCAACTGTTGGCTATAAGCAAAGTAGCATGTTATTTATAGTCATTTTAGAGCCAATATGTACAATAGTGAGTTATAAAATTATAGTACTTTATTAGTGCATGGCCCACCATTTACTCTCACATAGTGCCTAGGAAGCACGCTGCTGTAAGTTCGGCTCTGCACAAGAGCCCACTCCTCTTCTCTCTCCTCCTCTTTTCTCCTCCAACTAGATAACAATATATTATTTTAATTCTCATAGCCAGCTAATTAGAATTTATTGTACTTGTTCTAAGCGCCGGCGCGGGCGTTTAGTATAGTCCATGGACGTACCACCACAGACTACAAGCGCCAGGAACGCCGATGGCAAGCCACATGTGCTTGTCGTGCCGTACCCATCGCAGGGTCACGTGGTGCCGCTCCTGGACCTCGCGGCGCTGCTCGCCGCACGGGGCCTTGATACGTCTCCAACGTATCTATAATTTCTTATGTTCCATGCTAGTTTTATGACAATACCTACATGTTCTGTTCACACTTTATATCGTTTTGATGCATTTTCCAGAACTAACCTATTAACAAGATGCCAAAATGCCAGTTCCTGTTTTATGCTGTTTTTGGTTCCAGAAATCCTACAAAGGAAATATTCTCGGAATTGGACGAAATCAACGCCCAGAACCTTATTTTCCCGGAAGCTTCCAGAGCACCGAAGAGGGGCCAGAGGGGAGCCAGGGGGCCCCACCCCACAAGGCGGCGCGACCAAGGGGGGGGGGGCGCCCCCTATGGTGTGGCCCCACCAGGGCTCCTCCGACGCCGCCCTTTCGCCTATAAAGTCTCCCTGACGTGAAAACCCTAAAAACATAAGCCACGATACGAGAAAAGTTCCAGAGCCGCCGCCATCGCGAAGCCAAGATTCGGGGGACAGAAGTCTCTGTTCCGGCACGCCGCCGGGACGGGGAATTGCCCCCAGAAGGCATCTCCATCGACGCTGCTGTCTCCCATGACGAGGAGGGAGTAGTTCTCCCTCGAGGATAAGGGCTCTACCGGTAGCTATGTGGTTAATCTCTCTCTCATGTACTCCAATACAATGATCTCATGAGCTGCCTTACATGATTGAGATCCATATGATGAGCTTTGTATCACTATTAATCTATGTGCTACTCTAGTGATGTTATTAAAGTAGTCTATTCCTCCTTCATGATGTAATGGTGACAAGGTGTGCATCATGTAGTACTTGGCATAGGTTATGATTGTAATCTCTTGTAGATTATGGAGTTGACTATTACTACGATAGTATTGATGTGATCTATTCCCCCTTTCATAGTGTAATGGTGACAGTGTGTATGCTATGTTAGTACTCGGTCTAAACTGCAAAGATCTATTATGCTCTAAAGGTTACTTAAATATGAATGCCGAATGTTGTGGCGCTTGTTTACTCCGGCTTGAGGGAGCTCTTGTAGCCCTACACAATGAATGGTGTTTGTTATTCACCAAGAGAGTGCATGTAGCACAAGTGAGGAGAAGTTATTTATTTATTATGTGATCAACGTTGAGAGTGTCCACTAGTGAAAGTATGATCCCTAGGACTTGTTTCCAAATACTGCAAACATTGCTTATTTACTGTTTTACTGCATCCTTACTTCCTGCAATATTACCACCATCTATACCACCTGTGTTTTACTATCTCTTCGCCGAACTTGTGCACCTATACATCTGACAAGTGTATTAGGTGTGTTGGGGACACAAGAGACTTCTTGTATCTTAATTGCAGGGTTGCTTGAGAGGACTATCTTTGACCTCTACCTCCCCGAGTTCGATAAAACTTGGGTGATTCACTTAAGGGAAACTTACTCGCCGTTCTACAAACCTCTGCTCTTGGAGGCCCAACACTGTCTACAAGAATAGAAGCACACGTAGACATCAAGCTATTTTCTAGCGCCGTTGCCGGGGAGGTAAGGTAAAAGGTATTCACATCCTCCGACTACTAAGCTATTTCCTAGCACTGTTGCCGGTGTGTGAGTGCTCGAAGGTATCTCCTTTAGATTCTGCAATTAAATCTTTTTGTTTCTTTTTTTATTTTTCACTAGTTAGGCTTAATGGAAAACAACAAAAAAATTAGAGATCTTTATAGTATTTATCTTGAATTAGGACATGATGTGTTTGAAGAGAAAATTAAAAAACCCATGGAACTTTGTTTGCAAAATAGTTGTAGCAATGTTATTAGCATGAACTCTTTGAACACCATTATTGCTAAAGCTATGGAAGAATTTAAGCTTGGGGAAGTCTGGTTGTGATATTTTTAGTCCCCCAAGCATGGAGGAGAAAATTTACTTTGATGATACTTTACCTCCTATATATGATGTTTGCAATGATGAATATGATATTTTCAGTCCACCTACTATTGAGGAGAAAATTAATTATGATTACAATATGCCTCCTATATATGATTATTATGATGATAAGAATAATAATTATAGCTATTTTATGGAATTTGCTCCCACTACAACTAATAAAATTGATTATGCTTATGTGGAGAGTAATAATTTTATGCATGTAGCTCATGACAAGAATGCTTTATGTGATAGTTATATTGTTGAGTTTGTTCATGATGCTACTGAAAGTTATTATGAGAGAGGGAAACATGGTTATATGCATCTTAATAATATTAAGTTTCCCCTCTTTATGTTGAGAATCTTGAAGTTACTAGTGTTTTATCTTTCTATGCTTGTCACTTTGTTCTTTTTGAATTTATTTGTGTACAAGATTCCTTTTCATAGGAAGTGGGTTAGGATTAAATGTGTTTTGAATTTGCTTCTTGATGCTCCTTTTGCTCCATTTTCTATTTTCATGAGAGCATCATTAAAATTGCTGAGCCCATCTTAATGGCTATAAAGAAAGCACTTCTTGGGAGATAACCCATGTGTTTATTTTGCTACTGTTTTGTTGTGTCTTGGAAGTTGTTACTACTGTAGCACCCTCTCCTTATCATGTTTTTGTGCCAAGTAAAGTCTCTATGGTAAAGTTGATGCTAGATTTGGATTACTGCGCAGAAACAGAATTGCTGTCTATCACGAATTTGAGTAGATCTCTCTGTAGAAAAATCAAATTTTTTTTCCAATTTACGTGCGTGATCCTCAGATATGTACGCAACTTTCATTAGTTTTGAGTTTTTCCGTTTGAGCAAGTTAAGTGCCTCTAAAAAATTCGTCTTTACGGACTGTTCTGTTTTGACAGATTCTGCCTTTTATTTCGCATTGCCTCTTTTGCTATGTTGAATGGATTTCTTTGTTACATTAACTTTCAGTAGCTTTGTGCAATGTCCAGAAGTGTTAAGAATGATTATGTCACCTCTGAATGTATGATTTTTTTTGATTATGCACTAACCCTCTAATGAGTTTGCTTGAAGTTTGGTGTGGAGAAAGTTTTCAAGGGTCAAGAGAAGAGGATGATATAATGTGATCAAGAAGAGTGAAAAGTCTAAGCTTGGGGATGCCCCCGTGGTTCATCCCTGCATATTTTAAGAAGACTCAAGCATCTAAGCTTGGGGATGCCCAAGGCATCCCCTTCTTCATCGATAACTTATCAGGTCACTTCTAGTGAAACTATATTTTTATTCCATCACATCTTATGTACTTTACTTGGAGCGTCTGTGTGCTTTTAATTTCGTTTTGTTATTTTCATTCTCTGAATAAATTCATGCTCATGTGGGAGAGAGACACGCTCCGCTTTTTCATATGAACACTAGTGTTCTTCATTCTTACTTTTAATGTTCAAGCGCGAAAGTTGATCGCTTCACTTGTTGCTATTTGGTTGGAATCAGAAAATGCTTCATATGGTTTGGAATAACTTGAAACTTGGCAATTGTTTTGAGCTCTCATAGATCATGTTTAAGCTCTTGCATCATGTAGTTTAATCTATTAGTGGAGAACTACCATAGAGCTTGTTGAAATTTGGTTTGCATGATTGGTCTCTCTAAGGTCTAGATATTTTCCGGTGAAGTGTTTGAACAACAAGGAAGACAGTGTAGAGTCTTATAATGCTTGCAATATGTTCTTGTGTAAGTTTTTCTATACCTGTTCATACTTGTTTTTGCTTCAAACAACCTTGCTAGCCAAAGCCTTGTACCGAGAGGAAATGCTTCTCGTGCATCCAAACACCTTGAGCCAAAACCCATGCCATTTGTGTCCACCATATCTACCTACTATGTGGTATTTTTCTCGCCATTCCAAAGTAAATTACTTGAGTGCTACCTTTAAAATTTCATTCCTTTATCTTTGCAATATATAGCTCATGGGACAAATAGCTTAAAAACTATTGTGGTGATGAATATGTAGTTATGTGTCTTAGTTCTTATAAGTTGCTTGTTGAGCGGTAACCATGTTTCTGGGGACGCCATCAACTTTTTACCTTTGTTGGATATCATGTGAGATGCTATTCATGTTCGTCTTGTCTGAAGTAAGGGTGATGTCATGATCAAATGGTTTGAGTATGCATATGTTAGAGAAGAGCATTGGACCGCTAACCAAAGCCATGTATCATGGTGGAAGTTTTCAGTTTGGACATACATCCTCAATCTCTTATGATAATATTATCTGTTGTTGAATGCTTAAGCATTAAAAGAGGATTCCATTATCTGTTGTCTATGTTGTCTCGGTATGGATGTCTTAAGTTGAGATCTATTAAAAACGAGAAATCAAATGCAATTGTTCTCCTTGGACCTTTGTACATGCGGCATAGAGGTACCCCTTTGTGACACTTGGTTGAAACATATGTTATGCAATGATAATCCATGTAATCCAAACTAATTAGGACAAGGTGCGGGCACTATTGGTATTCTATGCATGAGGCATGCAACTTGTAGGAAGTATTATGCATAACACATATGAATTATTACTACCATTGACAAAATTGTTTCTATGTTTTTAAAATAAAAGCTCTAGCACAAAAATAGTAATCCATGCTTCCCTCTGCGAAGGGCCATTCTTTTACTTTATGTTGAGTCAGTTTACCTACTTCTTTCTATCTTAGAAGCAAACACTTGTGTTAACTGTGTTCATTGATTCGTACATGTTTACTTATTGCACTTGTTATACTACTCTATGTTGACAAATATCCATGAGATATACATGTTACAAGTTGAAAGCAACTGCTGAAACTTAATCATCCATTGTGTTGCTTCAATGTCTTCTACTTTGAATCTATTGCTTTATGAGTTAGCTCTTATGCAAGTCTTTTTGATACTTGTCTTGAAAGTACTATTCATGAAAAGTTTTGCTATATGATTCAGTTGTTTAGTCATTATCTTTTGTTAGCAATCTATTGTTTTAAATCACTTCATTCATCTCATATGCTTTACAATAATGTTGATCAAGATTATGTTGGTAGCATGTCACTTCAGAAATTATTGTTGTTATCGTTTACCTACTCGAGGGCGAGTAGGAACTAAGCTTGGGGATGCTTGATACGTCTCCAACGTATCTATAATTTCTTATGTTCCATGCTAGTTTTATGACAATACCTACATGTTTTGTTCACACTTTATATCATTTTGATGCATTTTCCGGAACTAACCTATTAACAAGATGTCGAAGTGCCAGTTCCTATTTTCTGCTGTTTTTGGTTCCAGAAATCCTACAAAGGAAATATTCTCGGAATCGGACGAAATCAACGCCCAGAACCTTATTTTCCCGGGAAGCTTCCAGAGCACCGAAGAGGGGCCAGAGGGGAGCTAGGGGTCCCACCCCACAAGGCGGCGCGGCCAAGGGGGGGGGGCCCCCTATGGTGTGGCCCCACCAGGGCTCCTCCGACGCCGCCCTTTCGCCTATAAAGTCTCCCTGACGTGAAAACCCTAAAAATATAAGCCACGATACGAGAAAAGTTCCAGAGCCGCCGCCATCGCGAAGCCAAGATTCGGGGGACGAAGTCTCTCGTTCCGGCACGCCGCCGGGACGGGGAATTGCCCCCGGAAGGCATCCCCATCGACACCACCGCCATCTCCATCGATGCTGCTGTCTCCCATGATGAGGAGGGAGTAGTTCTCCCTCGAGGCTAAGGGCTCTACCGGAAGCTATGTGGTTAATATCTCTCTCATGTACTCCAATACAATGATCTCATGAGCTGCCTTACATGATTGAGATCCATATGATGATCTTTGTATCACTATTAATCTATGTGCTACTCTAGTGATGTTATTATAGTAGTCTATTCCTCCTTCATGATGTAATGGTGACAGTGTGTGCATCATGTAGTACTTGGCATAGGTTATGATTGTAATCTCTTGTAGATTATGGAGTTGACTATTACTACGATAGTATTGATGTGATCTATTCCCCCTTTTATAGTGTAATTGTGACAGTGTGTATGCTATGTTAGTACTCGGTCTAAATTGCAAAGATCTATTATGCTCTAAAGGTTACTTAAATATGAATGTCGAATGTTGTGGCGCTTGTTTACTCCGGCTTGAGGGAGCTCTTGTAGCCCTACACAATGAATGGTGTTTGTTATTCAACAAGAGAGTGTATGCTCCCTAGGACTTGTTTCCAAATACTGCAAACATCGCTTATTTACCGTTTTGCTGCATCCTTACTTCCTGCAATATTACCGCCATCTATACCACATGTGTTTTACTATCTCTTCGCCGAACTAGTGCACCTATACATCTGACAAGTGTATTAGGTGTGTTGGGGAGACAAGAGACTTCTTGTATCTTAATTGCAGGGTTGCTTGAGAGGACTATCTTTGACCTCTACCTCCCTGAGTTCGATAAACATTGGGTGATTTATTTAAGAGAAACTTGATGCTGTTCTACAAACCTCTGCTCTTGGAGGCCCAACACTGTCTACAAGAATAGAAGCACACGTAGACATCAGGCCTGGCGCTCACCATCGCCGTCACGGCAGGTAACGCGCCGCTCGTCGCGGCACGCCTGCCGTTCGTCGCCACGGTCGTGCTTCCCTTCCCTGCCTCGCCCTTCCTCCCGTCCGGATGCGCCGAGAACACCAAGGAGCTCCCGGCCCACCTCTTCCGGCCGTTCATGGCCTCCCTCGCCGGCCTCCGCGCGCCGCTGCTCTCGTGGTGCAAGGCTCAGCCACGCCGGGTCACGGCCATCATCTCCGATCTCTTCACGGGGTGGACGCTCCCGCTAGCCGAGGAGCTCGGCGTGCCGCACGTCACGTTCGCGCCTGCAAGTGTTCACTACCTCGCTACATCGCTCTCCCTCTGGCTCCGCATGCCCATGAGGCGCGATGACGACGACACCGTCGCCTTCCCGGACGTGCCAGGCTCGCCTAGCTTCTCCTGGCGCCACCTGTCTTTTCTGTTCAGGATGCACGTGGCCGGCCGCGACGAGGTGTCAGACACGATCCGCCAGATCTTCCTGTGGAACCTAGAGAGCTGCTGCTTCCTGGCCAACTCGTTGGCGGCGCTCGAGTCCGCGTACATGCGCGATCTGCTCCCGGACCTGGCGGGGAAGCGGGTGTTCGCGGCGACGGCGGCCTGTCACCACCGGCCAAGTTGGACGCTTGGCTGGGTGCATTCGACGACGGCTCCGTTGTGTACGTCGCCTTCGGGAAGCAGCAGGCTTTGTTGCCGGCGCAGGTGGTGTGCGTGGCTGACGCCTTGGCGCTAAGCTCGGCCGCGTTCGTCTGGGTGCTGACGAGCGGCACCGTCTTGCCGGAGGGGAGTTCGAACTGATGGAAAGAGACTAGGCAATGTATTTATATTCAACACTCCTCTTCACGTCTAGCCTATTTTAGTCCTTAGCGTGGGTTCGGTGCGGGACGCAGAATCTTTTTTTTTGTTTTTAAAACTGCGTGAGCAGGGTCTTGAACTTGAGACCTCTTGGCTCTGATACCATGAAAGATTATTGCACTAGTCAATTGAACCAAAAGTTCGAACTGATGGAAAGAGAGTAGGAAGTGTATTTATATTCAACAGCTGAAACTCGGTGCTCGAGGCGGCCGCGGCCGGCGTGGCGATGCTCACGTGGCCGATGACCGCCGACCAGTTCACGAACGCGTGGTTGCTTGCCCAGGCCGGCGTGACCGTGCCGGTGGCGGAGGGCGTCGGCACCGTTCCTGACATCGGGCGGATGGCGAGCACCATCGCGGCAGATGTCGCCAGAAAGGGGGAGTTCGAGGCTGTGAGGGAGCGCGCGGTGGAGCTCCGCCGGAAGGTGGTGGCTGCGGTGGCCGAGGGCGGGACTTCTCATAGTGACTTGGACGAGCTAGTATGCATGTTGGAATTTTTGACGAAAAGGACCACCTGCTCCAATGAATTGCCAAAAAGACCACCTGCAAAAAACATTGCCAAAAAAGACCACCTTCCTATGGCGGCAAGGCGTGCCAAGCAACACGTGGTGCATGCCGCCGCTGATGTTGGCGGCAGAGCCTGCCGCCACTGTGCCTAGCGGCACGTTAGAAAGCAAGTCCACTCCGTTAGCCAGCATTGAGGCAGTGGGCCATGCCGCCACCGGCATTGGCGGCAAGACATGCCACGGTCGTTTTCTTAATCCATCCTTCCCCTTGCATTCAAAGCGGACGGAACGAACGGGCACTGCTAGCCAGGGTACGTTGAGTGCATTATAACACATGGCATCTCCAACGGAGCAATTCGCGCAGTCGACCGCCGCATGGGCCACCCGCTCCTCCTCTGCTTCTTCCTCCGCGAGAGCCAGGGCCGCGGCGTCCCTCACCGGGTGGAGGAGGTCGGTGCTGTCTTCGAAGTCGAACTCCTCGTCGGAGCTCGAGGCCGGGGGAGGTGGAGTGGGAGGTGAAGGTGGAGGTGGAGGTGGAGGTGGAGGCGCGGCAGCCTGGCCGCGTCTGGCGCTGCTCATGGTGGATCTAGAAGCGGCGCTACGGCAGCGGCGGCTAGGGTTAGTGGGGAGGAGATGAGATGCTCGCGCCGCTGTTTATATAGGTCGGAGGCAGGGCGACGGTCGCGCCACGCTGGGCATCGCCATTACTATGCGCGGCACGCGAGGCATCGCCATTAACGCGGCCGCAGACTGCCGAAGCGACGCCTCGCTGCCAGTACTGGTGGAGAAGACGCACCGACGCTGCGTCTGCTAGCTGCGCACGTCTACTAGCTGCGCATGCTCACGGAATCCGAGGCACGCCATTAACGCGGCCCTGCAAAGGCTGCGGCGCGCCGCCCGCAAGTAATGCCGCGGAAGACGAAGCAGTTGTGCCGCTGCCAGACGGGCCCGTGCGAGGACCGAGCGGACACTTTGCGCGTCCGCAGAGACGCAAACCTGGCACATATTTGGGCCAGATTTTCATCTCTGCGGACGACCCGATCACTTTGCGTCGCGCCGCTGGAGGTGGTACACGACGTATTTTCGGCCACAGCGGACACAAACGGTTACTCAGCGTCCGTTTGTGTTGCGCCGCTGGAAATGCCCTAAGGACCAAACTCGTGTACGGCAACCAACTATGGTGGCAGAAGCTGCATTCCAAGTGCGCGGTTTTACTGGGCAAACTGCCGCGCGAGCGGGGACTGTCGGCCATACGTGCGTGAGCTCTGACTGCAGTCTTGCCGCCAACGCCTGTGGCCGCATGGGCCACTGCCTCGATGCTGGCTAACGGAGCTGGCCGGCCTTCTAACGTGCCGCCAGGGACAGCGGCGGCAGGCCCTGCCGCCAAGATCAACGGCGGTAGGTGCCACGTGTCGTTTGGCACGTTCTGTCGCCAGAGGGAGGTGCTCTTTTTTGGCAATGTTTTTCATAGGTAGTTTTTTCTGGCAATTTGTTGATGCAGGTGGTCCTTTTCGTCAAGAATTCTGCATGTTGAGTGAAGTCGGGTAGTGAAGATTTTAATTATTTGGACGCGTGGTTTGCGTGGATAATGACGGGTGGTCAACGATCGTTGTCAAGCCAAAATCATCTGTCTCATCTCTGTGTTTGCTGCTACGGTTTGATCTACAGCCACACATGATCCGTGAATTTATGGAAGACAGAACTTCATTGCGTTTTTCAAAAAAATATTTTGTTATATTGCTTGTATTACTTAGAGCATCTCCAGCCCTAGCTCTATAATCTGGCGTTGTACAGTCGCGATGCAGCGGGCTGCATTCGGATGGAGCGCGGAATGTCGGTGACAGCTCCACCGGACGCCGTATTTTTACGCGCGTGCGTAGTGGCCAAAACAAGGCGCTGCAAATTAAAGCGCAAGGCGCCGGCTCAAACAACATATTCACTTTTGTATCCACTAAACAAAATTAAACAAATCAAATTAAATCAACAATAATTGTTGAATTTAATGTTTTACAACATAACCAAATAGTACACGGGGCAATAAAATAAATAGGACAAATGTTTCAACAAAGTTATTGATACATTCGATCCCGGAATACGGATTGCAGTATTGTAATCCTTTTTTTTTTAAATAAAAGACCGAGATTTAGTTAAACTTTAGGAAGCACAGCTAAAAGGTTAATCTCCGGCTTAAAAAACGCTCGGCGTTCTACACCTGCACCAGATTCCATTGAATTTTGTCTGCTGCCTCAGGCCCTCGCGGCTTCTTTGGATTTCTTGGCTTCTTAGTATGATCTCTGTTCATTGACTTATCCTCTGCTGGCCATCATCGACTGAAATTCCTGCGAACAGTGCACATCTTATTCAATTGGTAGGCATACTCTAATCTCCTCTTGAATTACCTCGAGGTATATTCTCCGCACAACTCTGTACTTTATCGCGCTACTATGCTAAATTTTGTGATGTTTAGACTCTGATTTTTCACTTACGAAAGAGTGATGCCCAATTTTTATAAGATTGTGCCTCCCTCCCGTGGTCTCCCCATCCGCCGCTGCCATTGGCGCCGGCCATGGCGGCGGCGGGGCCGGCACCAAACGTGCTCGGGGGGTTGGTGGTGGTGGTGACCGCGATGGTGGTTGGGTCGGCGGCTGCTGGATTCGACGCGCACGGCGTTCAAGGCGGAGACCCTGGATGAGTGGCGGCAGCTTCTCCCTCCACGGCCTCACCGGCAATGGATGGTGGCGGCGGCTATTGGATCTAGTGCCCGCCTAGATCCATCATCGGCTTTAGCTGGCGGCGCGAGGAGGGGGCGACGATCTTGCGGGGCGAGGATGGTGTAGTGGTGGCGGCTGCCATCCACCTAGTCATCCTTTGTCGTCGTTGGCCAGCGGATGGCGGCGTGGGGGCCTGTTCGTCTGCTTCGGAGAATAAAGGTGGTGGTCCTAGGGTCCGTCTTCATCAGGCCGGAGTGGTGTGTTCCGGAAGACTCCGCCGGCGGATGTAACAGTGCACTTATGCCTGGAGTTCGTTGGATCGGGTTGTATTCGGTCGTGTGCACCCATATTTTTATTCCGACCGATTAGGTCTGGAGGGAGCGGCGTGAAGCTCTACTCTTTGTTACCATCAAGTGACATTTTGATCCATGGTGAAGACAAAGAAGAGGACAATATCATAAAGGATAGGTTGGAGGACTACCAATGAAGTTTTGAGTCTCTGCGTTGTTGAGGGACTTGCTTGGTGTTCTGAGTTTCGCACCAACGGTATGGAAGCGGGAGCGGCATCACCGGTGAAGTTCAAAGTCCTACCTTTCAGGGTGAAAATCCAAGGTCTGGCATTTCTTGGTTGTGCCTGACAATGACCTTGTTGAAGACATTGTTTTGAGAGCGGTGATTATTTTCAGGGTGGAAACCTGAGATCTTTGATCGGGTGATGACGGTGTTTGTGCTTTGTTCCCTTCTTGAAGGCGTCGCTTTTGAAGATTCTGAAGTTTAGGTGTTGTCTTGGTGGTGGTTGTATTGTTGCTGTCAGGGCCGGAATACCGTAGCGGGACATTTTTGTTTCTTAGTTTTTTTTTCTTAGCTGTGTGCATCCGTACTGGCATTAGGGTGTTGCGTTGTTGCAGAGGCTAGAAGATTTTTTGGTATGTTTTAATATTAATATATTCTTCTTATCGAAAAAATAAGATTGTGCCTTCTAGTATACCAGCACATAATTGCCCCCCTCTCCCCCATGATCGCCATGCAACGTGTAACATCCCAAAAATTTCAAAACAAAGAAAATGAATTTCCCTTTTTCCAAATTTTGGAACCAACAAAAACTTTTATTAAATTTAGTTAGATGCATAGTGAGCATGCTTAATTCTTGAGCTATTGCCATGATTGCTTGTTGAACTACTTTGGAATGATCTAAAACCCTAAACCTCACCCCTCTTTTCATTCCCTAAGTTAATTAAAAATAAAAAGAAATCAAAAAAGAAAAAGGCCTATGTGCCTATGGCTATTTTCATAAATCTTTACCCTAGACCTTTCTACTTTTATTAGAGGTTTGGAAAACCTTCACACACCTTACCTAGTACTTATCAAACCAAATCCAAGTTGAATCCAAAGAAAATAAAAAGAAACTAAAAATGCCATAGAGGCATATGAGAGAAAAATGCAAATTTATGAATTTGGGAATCTTGACCCTAAGACTTGTTGTGAATGGTGGGATCACTCCTATATACCATTTCAACACTCAACAACACCATTTGGGTCAAGCCAAGTCAAATTAAAACTCAAATACCACATATGCATAGAGGCATAGGTGACACATAGCTATAATACCCAATTCTTGCCCTATGACTTTAAGCCTTGACCAAATGATGGGAAACCATCTCTAAACCTAATATAACACTAAATTGACCCTAACCCATGCCCAAGTAAAGCAAGGGGAACAATTTGCAAGAATAATGAAATTTGACATATCACCTCTTATGTGTTATGGCCATTTTTGCAAATCTTTGAACAAGACCTTTTGAAATGGTTTCAATGGTTTGGAAATGTTTCTAAACTAATAAGAATCACATTAGAGTCAAGAAAAATCAAATCAAATGGAGAGCAATCAAATAGTGAGAAAATCCCAATTTCACTCAGATACACATAAGGCCAATTTTGCAAATCTTCACCCAAGGCCACCATTGCTTGATCTTTTGCTTGTAGAATACTTATATATGATAAACAAACACAAATGCATCAAAGAAACCAGAATCAAATCCAAGGAAATCTCAAAACTAACATACATGTGATAATGGTCAAAATTGAGTTTTATAAAATGTTCCTCACTTTACCCCTCTGGTTTTGACTTTTTTTCAACCAAACTTGGTCAACTATTGCCCTGTCATCCAAGACCATGTCAAAGTCAACAACTTTCATATTGACCACCATGGCTAACTTTGACCAGGTTGACCGGAATGAATTTGACAAGTGGTGACCTTGAAACCAAGTGAAGATGACCCCAAATTTGAAACTTTGCAAATCAACTCCAAAATGAACACCACCACCACCATTCTAACACAATAATTATATAAATGAGTTGTACCAAAAAGAAATCCAAAATTCATCAAAAATGTTCTTGCGGCCATTATGTCGAGCACCTTGCAGGCATGATTCTGGAATTGTAATACCCCTCTTTGTCCAGCAGATTTTAGCCTAAACTACTTTTAATTCTGGATGATCATTGCTTCCCTACCTCTCCTACACCAAGCCAGGTACTTGCAAGGGTCGATTAAAGTGGAGGGATGCCAGAACTTTGGCCATGCCGTACCCATGCCGGCCACACTCACTCCATTTCTCTCTGGCCCTCATCTCTCCCTCTCACCATGTCAAATGAGTCACCTACACTCTCCTACTCATGCCAGTACACTTCCCAGGTAAAGGCTTGCACGACATTGGCCGGGAAACATCGCGCCCAGACGCGCCAGAACCGTGCCAGGCACGCGGTGCGCGTGCACCATCACCATTCTGGACGCGCCAGTACGCCTCTCGCCTGGAGCCTCTCGTCCTCCTCTCCCTCTGCCACTTGGCACACATGATCACCACGCCTACGGCTACCTCCTAGACATCCTCCCTAGCTCGCGCACGCCCCATCACCGTCGCAATGATCGACGCTCTGCCATCCAGTACCGTCCTCGTCGCAGAAGCAAGCCGAGTGCTCCCATCGTCCCCTGGACGCGCCAGCTGCACCCAGAGCCTCGCCTAGAAATCGCCTACATGATGCGCACCTCGCCTTGCCCTTTCGCAGCCCGTAGCGCCATTGTCGTCGTCGACCCCTTCGCCGCATCCACGGCCCTCTCACCAGCCTATAAATAGAGGAGATTTGAGCCACAATTCTTCACACCATCTGCTCCCCTCTCATCCTTGCCCCTTCTCCACCCACCAATTTGACCCCACTTCGCCGGAGCAGCTTCAATCGCAAGCTCGTCTCCGCCGGAGCCCGCAGATCACCTACATCGACTGGAGCCGCCCCAAGCCTCGCCACTGTACCAGGAGCCTCTACACCATCGACAACATCGCCTCACACCTCTCCCTCGATCGCCGGCGGCCTGGAACGCTCTCCGATCCCCTACCTCCGTCGCCAGCACGCCCTCCTCTCGCCGGAGAAGAAGAACGCCCTCAGTCGTCCGATCGCTTCCTAATCCAACGGCCGACGCTGCGCACCGTTTCGGTAAGGAAACCGACCACCGACGCGTGGGACCCCTTGTCAGCTGGCCCGTGGCGTGTGAAACGTTACTGGGCTGGCCCCTTTTGCTTTTTAAACGATTCGGCCCAATACTTTTCCCGCCTAGCCCATTTAGCCTTAACCAAATTAATCCGTTTCAGTGGATTTTCAATACTGGACCCTTGCTATAAATTGAATAGTTTCAAATCTACAAAACCAAATTGAGTGATTCAAATTGTTCCAGAATCCTTATGAAATTTTCTAACTAACCCCACTGGTTTCAACCTCAAATCTATTGTAGAAATAATGTAGCAAAAATAACAAAATAGAGACTTTTCAGTATTCAAATAAATCTAGAAAATCAACCAATTTGAATTTTGAAGTGAATCCAATTGCTATAATTCACATTTCACCAACTCTAATTTACAATGTAAAAATAGGATATGGGTTCTGTACATGATCATGGGCTAGATTCAAAAATTGGCTATGTAGTCAATACTAGCTCCTTTAAATCAATATCAAATTTTAGGGTTTTAAATCTATGAGGTGTAGCACCTCATTTAAATCATTTTCTCAAGTGTTATGAAGTAATGTGATGAACTCTATTGCTTAGGTTCATACTTGCTCACTTGTGGAATTTAAATCAATATAGTTTTAAATTGCAATGGTTATTTAAATCACATGAGATGATGAATCTCTTATAAATTATTTTTCTCAAATGATAAGTGTGAAGTGTTGACCTTGGTCAACATGTGATCATCCCTGGTTATTTTGAGAAGATTAAATCTTAAGGAGATTCAATGAGAGGAAATTATTTCTCCAAAGAACTAAATAGAAACCCTAATTCCAATTTCAATGAGAGGAAATTATTTTCCTTATATGAAATAAAGAAAACCTAGCATAATTTGTGAATAAATATTAAGTAGTGATGCTAGATCATTTGAGTGAGCCATTAAGGCTAATTAAGAGTACTTAATTAAGTATTGTTTGGTGATTGTATCCTCGTACTCGTTTATAGACGCTAGTACCGGAGAATATCAAGAGGAGGAGGTTTTCTACCAAGAGGAAGAAGGAGAGAACTTTGATCACCCCAAGAATCAAGGCAAGCTAATATTCTTGCAAGCCAGCTTAATGTAAAGCTCTACAGAGCAAGGCACCATTACTTTTACTTTATGCTTAATGCTCCTATCCCAAGTTTTTACTTTACAAGTTTTACTAAATTTTGTTTATCAAAGTTACTTTTTTGATTCATGAATCACTTGGATTTATATCTAGAGTAGAACAAGAGCATCAAAGTTAGCCTAGAGCAAGACAAGCTAGTTAGCACCCCTCATGACTAGTTGCTAGTGCTAACAAATAAAATTGACTACTCTAGATGGGAACATGTGCAATGAAATGACTTTGAAAACCTTGGAATGTTGAATCATTCTATTGAAATATTTTGAAGGTGAATATGGCTGGTGAATGACTTGGTGAATTTTACGAAAACTGATGGTTGGGTTCGGATGCGATACCATTCCAATTTGAAAGTACCCCCACAATACCCAACATGGGTAAGGGCTTAACTAGAAATTTATGTATCTTAGTATGGGTTCCCTCTAAACAAGCGTCATCGGGGTTATGCCAAGGGCTGCCTCCAAAGAAATATGAAATGATGTGAAATGACGTGAAATGAGGTGAATGTCCGGCCCAAGCCCCTGTGCGGTTCCCGAGTCGACCGTCTGTCTTCACTGGGAGGCCAAGCTCATGGGGAGAGGTGCCTATACTAGGGTATGTAAGTGAAAGGTTATGGTTGGTAGTCCGCACACGGAGTGTGATAAAGCAGGGCCAGTTAACCCTGACGGATTATTGCAAATATTGTGGCACAAGTGTACGACCTCTGCAGAGTGTAGAACTATTCGAATAGCCGTGTCCACGGTTACAGACGATTGGAAAGGCCATACTGTTCCGTCATCAGACCTTTTTTAAAAAAATATGACATGTGACTGGTGACTTGAATTTGAAAGGTGAATGGTGACTTTGACTTGAATCACATCAGAGTTGTGGGAATGACACTAATGTTCCCACTTGAGTTAGTTAGCAAATGAAGAGGCTTTTACTAAATGCTTATGAAATAAAATTGGCTTTATGCAAATAAACTTAGAGCTTGTCACCCTCTTACTATAGTTGATAGTGCTTACATTAGTATTAGTTTGCGAGTACTTTAAAAGTACTCATGGCTTTATCCCTAGCTATTCAAATGGCCAGACTATGAAGGAGAACATCAGTACGAGGAAGATGGACAGCAGGACATCTACGACAACTAGGACTACTCCTGACGTCAACAGTTGCCTGTGGAACAGATGGACCGCGATCATTACTTTGCTTCCGCTATGTGTTTTGTAATAGGATCTCTAGATCCACTATGTTGTATTAAGACTGGATCATGTGATCCTTTGTTGTAAGACGATTATGTGTTGTAATAAATGATGTGTTGTGATATCAATCTATTATGTCTCGCAAAAACAATATTCCTGGGATTGCAATGTACGGCATAATAGGCATCTGGACTTAAAAATCCGGGTGTTGACAAGTTGGTATCAGAGCCATTGTTTGACCTTAGGAGACCCTAGTTAGAATGGACGTCCTGAAAAATTTAGTTTCAAAAACAAATGAAGTGAATATTTCTGAAAAATTATTCACTCTCTTATCCTTGAGATCTTTTCCAAAATAAGAGATCCATACTCTACTTTTCCTTGTAAATCTACATAAAATTTTGCACACTTTATCACTTCTCTAACTTACTCATCTTAAATTGCTCACAGATGGAATACCAATGTGAATCCTATCAGCTTGGCCACGGAGGAAACCTAATGTTCGAGAAGGATTTGAAGCAACTAGTGGAATATTTAGGACGTCCGTATCCCGAATTCTTCGGAATACCCCTCAACCATCCATCGGGAGGACCACCTCGGTGGGAAGTTACTGTAGATCTAAGAGGAAAGCTTGGAGCCCCAATATGGGAAACCATATGGTTTTCTGTAACGGGAAACACTTGGAAGGATGGAATAGCCAAAGCCATGCAAGAAGCAATTGCCCGTCTGTGCGGACAAAATAAGAACAAGATCAAGAACACTCGCTTTGTCTACTACCCAAGACATGACCCCATGGGAAGACCACTAACCATGCCACCGCACCCGGAGATGAACTACTATGTTGCATGCCTGGACTTCCTGCTACACAAGACGCGCAAGGAGCTAGACAACGCCCGCACTGGACGCTAAGCACACCACCCATGAAGATGAAGAGTAGTATCACAAAAGCACTATCGTAGGTGTGAGTTGTATCTGTCCCTTTGTATCGTAGAGCGATGAATGGTTCTTAAAACCAACAGTGTGTTAGCTTTGTAATGTGTGATGATTGGTATGAATGAAAAAGTGTTGTTGGTTTTTACCCCATCAACACTACTCAAGTTTTGAAACTTTTTGAATTTAACTCAAAAAAACCATAGAAATTTCCCTCTTATCTTATCATCTACCTCAATCTTCAGAATGGCCCCACTAACCCGCAGCGCCAACCAGGAGGCAATGATGCAAATGCTGCAGATGATGTTGGAAGACCGAGAAGCCGAGAGAGCTGAACGGCAAGCCAACATTGCTGCACTGCAGCAGATAGCTCAGAACAATCAGGGCCATGGAAACCACGATCACCCTGGATCGAAGCTGAAGAATTTCCAAAACACTAATCCCCCAATGTTTAGTAAGACAGAAGAACCCCTTGATGTTGATGACTGGCTCCAGACAATGGAGAACAACCTGGAAGTTGCGGGAGTAGAAGCCGCAGAAAAAGTACTGTTTGCCACCCACTATCTGTCAGGACCTGCAAGAGCCTGGTGGACAAGTTCCCGTGCAATGAATGCGGGACAGATGATGACATGGGAAGACTTCAAGCTAAAGTTCAGCAAGTACCATGTGCCCCAAGGACTGATCAAGAAGATGAGAGACGAGTTCCGCGAACTCAAGCAAGGAAGGATGTCCGTGGTGGAATACCGCGATAGGTTTCTCACTCTGTCAAGGTATGCCCCGGATGAGATCGACACCAATGAGAAAAGGAAGGAGAGATTTCTGAACGGCCTGCACGACGAGATGCAAGCTGTGTTAGTGAACATTCCGTTCGCTGACTTGGAAGCCCTCGTGGACTCAGCCATACAGATGGAAGGAAAGCTGCATCAGGCCAATGAGAACCGCAAGCGCAGGATGATGAACCAGAATGGACCCCACCATACCCAGAAGTACCGCAACAACTCCTCTGGAGGATTCACCCCAAGACACAACAAGCCCCTTTCTCAGAATTATCGCCCCAACTACACCAACAACAACGGAGGACCCCCGAAGCCCGGAGGCAACAACAACAACAGCCACCACAACAACAACAACAACCTCAACCACAACAATGGGAACAACAACAACACCAACACTGGCCCAAGGACTGGAAGCAATGCCATCCCCGTCACCCCGAAGGACAAGTCAACTGTAAACTGCTATGAATGTGGAGTTGTGGGTCACTACTCCAACGAGTGCCCCAAGAAGCTTGCCAAGATTGCCGCCAATACCGCTGCACCTGCTCAGCAACAGTGTCGCTTCGCAGGTAGAAGGAACCAGAACAACAACAACAGCCGTCTCTACCACATGACTGCCACTGAAGTTCAGGAAGCACCCCAGACCATGCCAAGTATGTCTTCCTGTTACGAAAATGCTCAATCTCTCTTAGGAACCTAACTCTTCTTAAAATCTTGGGACGAGATTTGTTTAAGGGGGAAGGGTTTGTAACATCCCAAAAATTTCAAAACAAAGAAAATGAATTTCCCTTTTTCCAAATTTTGGAACCAACAAAAACTTTTATTAAATTTAGTTAGATGCATAGTGAGCATGCTTAATTCTTGAGCTATTGCGATGATTGCTTGTTGAACTACTTTGGAATGATCTAAAACCCTAAACCTCACCCCTCTTTTCATTCCCTAAGTTAATTAAAAATAAAAATAAATCAAAAAAGAAAAAGGCCTATGTGCCTATGGCTATTTTCATAAATCTTTACCCTAGACCTTTCTACTTTTATTAGAGGTTTGGAAAACCTTCACACACCTTACCTAGTACTTATCAAACCAAATCGAAGTTGAATCCAAAGAAAATAAAACGAAACTAAAAATGCCATAGAGGCATATGAGAGAAAAATGCAAATTTATGAATTTGGGAATCTTGACCCTAAGACTTGTTGTGAATGGTGGGATCACTCCTATATACCATTTCAACACTCAACAACACCATTTGGGTCAAGCCAAGTCAAATTAAAACTCAAATACCACATATGCATAGAGGCATAGGTGACACATAGCTATAATACCCAATTCTTGCCCTATGACTTTAAACCTTGACCAAATGATGGGAAACCATCTCTAAACCTAATATAACACTAAATTCACCCTAACCCATGCCCAAGTAAAGCAAGGGGAACAATTTGCAAGAATAATGAAATTTGACATATCACCTCTTATGTGTTATGGCCATTTTTGCAAATCTTTGAACAAGACCTTTTGAAATGGTTTCAATGGTTTGGAAATGTTTCTAAACTAATAAGAATCACATTAGATTCAAGAAAAATCAAATCAAATGGAGAGCAATCAAATAGTGAGAAAATCCCAATTTCACTCACATACACATAAGGCCAATTTTGCAAATCTTCACCCAGGGCCACCATTGCTTGATCTTTTGCTTGTAGAATACTTGTATATGATAAACAAACACAAATGCATCGAAGAAACCAGAATCAAATCCAAGGAAATCTCAAAACTAACATACATGTGATAATGGTCAAAATTGAGTTTTATAAAATGTTCCTCACTTTACCCCTCTGGTTTTGACTTTTCTTCAACCAAACTTGGTCAACTATTGCCCTGTCATCCAAGACCATGTCAAAGTCAACAACTTTCATATTGACCACCATGGCTAACTTTGACCAGGTTGACCAGAATGAATTTGACAAGTGGTGACCTTGAAACCAAGTGAAGATGACCCCAAATTTGAAACTTTGCAAATCAACTCCAAAATGAACACCACCACCACCATTCTAACACAATAATTATATAAATGAGTTGTACCAAAAAGAAATCCAAAATTCATCAAAAATGTTCTTGCGGCCATTATGTTGAGCACCTTGCAAGCATGATTCTGGAATTGTAATACCCCTCTTTGTCCAGCAGATTTTAGCCTAAACTAATTTTAATTCTGGATGATCATTGCTTCCCTACCTCTCCTACACCAAGCCAGGTACTTGCAAGGGTCGATTAAAGTGGAGGGATGCCAGAACTTTGGCCATGTCGTACCCATGCCGGCCACACTCACTCCATTTCTCTCTGGCCCTCATCTCTCCCTCTCACCATGTCAAATGAGTCGCCTACACTCTCCTACTCATGCCAGTACACTTCCCAGCTAAAGGCTTGCACGACATTGGCCAGGACACCTCGCGCCCAGACGTGCCAGAACCGTGCCAGGCACGCGGTGCGCGTGCACCATCACCATTCTGGACGCGCCAGTACGCCTCTCGCCTGGAGCCTCTCGTCCTCCTCTCCCTCTCCCACTTGGCACACATGATAACCACGCCTACGGCTACCTCCTAGACATCCACCCTAGCTCGCGCACGCCCCATCACCGTCGCCATGATCGACGCTCTGCCGTCTAGTACCGTCCTCGTCGCAGAAGCAAGCCGAGCGCTCCCATCGTCCCCTGGACGCGCCAGCTACCCCCAGAGCCTCGCCTAGAAATCGCCTACACGATGCGCACCTCGCCTTGCCCTTTCGCAGCCCGTAGCGCCATTGTCGTCGTCAACCCCTTCGCCGCATCCACTGCCCTCTCACCAGCCTATAAATACAGGAGATCTGAGCCACAATTCTTCACACCATCTGCTCCCCTCTCATCCTTGCCCCTTCTCCACCCACCAATTTGACCCCACCTCGCCGGAGCAGCTTCAATCGCAAGCTCGTCTCTGCCGGAGCCCGCAGATCACCTACATCGACTGGAGCCGCCCCAAGCCTCGCCACTGTACCAGGAGCCTCTACACCATCGACAACGTCGCCTCGCACCTCTCCCTCGATCGCCGGCGGCCTGGAACGCTCTCCGACCCCCTACCTCCGTCGCCAGCACGCCCTCCTCTCGCCGGAGAAGAAGAACGCCCTCAGTCGTCCGATCGCTTCCTAATCCAACGGCCGACGCTGCGCACCGTTTCGGTAAGGAAACCAGTCACTGACGCGTGGGACCCCTTGTCAGCTGGCCCGTGGCGTGTGAAACGTTACTGGGCTGTCCCCTTTTGCTTTTTAAACGATTCGGCCCAATTCTTTTCCCGCCTAGCCCATTTAACCTTAACCAAATTAAACCGTTTCAGTGGATTTTCAATACTGGACCCTTGCTATAAATTGAATAGTTTCAAATCCACAAAACCAAATTGAGTGATTCAAATTGTTCCAGAATCCTTATGAAATTTTCTAACTAGCCCCACTGGTTTCAACCTCGAATCTATTGTAGAAATAATGTAGAAAAAATAACAAAACAGAGACTTTTCAGTATTCAAATAAATCTAGAAAATCAACCAATTTGAATTTCTAAGTGAATCCAATTGCTATAATTCACATTTCACCAACTCTAATTTACAATGTAAAAATAGGATATGGGTTCTGTACATGATCATGGGCTTGATTCAAAAATTGGCTATGTAGTCAATACTAGCTCCTTTAAATCAATATCAAATTTTAGGGTTTTAAATCTATGAGGTGTAGCACCTCATTTAAATCATTTTCTCAAGTGTTATGAAGTAATGTGATGAACTCTATTGCTTAGGTTCATACTTTCTCACTTGTGGAATTTAAATCAATATAGTTTTAAATTGCAATGGTTATTTAAATCACATGAGATGATGAATCTCTTATAAATTATTTTTCTCAAATGATAAGTGTGAAGTGTTGACCTTGGTCAACATGTGATCATCCCTGGTTATTTTGAGAAGATTAAATCTTAAGGAGATTCAATGAGAGGAAATTATTTCTCCAAAGAACTAAATAGAAACCCTAATTCCAATTTCAATGAGAGGAAATTATTTTCCTTATATTAAATAAAGAAAACCTAGCATAATTTGTGAATAAATGTTAAGTAGTGATGCTAGATCATTTGAGTGAGCCATTAAGGCTAATTAAGAGTACTTAAGTATTGTTTGGTGATTGTATCCTCGTACTTGTTTATAGACGCTAGTACCGGAGAATATCAAGAGGAGGAGGTTTTCTACCAAGAGGAAGAAGGAGAGAACTTTGATCACCCCAAGAATCAAGGCAAGCTAATATTCTTGCAAGCCAGCTTAATGTAAAGCTCTACAGAGCAAGGCACCATTACTTTTACTTTATGCTTAATGCTCCTATCCCAAGTTTTTTACTTTACAAGTTTTACTAAATTTTGTTTATCAAAGTTACTTTTTTGATTCATGAATCACTTGGATTTATATCTAGAGTAGAACAAGAGCATCAAAGTTAGCCTAGAGCAAGACAAGCTAGTTAGCACCCCTCATGACTAGTTGCTACTGCTAACAAATAAAATTGACTACTCTAGATGGGAACATGTGCAATGAAATGACTTTGAAAACCTTGGAATGTTGAATCATTCTATTGAAAGATTTTGAAGGTGAATATGGCTGGTGAATGACTTGGTGAATTTTACGAAAACTAATGGTTGGGTTCGGATGCGATACCATTCCAATTTAAAAGTACCCCCACAATACCCAACATGGGTAAGGGCTTAACTAGAAATTTATGTATCTTAGTATGGGTTCCCTCTAAACAAGCGTCATCGGGGTTATGCCAAGGGCTGCCTCCAAAGAAATATGAAATGATGTGAAATGACGTGAAATGAGGTGAATGTCCGGCCCAAGCCCCCGTGCAGTTCCCGTGCCGACCGTCCTGTCTTCACCGGGAGGCCAAGCTCATGGGGAGAGGTGCCTATACTAGGGTATGTAAGTGAAAGGTTATGGTTGGTAGTCCGCACACGAAGTGTGATAAATCGTGGCCGCTTAACCCTGACGGATTATTGCAAATATTGTGGCACAAGTGTACGACCTCTGCAGAGTGTAGAACTATTCGAATAGCCGTGTCCACGGTTACGGACGATTGGAAAGGCCATACTGTTCCGTCATCAGACCTTTTTTTAAAAAATATGACATGTGACTGGTGACTTGAATTTGAAAGGTGAATGGTGACTTTGACTTGAATCACAGCAGAGTTGTGGGAATGACACTAATGTTCCCACTTGAGTTAGTTAGCAAATGAAGAGGCTTTTACTAAATGTTTATGAAATAAAATTGGCTTTATGCAAATAAACTTAGAGCTTATCACCCCCTTACTATAGTTGATAGTGCTTACATTAGTATTAGTTTGCGAGTACTTTAAAAGTACTCATGGCTTTGTCTCTGGCTATTGAAATGGCCAGACTATGAAGGAGAACAGCAGTACGAGGAAGATGGACAGCAGGACATCTACGACAACTAGGACTACTCCTGACGTCAACAGTTGCCTGTGGAACAGATGGACCGCGGCCGTTACTTCGCTTCCGCTATGTGTTTTGTAATAGGATCTCTAGATCCACTATGTTGTATTAAGATTGGATCATGTGATCCTTTGTTGTAAGACGATTATGTGTTGTAATAAATGATGTGTTGTGATATCAATATGTTATGTCTCGCAAAAACAATATTCCTGGGATTGCGATGTACGGCATAATAGGCATCTGGACTTAAAAATCCGGGTGTTGACACAACGGAAGTGCAGCCAGCCAGCAACGGAATGATCTTCCAATCTCCCTAATGGATTTCCTATGGAGTTATGTCACAGCGTCAAGAAAAAAATGCCCAAGAAGCTGAGGTACTGCTTTGCCTGATCTTTCAGTCTCCCTACTGGATCTCCTCTAGCATGTCTCGCAGCTATCTATTTCAACTTTCAGATAACAGAGAAACCAGCTATGTAATAATTCTCTGGGGACATGACTAAGCTCTAGCTTTCCTCTGTTCTGCGGTTTAATTAAAAAAGTACTGCACTAAACAGCAAGAGGAACCAACGATGCATTCAGTGGACCACATTTTCCAACTTTCAAGTCCACCGAGGGCCCATATGCGCTGTTTTAGGGCACGGTTTGGTAGGCTGGGCGCCACTTGACTCGCATCGGCCCATCAATTTTCAGCTTGTTTGGTTGCCTGGGTTGAGTCGCGTTGTTGCACAAACCGGTTCTCAAAACATCCTTGGGCCAGGCCCTGTAGAAACTTTCAGTTCGATAGTTTCCAGCGGTGTAGGCAAATCTTGAACGCGGCATATGCAAAAGCGAATCTTCGGTGCATGCGCAGAGACAAGGATGGAGATGGTGGGAGCTGCGGCACGCATCGGCGAATAGCGAAAAGGGAGCGGGAAGGATTCCTTCACCTCCTGCCGCACCCCATCGCCTATTTCTACCCTCTCCTCCACTCTCCCCACAAATTTCGAGCTCCTCCTCCCGTTGGCAAGCAGGTAAGGGGCACACGCATCTCCGGTTGGTGACAGTGGCACTTTATCTAGGTGGTGATGACCCACAAGTATAGGGGATCGTAACAGTCTTCGAGGGAAGTGAACCCAAATTTATTAATTCGACACAATGGAGCCAAAGAATATTTACAAGCTTCAACATATGAGTTGTCAAATCAGCTGCACCTGGAACTAGACTTGCTCGCAATAGTTTATCAGTAGTAACAGTTTTATAGCAGTAGCAGTAGTGAAGTAACAACAATAATGAAATAAAAACAGCAGCAGCGGTGACTGCAGTATACAACATGATTAAAATATTGTAGGCATAGAGATGGATTAATGGGCGCTGCATGGATAAGATAATTCATATAATAAGCAAGACCTGGGTATTTGCAGGTAACAATGATAAAAGTATCCAAGTACTAAGTAACCATAGGTGTGTGTTCCTATTTAGTCGTACATGCTCGCAAGGAGAAACTTGCACGACATCTTTTGTCCTACCGGCCCGCTTGCAGCGGGGCCTCAAGAGAATCTATTGGTAATTAAGGTACTCCTTTTAATAGAGTACCGAAGCAAAGAATTAACACTCCGTGAACAAATGTGATCCTCACTTCATGACCATCCTGTCCGGTTATCCCAATTGCTATCACTTTGGGGTCTCGGGTTCTGGACAACGATATGTGTATGCAATTTGCAGGTAAGATAAAAATGATAATTATCCTCATGAATCAATAACATATTTAGATCTGAGATCATGACACCCGGGCCCAAAGTGAAAAGCATTAAGGACAACAAGTTGCAACAATGTCAAAATACTAATAACGAATACTAGGCACTATCCCCCTAACAATTTTATAGCTATTACATGAATGATCTCATCCAATCCCTACCATCCCCTATAGCCTCCAGTGGGGGAATTACTCACACATGGATGAGGGAATCATGGATGGTTGATGGAGAGGCGTCGGTGATGATAATGGCGATGATCTCCTCCAATTCCCCGTCCCGGCAGGGTGCCAGAACGGAGTTTCTTGTTCCCAGATTGGGGTTTCTAGTGGCGGCGGAGCAACAGAACTCTTTCTGTAAAAACATCGAACCCCCTCTGTTTTTAGGTCCGAGGCTTTTTTATAGCCAGGAGGAGAGGTCGAGGGGTGCCCGAGGCAGCCACACCACCCCTAGGCGCGGCCAGGGGTGGCCCGCGCCTAGGCATGGTGTGGGCACCCCGTGGCTCTTCTCCGTCTCGTCTTCTGGCTCCTTGAGTCTTTAGGTAAAATAGGGACTTTGCGATATTTTCCAGGAATTTTCCCGAAAGTTGGATTTCTGCACAAAAACGAGACACCAGAGCAATTCTGCTGAAAACAGCGTTAGTCCGTGTTAGTTGTATTCAAAACACACAAATTAGAGGGAAAACAACAACAAAAGTGTTCGGGAAAGTAGATATGTTTTGGACATATCAACTCCCCCCAAGCTTAGCTTATTGCTTGTCCTCAAGAAATTCAGTGACAACTGAGTGCGATACAAGAAACTTTCACGAACCTATTTGCTTCATATGATGTATATATTCTCACTATATGATCAAGTACTTAGGCAATTCATAATAAGAAACATGCAACTAAGGCTACTCAATAGTCATGCAAGTTATGAAAAGATACCAACACAATAATAAGAAACATGAAACATAAGTATCTACAGGATTGCAATGCTCATAATATGATATGATAAAGTGTTATCTCGCTTGTCCTTATTTGTGGAGCAAAACATAAATGCCAAGGCACCTCTGAAGTTCAAGAGAAGACTAGAAGTAGAAATATCGAAAGATACAAGCATCACAGTTATACCACAATTAATCTTATTTCGGGACAAGCATATTACACTAAGAATGTCAGCTATGCTTTCAAGAAGGTGCTCAAAGAAATGATGGCGACTCAACATAAAAAATAAAAGATTGGTCCTGCGCAGAGGGAAGCAAGATTACTCATGTGCTAGAGCTTTTTATTTTGAATAAAATAGAGGTGTTGAAAATATATTTTGAGAGGTATGTATGTCTATGTCAACGACTGGTATCAAATGATTTATCATCCTTTCATGTTAACGGCTTCAAGGGCGGCACCCATAGAGAGAACAATAAAGTTCCTCTTCTCCTTTGTTTGAACAAGTGATACGTTGCAAACGTATCTATAATTTTGATGCTCCATGCTTGTTTTACACCAATTTCTATATGTTTTGTTTACACTTAATTGCACTTTTATGCATTTTCTGGAACTAACCTATTGACAAGATGCAACAGTGTCAGTTCCTTGTTTTCTGCTGTTTTGTATTTCAGAAAAGTTGTACATGAAATATTGTCAGAATTGGACGAAACAAAAGCCGAAGTTTCTATTTTACTGTAACAAAGACGAAGTCCAGAGGAGAGACGGAGCCGAGCCAGGAGGTGGCCACACCACCCTAATGACCCACAAGTATAGGGGATTGCAACAGTCTTCGAGGGAAGTAAAACCCAAATTTATTGATTCGACACAAGGGGAGCCAAAGAATATTATAAGCTTTAACAAGTGAGTTGTCAATTCACCTGCACCTAAAAATAGACTTCCTCACAACAATTTATCAGTACTAACAGTTTTATGGCAGCGGAAGTAGTGAAGTAACATCAGTAGCGACATAAAAATAGCAGTAGCGATGATTGCAGTAGACAACAGGATTAAAATACTGTAGGCACATGGATGGATGAACAGGCGTTGCATGAATGAGAGAGTCCATATAATAGCAAGACATACGCATTGCAAATAATAATGATAAAAGCGTCCTAGCATAATATATCCATAGGCGTGTGTTCCTATTTAGTCGTGCGTGCTCGCAATGAGAAACTTGCACGACATCTTTTGTCCTACCAGCCCGTTGCAGCGGGGCCTCTAGGGAAACTACTGGTAATTAATGTACTCCTTTTAATAGAGTATCGGAGCAAAGCATTAACACTCTGTGAACACACGTGATCCTCACATCAGAGCCATCCCCTCCGGTTATCCCAATTCTTGGTCACTTTGGGGCATCGGGTTACGGACAACAATATGTGTATACAACTTGCAGATATGATCAAAAACAATAATTCCTCATGAATCAATAACATGTTCAGATCTGAAATCATGGCACTCGGGCCCAAAGTGACAAGCATTACGCATAGAAAGTTGCAACAATGTCAAAAATACTAACAACGGATACTAGGCACTATGTCCATAACAAGCTTATAGCTATTACATGACCAATCTCATCCAATCCCTACCATCCTCTACAGCCTACAACGGGGAATTACTCACACATGGATGGGGGAAACATGGATGGTCGATGGAGAGGCGTCGGTGATGGCGATGGCAATAATCTCCTCCAAATCCCCGTCCCGGCAGGGTGCCAAAACGGAGTTTCTGGTACAAGCCTTACCAAGAAATACTATTGCTAGCTAGAAAGATTGCATAAAAGAATTCATGAATAGATTTAATCCTTTCTATAAGACTATGCAAGTTAAAAGGGAGATTACTAATTTATTCCAGCATATTTGGAGAAAGCTTTGCTCAAGCGGGGTTCCAAACCACGGTTTCATGGACAACGTTATTACACAATATTTTTATAGTGGTCTAAACAGATGGTTGATGCAGGAGGAACTCTAAATTTATTAACCTATAAGGAGGCGATTAAGCTTTTCGCTGACAGAGCCTGCAATGATTAGCAATATAATCCCGAGATTAAGTGAAAGAAAGGTATGCTCTTTATAACCTATGAACTTACGACTGCAGTTAAAAATTCTATGGAGGAGAAAGGTATACCAACTAATTTAGCTATTGAAAATGAGACTAATGAGCTACATTCTATGGTAGTAGAGAATGATATTGAATTTGAAATAAAAACTTGTTGGTATAAACAAAATGAGTTTAAAAAGTTGATATTTAGACAATTAACGCTCCACAAGAGCGATATGAATGCTTTAGAAGCAACACTAGATGATTTGAGTCACGCAACTAAGCACTTAAGTAAAAATCTTGACATGGTTCAAGTACAATGTGACCAAATAGCTAAAGCTGAAGATTTGATTTTAAGTCAAAAATATTTTAGTAAAGCTATTTCTACTAATGTTACCACAAGACAAGGTACAGAAACGCAGGAATCTGCAGGTCTAGCTTGGTATCAAGAAGAGAAGGCTCGCAAGGCCAAAGAACTAGAAAGACTGAGCCAAGATGAGAACAACCTCGTTGATCCGCAAGATGATATTGATTATGAAGAACAAAGTAAAAAAAAAGAAGCCTCGAGAGAAGGTACTGAAAACCAAGATGAGGTATATGATTCTGACGCAGAGACAGTAGACCCTAGAGAAGAAGAGGTGGTAAGCCGAGAAAAAAGAAGAAGAAGAAGAAGAAGAAATAATACCAAAGGAGAAGAAACTAGAAAAGTAGAAGGCTAAGAAAAAGCCAAAGGCTAAGGAACCGGAGTCAGTGCCAAAGGTAAAATCAAAGGTACCAACTAAAGATCTTCCTTATCCTAACAGAATGAAGGTTGATCATAGTCAACACCTTTATGATGCCTTTGTTGATGCTCTTAGTAAACTTCGTTTAGAACTTCCATTAGAAGATGCTATATTAGTTCCTACTTATACTAAATTTCTTCGAGATGTTCTTAACAAAAAGAATGAAGTAACTACAAGTGTGGCTGTGATGACTAGCTATGGAGATAAACTCCCAGCTAAATTAGGTGAACCTGGCGTACCTACCATTACTTGTGCAATAGGAAAAACTAGAAGTCATAATGCTCTTTGTGACCTAGGTGCAGGTGTTAGTGTTATGCCATATGACCTTTATAAGAAACTGGGTATAGGAGATTATTCTCCAACATTTATTACTTTACACATGGATGATAAAATAACTAAGAAGCATGTGGGGATGATAGAATATGTTTTACTCAGAATAGACAAACATGTTAAACCCAGTGACTTCATAATCTTAGATATCCCTCATGATGATAAATTATCTATCATATTGGGGAGGCCATTTTTGAGTACTGCAGGAGCTAATATCGATTGCCATGGGGGAAAGATCGTTTACAATATTTATGATGATCAGATTACTCGGTACTTTCCTAAGAAAGTAGAAGAGGAAAAATATGTGTCACCCGGTAAGCGCACTCAAGAGGTAAATGTTTTTGATAGTGGACAACTTGTTGAAGGTTCCACTTATCGGAAATATACTTAAAATACGAGTGAGTTCTTAATAAAATGCTTGATGGGAGTCAACCCATCTTTTTCTTTATTCGCAATTTAGTTTTTCTTATAGTATTTTTATTAAATCTAGTAGACATTACGATTGTGCTAATAAATTCTACTTAGTTTTGACAATTTGTAGACACTCTTGATGAAAAGACACGAGCGAGAAACCATGAAGAAAAGAGAAGGGAATTGCTGAAAACAGTGGTTTTAGCGGACGACGGTACGGCGAGGTACGACCGTACCACCTGCCCGTACCATGCAATCAACATAATGGATGAGTTGTGTCAAATTTCCAGTGGGTTTAGCGGGCATCGGTACGGGGGCATCCGCCCGTACCGTATGCCCGTACTAGTTTGGACGAAAAAATTCAAACTTTGTCGACAACTTACTGTAAGTTTAACGGGCATCGGTACGACGGCATCTGCCCGTACCGTCTGCCCGTACCAGATCTAAGTTTTTGATCATACGCAAACTGACGTATCCAATGGTGGCGACCACCGGTACAGGCGGGTTTTCCCCGTGTTGTCTGCCCGTACCGCATCGGTGGCAACTCAAAAACATTGGGCTGGTCAGGGGAAACCCCCAAACCAGCCATTCTTTCTCTCCTTTCTCTCTCTTTTTCTCAAAAATTCAAACCCTAATCCCCTATAATCATAGATTCTTCGCCGATTTTGTTCGTTTGAGTTAGGGATTATTCACATCGGTACGTTTCTCACCCGATCCATGTGTTATTTGCAGCAATGAACGGTTGAACCTCTCATATTGGGTACCTAGATGAGTTCATAGTTTTTGAAATTTTTGTTGATTCTACACGAGTTCGAATTCAAAGCTGGTGCCTATAATCGTTGTACAATACAATAGAAACCTAATGCCTATACTTTTACTGTGATTTTTTTTGCAACACAATGAGCTTTTTCTAGAGGGTTTCGAGCAGTGGAGCGGATGGCTCGAGCAGCCAAAACGACCCGAGGAAGAAGGTGCGGAAGGGAAAGGAAGTGCTCGAGACCAACTTCGACAAGGAGTACAACTGGTTGTCTGGCCGTAAGGTGCTCCCAACGAAGTGGATCGATGGCGGTTTCCTCACCAGCAACGACCTCGACAGTGACTTCACCACGATGGTGAGGAACGCCAGCATGGAGGTCTTCTCGGCACTCAACTGCGACATGTACAAGCGTGCCACATGCAACCTTCCGTGACGACCTCGCCACCCTTGGGCGATGTACCATCATGATTTTTTCGTTGAAAAATAAACCGCACTGTCTTACTTTCGAGGAGTTTTGCGGTTGCTCCGGGTTCTCCATCACAGGGGAACTCGATATTACTGATTTGTCCAAGAGGCAGGGGAAGCCTGGCAACATATTTCTGTGTACATGAACCAAGATTATATGTGGAAGAAGTACGCCACCATCCAGAACCTGACCATCTGCTACTTCGCCACATTCTTGGCAAACTCTCTCTTCGCCAAGGGAGATAGGAGGGCCATGGCTAGCCCCGAGATGAGCGTCATCTGCAGGGCGCTCTACCCCAACATGGTGCACAAGATCAACCTCGGTGCCCTTCTCATCCAACACTTCCGCCGCCAGAGGGTGGCAAGCTCAGGTGATATCCGTTGTGGTGGGTTAGTCACCCAAATTGCTTACGTTAGCCATTTCCGGATGCCTACGGGCAACCAGGTCATGGGCAGTAAGTATTAATATTTCGATGCTAACCATATGGCTAGCACCAAGTTTCTTGGAGTTTACATGGATAACCCCCCGTCTTCATGCTTATCAGTTTTGTTTTGAGGTTGGCGGTTGTTGCCTTTCTATGGTGCTTTCGGTTTTCCAAGGAAGAACACTTGGGTTCTTTCACCGGATGAATTCCATGCTTTGAGGGTAGCGGCTCGACGAGCGCCTGCCCCAGGAGAAGGTGCTGCTTGGGATCAGCATACTGATCAAGCTGGAAACGATGACCAGCAGTGGGGAGGCTAGGGATGGGATGACTTCGGTCAAGACCATCAGTACCAACAGTACCGTAGCCGCCGGAGCAACCCTACATGTAGCAACAACCGGGATACGACTACGTCACGCGGGAGGAGTACGACACCTCGGTGGGTCGCGTCGGCGACGTGGAGAGCACGTTGCAAGACGTGAAATCCAATGTGTTGTCTCTCACCCAGAGCTTCAGTGAGTTCTCCACTCACTTCCATACTTACTACCCGCCGCCACACGGTGGTGCTGGCGGGCAATGATCCAAGTTAGGCTAAACACCTAAGCTTGGGGAGGTTAAGTCCTCCACCTTTGCATTCATATTTTATTTTGTTATTTTATTTTGTTTTCTTCTTTAATTATTTGCATGTTTAATTCTTGTTTTGCATCTATAACTAAAAACACAAAAAAAGTAGTTCACATTTATTGTTATTCGTCTGTTTACTTTCTATTTCTTATTGAAAACACCAACAAAATTAGTTAACTTTTCTCGTTCTTATTTGTGTGAAGCTCTCTTCATATTTTCTTTGAAATCTATTTGAGTTATTCACTTCCAGTGACTTTGTGATGGGAATGAAAGGGAGGAAGACTTGGGGATAAGACAAGCAAGCGAGATGAGGTATTATTTCTTATCTTCACTCTCGTTGTAATTCCATTCGTGATCATATGATTATTTGCTTGGTTGCACTCTAGTCTCGCTCCCCACTTAGCTCGTCGTCATATAAATTTCATTCCCATGCTAGTGTCACTACTTTGGTTTTGCTTCACAATCATTGGATGAGGTATGAAAACCAACTGCAATTGGATTAAACTCCAATCTTTTTATAACAAGAATAAGCATCTCTTGATGACTTTGGTGCCATGTGTTTGTCTTAAGGTTTTAGTCTTGGTAGTGCTCAACAACATGTCTCAATGAAGTGATTAGATATCACTCATGATAGGAATTGTTTGATTGAATTAGAACTTAATAGTGGCTGAGCTACATAACAAACTTTAATGTTGTGAATCAATGTGAGATATTGCTTTACGCATGTCACCACTTGAATCAATGCTTGATATAGCTTTGCGCGTGTCATCATTCTGTTGTACACACCCTTGGGACTCTAGCATCGTAACTAACCCCATGGTTGTCACAACTTTACAAAAGGGTCACTCATGGCCCTTGCTTGGAAACTTTCTTGGGAATCCAATTTATCACTTCAAGGTCTTGTTATGAGTTCGTTACTATTAAGTGGATTCTCAAAAAGCAATGAGGGGATTAGGTGTTGGATAGTCATGATTCTTGATGTGGAGGTCAATGGTTTGCTCTAAGATTAATTCTCTTTCGACTTATACATGTGCACCCTTAACTTGATCAAAGCATTCGCTTCTTGAAAATTAAATTTTACTCTCAATAAGAAGAGAGGCACCGAAAAAATGTATTGGAGATCCTAGTCAAACTCTTGATACTTTCTATGGGCTTAATATTTATTTTGATTGATGAACTACATGTGCCTAGGATGCAGTATTAGGTGCAACCATTTGAATATCTTATGATCTTGTTTGAAGTTGCAACGTTTTTGAAAATGGATTTAATATTGCTTCAAACTTGTGAGATCTTCTATCAAAGGTTTATTTCTCGCTATTATTATTTTATCACTTTGTCACTCGAGGGCGAGTAACCTCTAAGCTTGGGGATGTTGATAGCTCCAAATTCCGATGCATTTTACTATGGATTTTCCACCGCCTATCTGTTGGTTTTATTGGTTTTTCATTGGATTTTGTGTTTCAACTAACGATAATACCGCAATCCAAGCGAAACTTTGTTTTCAACTCTATTTCAGGAAACCATCATATCTAGATGATCCAAGGACATTTATGGGCTAATTGAAATGAAATAAAGATATTTCCTTTTGAGGTCAATTCGATCCTGGCGACGCAGGGGCTTTAACGGGCATCGGTACGGGTGGGGCTTGCCCGTATCGTATGCCCGTACGGACCGGCGCCACCTTCATCTTATCAAACCAAAACTTTTCTATGAAGGCACAAAGACGAAAAACAGAACACAGTAGCCACCATTCACACCAGAACATAGGAGATCTGAAGGAGAACACCAATCTCGACTCCATCGAAGATCAATCTCATTACCATCCACTAAATCCCACTTGTACTGAGAGAGAGAGATTCATACTTGTATTATTAGGGATTGAAACCTCTATTTCATCGTGGTTTGTATTTGATTTGATTTTCAACTATTGTGGTTTGCTACGGTAATATCAAGATGAACTCCATTACTTTTTTATGATGTTGTTATGTTATTCTCCTCTCATGTGTGAGTAGATCCCATTGGCGTGGGAGATGTAGGTGATTGGTGAGATGTGATGTGCCAATTTTATTCCATCCATTTGTGAACTTATGTTTGCTAGTATTGATGGGATTCGTAGCATAGAAAACAAAAAATTTCCTACCGCAAGAACGAAACACAAGCCAAGATCTAATCTAGTAGACGGTAGCAACGAGAAGATCAAGAGATTAACCCTCGAAGATCGCAAAGCTTAACGAGATTAGATCTCGTGGTGGATGTAGTCGATCACTTGCCGCTTGCAAAAGCGCGTAGAAGATCTTGACGGTGCCACAGTCGGGCAGCACCTCCATACTCGGTCACACGTACGGTGTTGATGACGACGTCCTTCTCCCCGTTCCAGCGGGCAGCGGAAGTAGTAGATCCTCCTCGGAATCCCGGCAGCACGATGGTGTGGTGGCGGTGGTGGTGGAGAACTCCGGCAGGGCTTCGCCTATGCGCTGCGGGAGTAGTATGTGGAGGAGGGGCGGCTAGGGTTTGGGGAGAGGGGAGCTTGGGCGCCGGCCTCAAGGGGTGCGACCAAGGTGGCTTGGTGTGGCCGGCCCCCTCCCCTTGCCCCTCTATTTATAGGTGGAAACCCCTAAGAGTTTGACTCCAAGTCTTCGAATAAGACCCCAACTCAAAACTTGGCATAAGGACAAAACCTACCCAAGGTGGGACTCCTACTCAAGGTGGGACTCCCACCCCTTCCTTGGGGAGGTGGCCGGCCACCTATGGTGGAGTCCACCTGGGACTCCTCCCCACTTTGGTTGGCCGGCCATGCTAGGTGGAGTCCCTCCGGGACTCCACCTTCCATGGTGATTCTTTCCGGACTTTTCTAAAACCTTCTAGAACATTCCATAATTTCACCGGATCATTTCCAAACTTGGAAAGTGACTTCCTATATATGAATCTTATTCTCCGGACCATTCCGTACCTCCTCATGATGTCCTGGATCCCATCCGAGACTCCGAACAAAACTTCGAACTCCATTCCATATTCCATATATACTTAAACGACATCAAACCTTAAGTGTTTCACCCTACGATTCGCGAACTATGCAGACATGGTTGAGACTTCTCTCCGACCAATAACCAATAGCGGGATCTGGAGATCCATAATGGCTCCCACATATTCAATGATGACTTAGTGATCGAATGAACCATTTACATACGATACCGATTCCCTTTGTCATGCGATATTTTACTTGTCCGAGGTTTGATCATCGGTATCTCTATACCTTGTTCAACCTTGTCTCCAACAAGTACTCTTTACTCGTACCGTGGTATGTGATCTCTTATAAACCATTCATATGCTTGCAAGCTAATCAGATGACATTCCACCGAGAGGGCCCAAAGTATATCTATCCGTCATCGGGATGGACAATATCCCACTCTTGATCCATATGCCTCAACTCATACTTTCTGAATACTTAATCCCACCTTTATAACCAGCCATTTACGCAGTGGCGTTTGATGTACTCAAAGTACCCTTCCGGTATAAGTGATTTACATGATCTCATGGTCGAAGGATTAGGTAACTATGCATCGGAAAGCTAATAGCAACTTGAACTTAATGACGTGATCTTATGCTACGCTTAGTTGGGTGTTTGTCCATTACATCATTCATCAATGACATAACCTTGTCATTAATAACATCCAATGTTCATGATCACGAAACTATGATCATCTATTAATCAACAAGCTAGTTATACAAGAGGCTCACTAGGGACTCCTTGTTGTTTACATAACACACATGTATCAATCTTTCGGTTAATACAATTATAGCATGGTATGCAAACATTTATCATAAACATAAAGATATATAACTACCACTTTATTATTGCCTCTTGGGCATATCTCCAACAGTCTCCCACTTGCACTAGAGTCAATAATCTGAATTACATTGTAAGGTACCTAACACCCATGGCATTCTGGTGTTGGTCATGCTTTGCCCTAGGGAGAGATTTAGTCAACGGATCTGCTACATTCAGATCGTGTACTTTGCAAATCTTTACTTCTCCATCTTCGATGTACTCGCGAATCGAATGAAAACGCAGCTTGATATGCTTCAGCTTCTTGTGTGACCTTGGTTCTTGTGCATTGCCGATGGCACCCATGTTGTCACAATAGATGACTAGTGGGTCCAATGCACTAGGAACCACACCAAGCTCAACAATGAACCTCTTCATCCATACCGCTTCCGATGAAGCCTCCGAAGCCGCTATGTATTCCGATTCAGTTGAAGACTTCGCCACCGTGCACTGCTTGGAGCTAAACCAGCTTACTGCATCACCATTCAATATAAACACGTACCCAGACTGAGACTTAGAGTCATCAGGATCAGTGTTCCAACTTGCATCGGTGTAACTGGTTAAAACGAGCTCTTGGTCACCGCCATAACAAAGAAACATATCCTTAGTCCTTTTCAAGTACTTCAGGATATTCTTGACTGCTTCCAGTGTTCCATTCCTGGATCACTTTGATATCTGCTGGTCAAACTAACAGCATGTGCGATATCCGGTCTGGCACATGATACGTCCAATTTGCATCACTATTTTGTATCATAATTTGCTGTTATTCATTGATATATTTCATATTGGGACACAATACTTATGTTATTTCATCTATTTTGCATGTTTCATCATTATTGGAGGATCAAGTACCGGAGCCGAGATTCCGCCGGAAAAAGCACCGTCGTAACGCAATATTTCGGAAGATCAACCGTGGAAGGGAATTTCACGTAAATTCCTATTTTTCCAGCATGACGGAGGGAGCCGGAAGGGGAAGAAGAGAGGGGCCATCGTGGGCCCAGACCATAGGGCGGCGCGGCCCAAGGCCTGGCCGCGCCACCCTATGCTCGCGGGGGCCCACGACCCTTTTCGCCTCCTTTTCTTCGCGTACTCCTTCGTCCCGAAGACCTAAGCCACAGAGGGATCCTCACGAAGGGTTACAGCCGCCTCCGCGGGGCGGAGAACACCGGAGAGAAAAGAGCTCTCCGGCGGGCAGGAATCCGCCGGGAAATTCCCTCCCGAGGGGGAAATCGACGCCATCGCCATCGTCATCGAGCGGGACATCATCTCCATCATCATCATCATCATCTCCACCATCTACACCGCCATCACCACCGCTGCACCTCGTCATCGCTGTAGCAATTCGGGTTAAATCTTGATTGTTTGATAGGGGAAACTCTCCCGGTGTTATTCTATACTTGTTGTAGATGCTATTGAGTGAAACCATTGAACCAAGGTTTATGTTCAGATTGTTATTCATCATCATATCACCTCTGATTGTATTCCATATGATGTCTCGTGAGTAGTTCGTTTAGTTCTTGAGGACATGGGTGAAGTCTAAATGCTAGTAGTGAATTATGGTTGAGTAATATTCAATGTTATGATATTTAAGTTGTGGTGTCATTCTTCTAGTGGTGTCGTGTGAACGTCGACTACACGACACTTCACCATTTATGGGCCTAGGGGAGTGCATCTTGTATTCGGTTGCTAATTGCGGGGCTGCCGGAGTGACGTAAACCTAAGCCCCCGTTAGTATATCGATGCAGGAGGGATCGCAGGATCTCGCAGTTTAAGGCCGTGGTTAGATTTATCTTAATTACTTTCTTGTAGTTGCGGATGCTTGCAAGGGGTATAATCACAAGTATGTATTAGTCCTAGGAAGGGCGGTGCATTAGCATAGGTTCACCCACACAACACTTATCAAAACAATGAAGATTAATCAGCTCGTATGTAGCGAAAGCACTAGACTAAAATTCCCATGTGTCCTCAGGAACGTTTGGTCATTATAAGTAATCAAACCGGCTTGTCCTTTGTGCTAAAAAGGATTGGGCCACTCGCTGCAATTATTTCTCTTGCATTTTATTTACTTGTACTTTATTTATCTGCAATATCAAAACCCCCGAATACTTGTCCGTGAGCATTTACGATGAAACCTTCATCGAAACCGTTTGTCAACACCTTCGCTCCTCGTTGGGTTCGACACTCTTATTTATCGAAAGTACTACGATACACCCCCTATACTTGTGGGTCATCAAGACTATTTTCTCGGCGCCGTTGCCGGGGAGTGAAGCGCTATTGGTAAGCGGAATTGGTAAGGAAATTTACTCGTTTGTGCTGATTTTATTTCTGCTCGTCGCTATAAATCATTATGGAGAGATCTTCTCTTCAATTTCTATTTGGGAAATCTACTACTACCGCAACGGTAGTGGATGAAGCGCCATGTGAGGAAGTAGTACCATATAAAATACCTATGAAAATTATTGAACGTGTTATGGATAACCGCTATGAAGGGGATGGAACTGTTCATCCCGGTGATCATTTACTCGTTTTTGCATGAATTATGCGGGTTATTCAAATGTGCAGGTATTTCTATGAATGAAGTTAGGAAGAAACTATTCACTATATCGCTGTCCGGTAAAGCGGCGCACTCGGTATAAATTACTCGAAGAATGGTGATTCTATTGATTGGGAGGACATTGTGCCTTTATTCTATTCCAAATTTTATCCTCCAAGTGAAATTCACAAAGATCGGAACCGCATATATAATTTCTGGCCTCATGATGGAGAGAGTATTGCCCAAGCTTGGGGAGATTGAAGTCTTTAATGCTCAAATGCCCCATTCATGAGCTTCCTGGTAATGTTATTATTGATAATTTCTATGCAAGACTTTCTTTTCAAGACAAGACCTTGCTGGATACTTCTTGTTCTGGATCATTTACACGCAAGAACGAAGAGTTTAAAAGAGACCTTCTTGATCGGATCCAAGAAAATACTGAAGGATGGGAGAACGACAAAGATAGAGAATCGTGTATAACTTATGATTATAAATGCATTGAAGCTTTTATGGATACCGATAAATTTCGTAATATGAGTGCTACATATGGTCTTGATTCCCAAGTTGTTGCAAATCTTTATAAAGCTTTTGCCTCTCATTATGAACTGCCTAAGAAGAATTTTGATAAGTATCATGAACCGTATAAAGATAAAGTTGATTCATCTGTAAACAAATGTGTAGTGGTTGAAACTGTTGATAATGTTATTCCCGAAGCTTATATTGAAAAAACTCCTTTCCCTGCTAAAATGAAGGAGTACTCTGTCATATCTAGTGCGGTTAATAAAAGCGAAAAGAAACCTAAAGAACCTGAAGAACAAATTAAAATTGAACTCCGCCGTTGCAATAGTTAAAGATCTTGTGACCGAAAATGTGGAGGATGGTCATATTATTTTCTGTGAAGATGCTTCTAATATTGTTTCACATCCTAATAAATCCAAACAAGTTAGTGTTCCTATGCTATCCGTTAGAATTGGTGATCATTGCTATTATGGTTTATGTGATATTGGTGCAAGTGTTAGTGCTATTCCTTATGAACTTTACACGGAGATTATGCACGAAATTGGTTCTTGTGAACTTGAAGATATTGATGTGGTTATTCATTTGGCTAATAGAGAAACTATTTCTCCAATTGGTATTGTTCGAGATGTGGAAGTTCTATGTGGTAAGATTAAATATCCTGCCGACTTTTTGGTACTAGGTTCTGTCGCTAGTGATCATTGTCCTATCATTTTTGGTAGACCTTTTCTAAATACTTGTGGAGCTATTATAGATTGTAAGAAAGAGAAAATTTTGACTAGATTTGTCTGGTGAACCTTATGAATTTAACTTTTCTAAATTTACCAAAACTCCTTATAAAACCGACTTGCCTAGTAATGATTTTAAAATGGAGCAATGTGCATCTATTGTTCTTGTTCCTAATAACCCTTTGCAAGCAACATTTGGAGAATAGTGAAAGTGAAGCTTTTAGGAAAGAAAGAGATGAGCTTGAGGAAATTTTTCGTCGCCAACCTATTCTCAAGCATGATTTACCTGGTGGAAGATTTGGGTACAACACCGCCACCAAAGGAAGATCCTGTTTTTGATTTAAAGCCTTTACCTCGATAATCTTAAATATGCTCATATTGATGATAAGAAAATATATCCCGTTATTATTAGTTCTAAGCTTTCGAGAGATTGAGGAAGAAAGGTTATTGGAAATATTGAAGAAACACCGAGGAGCTATTGGCTATACTCTTGATGATTTGAAAGGGATTTCTCCTTCTATTTGCCAACATGCTATTAATATGGAAGATGACGCAAAGCTCGTTGTTGAACATCAACGTCGTCTAATTCCGAAGATGAAGGAAGTGGTAAGAAACGAGGTATTAAAACTCCTTGAAGCTGGTATTATATATCCTATTGCCGATAGTAGATGGGTTAGTCCCTGTTCATTGTGTTCCTAAGAAAGGAGGAATGACTCGTTGTGCCTAATGATAATGATGAGCTTATTCCTCAAAGAATAGTTGTAGGTTATAGAATGTGCATTGATTTTCGAAAAGTTAATAAAGTTACTAAGAAAGATCATTACCCTTTACCCTTTATTGATCAAATGTTAGAGAGGTTGTCTAAAAATACTCATTTTTGCTTTCTTGATGGTTATTCGGGTTTTCACAAATTGTCGTTAAAGCTAAAGATCAAGAGAAAACCACTTTAACTTGTCCTTATGGAACTTATGCTTATAGGCGTATGCCTTTTGGTTTATGTAATGCTCCCGCTACTTTTCAAAGATGCATGTCCGCTATTTTTCATGGTTTTTGCGAAAGTATTGTAGAGGTGTTCATGGATGATTTTTCTGTCTATGGGAATTCTTTTGATAATTGCCTGCGAAACCTCGATAAAGTTTTGCAGAGATGTGAAGAAACTAACCTTGTTCTTAATTGGGAGAAATGCCACTTTATGGTTAATGAAGGAATTGTATTGGGACATAAAATTTCCGAGAGAGGTATTGAAGTTGATAGAGCTAAAGTTGAAGCAATTGAAAAGATGCCCTACCCTAGGGATGTTAAAGGTATTCGTAGTGTTCTTGGTCATGCTGGGTTTTATAGGAGATTTATTAAAGATTTCTCTAAAATTTCAAAGCCTCTTACTAATCTTCTTCAAAAAGATGTACCTTTTGTTTTTGATGATGATTGTAAGGAAGCTTTTGAAACTCTAAAGAAAGCCTTAACAACTCGCTCCCGTAGTTGAACCTCCCGATTGGAATTTGCCTTTTGAAATTATGTGTGATGCTAGTGATTTTGCTGTAGGCGCTGTTCTTGGACAGCGGGTAGATAAAAAATTAAATGTTATTCATTATGCTAGTAAGACTCTTGATGCTGCTCAAAGAAATTATGCTACAACCGAAAAGGAATTGTTAGCCGTAGTCTTTGCTTGTGATAAGTTTAGACCCTATATTGTTGATTCGAAAGTTACAATTCATACCGATCATGCCGCAATTAGATACCTTATGACAAAGAAAGATGCTAAGCCAAGGCTTATTAGATGGGTACTTCCGTTGCAAGAATTTGATTTACACATTATAGATAGGAAAGGTGCCGATAATCCTGTTGTCGATAATTTGTCTAGATTGGAAAATATTGCTTATGATCCTGTTCTCGTTAATGATAGTTTTCCAAATGAACAATTGGCTGTAATAAAGGTGAGCTCGCGAGAGAGCCCTTGGTATGCGATTATGCTAACTTTATTGTTTCGAAGTATTTGCCTCCAACCTTTTCAGCTCAAGCAAAGGAGGAAATTCTTTTATGACTTGAGGCATTATTTTTGGGATGACCCACACTTATATAAAGAAGGAGTGGATGGTATTATGCGAAGATGTGTTCCCGAATATGAACAACAGGAGATATTGAATAAATGTCATGGAAGTGTTTATGGAGGACATCACGCTGGAGATAGAACCGCGCAAAAGGTTCTACAATCAGGTTTTTATTGGCCAACACTCTTCAAAGATGCAAGGAAATTTATTCTATCTTGTGATGAATGTCAAAGAGTTGGTAATATCTCCAGACGCAATGAGATGCCTATGAATTATACTCTTGTTATTGAACCATTCGATTGTTGGGGATTCGACTTCATGGGTCCTTTCCCTTCTTCGTACGGTAACACTCATATACTTGTCGCCGTTGATTATGTTACTAAATGGGTAGAAGCTATACCTACAAAAAGTGCTGATGGTGAGACCTCTATAAAAATGCTTGTAGATATTATATTTCCTAGATTTGGAGTACCTAGATATATTATGACTCGATGGAGGTTCTCATTTTATTCATGGAGGTTTTAGAAAAACTCTTGCTAAGTATGGTATTAATCATAGAATTGCTTCGCTTATCACCCTCAAACTAGTGGTCAAGTAGAATTATCAAATAGAGAGATTAAAGCTATCTTAGGTAAGATCGTTAATAAATCTAGAAAGAATTGGCCTAGCAAATTGAAAGAAGCACTATGGGCTTATAGAACTGCTTATAAAAATCCTATGGGAATGTCAGCTTATAAAATGGTTTATGGAAAAGCTTGTCATTTACCTCTAGAACTAGAGCACAAAGCTTATTGGGCTGTTAGAGAATTAAATAAAGATCCTAAATTAGCCGGTAATAAGAGGTTGTTGCAATTAAGTTCTCTAGATGAATGGAGAAGTGAAGCTTATGAAAATGCTAAACTCTTTAAAGAAAAAGTTAAGAAATGGCATGATAGAAGGATCATCAAAAGAGAATTTAATGTTGGAGATCAAGTTCTATTGTATCGGTCTCGTCTCGCATTCTTTGCAGGGAAATTACTCTCGAAGTGGGAAGGACCATATGTTGTTGAGGAGGTGTATCGTTCAGGAGCAATTAAAATTAGCTCTCTCCAAGGCAATGCCACACAAGTGGTGAATGGACAAAGACTCAAGCATTATATCTCGGGCGATTCTTATAATGTTGATGTTGATATTATTCAAGTGGAAACACCGGAGGCCTTCATCAAAGGACAAATTGACAATCCGCTGAACCGGACTTTGAATAGGTAACAGTATAGGTAATAAAAAGTCCGCGTTTACCTTTCCAAACATTATTTCTGCTGTTTTTGGAAAATATGAAAAATTACGGAATCGAAACGGAGTGGAAAAGACGCGCGAGGGCGTGCCACCATAGGCCGGCGCGGCCTGACCTGGGCCCGCGCCGACCTATGGTCTGGCCGCCTCGTTGCCCCTTTCCGACTCGTTTTCGATCTGGAACCTCCCTTTTGTCGTAAAAATATTTGCTATATAATCCCCCGGACCCCTGGAGGTCCGTAATATCGTTTTCTCGTCGTGTTTTGTCTCGAGCTGTTTTCTGCCAGATTTGTTTTGATCTAGAAGCACCATGGCCTCCAACAACAAAGACAAGGGGCCTTGGAGGGAAGAGATGGATGAGAGGATCAACAAGGAGAAGGAGAAGATAGCGTCGGCAAAAGGAGAGTGGGAAACTACGAGGAGTAAGCCAATTTTGGTGGGATCGGTTAATACCGGGCGTTCTTTTTCTCATAACTTGCAGGGAGCTCTTCCGCCCGCTTCTGGACCTCGACTCTTTCCCTTGTGTGGAGGAAGCAATACGGGTTGCTGATGAGTTTTGTGATCAATATCGTGCTCTCAAAAGGGAAGTGGAAATACTTCAGGAGGAGAACCGGCGACTTCGCAGAATGCTGGAATATTACTCAAACCTCGGCACAAGGCCGTCACCGCCACACTCGGGTAACAATGAGTCTCTTCAGGTTTTGGTGCAGAATTACAAAATTGAGAAGCTGAAGCTGAAGGAGATCCTTATGAAGCGCGAGAGGAATCCATCACCACCATCACCGAAGGAGTAATTCATCATCGGTATTGGCATCCCCTTGGTTTGTTCCAAGCTTGGGGGAGTGCCGCGGTATCACATCACCACCACCTTTATCTTTTACTATCAAGTAGTGTCATATCATGAGTAGGGAAGTTACCATATAGAATAGTATGCAATGCGGAAGTATCTCTCTTAGTTAGTTATCTATGTATCCGTTGGTGTGAGTTATCGTTATGGAATATTAATGAGAAGTCTTATCATTTACTTTTTGCACACCTTATTTTAGTTTGCAATCTCCATTATATGATTACTCTTGACATGAGTAATGATCTCACTTTGGGAGCATTAAGTAAATCTATTTGGTTTTGGCAAACTTAGCATTGGTCAATAGCAACAACATCCCGATGTTTAATAAAGAGAGAAATACACTTAGATACATTACTCTATTATCTCTATGCTTATGAGCTTAGTATTCTGAAGTTAAAATTGCTTGTGCTTATGAGAAAGATGCATGATTGTTCTATCATATGTATATTTGTTTGTTTCCCTCAACCATTATGCTTGCTATCAAACCTTGCTAGCCAAAGACCTGTATCGAGAGGGAATGCTTCTCATACATCCATAACCTTAGACCAAACCTATGCCATTTGTGTCCACCATACCTACCTACTACATGGTATTTTCTGCCATTCCAAGTAAATACTTCATGTGCTACCTTTAAATTATTCAAACTATACTACTCTTTATTTGTGTCAATGTTTTATAGCTCATGAGGAAGTATGTGGTGTTTCATCTTTCAATCTTGTTGGGCGAACTTTCACTAATGGACTAGTGGCACATCCGCTTATCCAATAACTTTGCAATAAGAGCTGGCAACGGGGTTCCCAGCCCCAATTAATAACTTTCATTAATAATTCTCTTCACATGTTTTGCTCTGATTTATCAGTAAGCAACTTAATTTTGCAATAGACACTCCTCCATGGTATGTGAATGTTGGAAGGCACCCGAGGATTCGGTTAGCCATGGATTGAGAAAGCCAAGGTTGGGGGGAGTGTCACCCATAATAAAACTAAAATACATGTGTAAACAAAAGAGAAGGGGGATGATCTACCTTGCTGGTAGAGATGCCGTCCCTCATGGGAGCCGCTCTTTGAAGGTTCGTTTGGCAAGGGGGTTAGAATACCCGCTACCATTCGTTGACAACAACAAGCACCTCTCAAAATATTATTTTTATTCTCTTTATATGATTTCAAAACTTGAAAAGCTCTAGCACATGATTTAATCCCTGCTTCCCTCTGCGAAGGGCCTATCTTTTACTTTTATGTTGAGTCGGTAAACCTATTTCTCTCTATCTCAAGCAAGCAATTGAGTTGTTGTGAACCAATCATTTATGCTATGATTCAGTTGATCATGTCTTTTATACTTTCTTGTTTAGTACCAACTTTATCTGAATGAATATGACTTTGAAGTTATCAATGATTACGAAGAGATTGTTATGCTTGAATATGAAAGCTCAGCTATAAAATCTAATATGAAGGCTTTGCTTAGAAGTACGATCCGTTAGTAGTTCTCTCGACCAAGAACAAAGTTTGCCATCACCAATTATGATTTCTTATGCACCTTTACTTGTGATTTCTCTTTACTTATTTCGAGATGAGTTATATGAGGAAGTTGTTTACTAGAATGTCTTGTGTGAATGAATATGATGCTTCTTGTCCGTATTTTATTTATCGACTCTTCACTCCATAAACATGTGGTCTTGTTTATCGAGTTCAGTTTCGCTTGGGGACAAGCGAGGTCTAAGCTTGGGGGGGTTGATACGTCCAATTTGCATCACTATTTTGTATCATAATTTGCTGTTATTCATTGATATATTTCATATTGGAACACAATACTTATGTTATTTCATCTATTTTGCATGTTTCATCATTATTGGAGGATCAAGTACTGGAGCCAGGATTCTGCTGGAAAAAGCACCGTCAGAACGCAATATTTCGGAAGATCAACTGTGGAAGGGAATTTCACGTAAATTCCTATTTTTCCAGATGACGGAGGGAGCCAGAAGGGGAAGAAGAGAGGGCCATCGTGGGCCCGGACCATAGGGTGGCGCGGCCCAAGGCCCGGCCGCGCCACCCTATGCTCGGGGGCCCACGACCCTTTTCGCCTCCTTTTCTTCGCGTACTCCTTCGTCCCGAAGACCTAAGCCACGGAGGGATCCTCACGAAGGGTTACGGCCGCCTCGCGGGACGGAGAACACCGAGAGAGAAAAGAGCTCTCCGGCGGGCGAGGAATCCGCCGGGGAAATTCCCTCCCGGAGGGGAAATCGACGCCATCGCCATCGTCATCGAGCGGGACATCATCTCCATCATCATCATCATCATCTCCACCATCTACACCGCCATCACCACCGCTGCACCTCGTCATCGCTGTAGCAATTCGGGTTAAATCTTGATTGTTTGATAGGGGAAACTCTCCCGGTGTTATTCTATACTTGTTGTAGATGCTATTGAGTGAAACCATTGAACCAAGGTTTATGTTCAGATTGTTATTCATCATCATATCACCTCTGATTGTATTCCATATGATGTCTCGTGAGTAGTTCGTTTAGTTCTTGAGGACATGGGTGAAGTCTAAATGCTAGTAGTGAATTATGGTTGAGTAATATTCAATGTTATGATATTTAAGTTGTGGTGTCATTCTTCTAGTGGTGTCGTGTGAACGTCGACTACACGACACTTCACCATTTATGGGCCTAGGGGAGTGCATCTTGTATTCGGTTGCTAATTGCGGGGCTGCCGGAGTGACAGAAACCTAAGCCCCCGTTAGTATATCGATGCAGGAGGGATCGCAGGATCTTAGAGTTTAAGGCTGTGGTTAGATTTATCTTAATTACTTTCTTGTAGTTGCGGATGCTTGCAAGGGGTATAATCACAAGTATGTATTAGTCCTAGGAAGGGCGGTGCATTAGCATAGGTTCACCCACACAACACTTATCAAAACAATGAAGATTAATCAGCTGTATGTAGCGAAAGCACTAGACTAAAATTCCCATGTGTCCTCAGGAACGTTTGGTCATTATAAGTAATCAAACCGGCTTGTCCTTTGTGCTAAAAAGGATTGGGCCACTCGCTGCAATTATTTCTCTTGCATTTTATTTACTTGTACTTTATTTATCTGCAATATCAAAACCCCCGAATACTTGTCTCGTGAGCATTTACAGTGAAACCTTCATCGAAACTGTTTGTCAACACCTTCTGCTCCTCGTTGGGTTCGACACTCTTATTTATCGAAAGTACTACGATACACCCCCTATACTTGTGGGTCATCAGTACACAGCATGGCATACATGATAGAGCCTACTGCCGAGGCATAGGGGATCTTATTCATCCTCTCTCTTTCTTCTGCCGTAGCCGGACCTTGAGTCTTACTCAAGACCTTACCTGGCAACATCGGTAAGAACCCTTTCTTACTTTCATCCATTCTAAACTTCTTTAGAATCTTGTCTAGGTATGTACTATGTGAAAGCCCTATTAGGCATCTTGATCTATCTCTATAAATCTTGATGCCTAAAATGTACGCTGCTTCACCAAGGTCTTTCATTGAAAAACACTTATTCAAATAACCTTTTACACTGCTTAATAGTTCTATATCATTTCCAATCAATAATATGTCATCTACATATAATATCATAAATGCTACAGAGCTCCCACTCACTTTCTTGTAAATACAGGCCTCTCCATGACACTGTATAAACCCAAAGTCTTTGATCACCTTATCAAAGCATCGGTTCCAACTCCGGGATGCTTGCTTCAGTCCATAAATGGAACGCTGAAGTTTGCATACTTTGTCAACATTTTTAGGATCGACAAAACCTTTGGGTTGTACCATATACAACTCTTCCTCAATGTCACCATTAAGGAACGCCGTTTTGACATCCATCCGCCAAATCTCATAATCGAAAAATGCAGCTATTGCTAACAAAATCCTCACAGACTTTAGCTTCGCTACAGGTGAGAAAGTCTCATCATAGTCAACTCCTTGAATTTGTCAGAAACCCTTTGCGACAAGTCGAGCTTTATAGACAGTAACATTACCATCAGCATCTGTTTTTCTCTTGAAGATCCATTTATTCTCGATAGCATTGCGGCTATCAGGTAAGTCTACCAAAGTCCATACTTGGTTATCATACATGGATCCCATTTCGGATTTCATGGATTCTTGCCATTTGTTGGAATCTGGGCTCATCATCGCTTTTTCATACGTCGCAGGGTCTTCATCATTGTTGTCCATAATCATGACATTTAGACAAGGATCATACCAATTAGGAGTGGTACGCTCCCTTGTTGATCTGCGAGGTTCGGTAGCTACCTCGTTCGAAGTTTCATGATCATCATCATTTGCTTCCTCTCTTATCGGTGCAGGCGGCATAGGAACATCTTCCGGTACTGCGCTACTCTGATCTATGAGAGAAGGTTCAATAACCTCGTCGAGTTCTACCTTTCTTCCAGTCACTTCTTTAGCGAGAAACTCTTTCTCAAGAAAGGTTCCATTCTTAGCAACAAAGATTTTGCCTTCGGATCTGTGATAAAAAGTATACCCAATAGTTTCTTTAGGGTATCCTATGAAGACACATTTCTCCGATTTGGGTTCTAGCTTGTCAGGTTGTAACTTTTTTACATAAGTTTCGCAATCCCAAACTTTAAGGAACGACAGCTTAGGTTTCTTCTGAAACCACAATTCATACGGTGTCGTTTCAACGGATTTAGATGGTGACCTATTTAAAGTGAATGCAGCTGTCTCTAATGCATAACCCCAAAACGATAGCGGCAAATCAGTAAGAGACATCATAGAACGAACCATATCTAAGAGAGTTTGATTACGACGTTCGGACACACCATTGCGCCTGTGGTGTTCCCGGCGGTGTCAATCGTGAAAGTATTCCGCATTTCTTTAAATGCATGCCAAACTCATAACTCAGATATTCGCCTCCGCGATCAGAACGCAGAAACTTAATCTTCTTGTTACGTTGAATTTCTACTTCACTTTGGAATTCCTTAAACTTCTCGAAAGTTTCGGATTTATGTTTCATGAAATAGATATACCCATATCTACTCAGATCATCTGTGAAGGTTAGAACATAACGATAACCACCGCGTGAGGCTACACTCATTGGTCCACACACATCGGTATGTATGATTTCCAATAAGTCTGTAGCTCGCTCCATTGTACCAGAAAATGGAGTCTTAGTCATTTTTCCCATTAGACATGCTTCGCATCTATCAAGTGATTCAAAGTCAAGTGATTCAAGAAGTCCATCGGAATGGAGTTTCTTCATGCGTTTCACTCCAATATGACCAAGACGACAGTGCCACATATAAGTAGAATTATCATTCAATTTAATTCGCTTAGCATAAATGTTATGAACATGTGTATCACTACTATCGAGATTTAACAAGAATAAACCATTCATCTCAGGCGCATGACCATAAAAGATATTATTCATAAAAATAGAACAACCATTATTCTCTGACTTAAATGAATAACCGTCTTGTATTAAACAAGATCCAGATATAATGTTCATGCTCAACGCAGGCACTAAATAACAATTATTGAGGTTTAAAACTAATCCCGAAGGTAGATGTAGAGGGAGTGTGCCGACATCGATCACATCGACCTTGGATCCATTTCCAACGCGCATCGTCACTTCATCCCTCGCTAGGCTTCATTTATTCCGTAGTTCCTGTTTCGAGTTACAAATGTGAGCAACCGAACCAGTATCAAATACCCAGGCACTAGTACGAGAACCAGTAAGATAGACATCTATAACATGTACATCTAATATACCTTTCTTTTTCTTGACAAGGCCGCTCTTCAGATCAGCCAAATAATTGGGGCAATTACGCTTCTAGTGCCCCTTCCCATTGCAGTAATAGCACTCAGTATAGGTTTAGGGCCAGCCTTAGGCTTCTCAGGAGGCGCATCAGCTTTCTTGCCGCCCTTCTTGAAGTTTCCCTTCTTAGGTTTTCCTTGTTTGTTGAAACTGGTGGTCTTGTTGACCATCAACACTTGGTGCTCTTTCTTTATCTCAATCTCAACAGATTTTAGCATGGAGAAGACTTCAGGTAACTCCTTGTTCATGTTCTGCATGTTGTAGTTCATCACGAAGTTCTTGTAACTTGGTGGCAGTGATTGGAGGACACGATGAATACCCAGTTGGTTAGGGATCGTAATCCCCAAGTCACTGAGCTTCTTCGCGTGTCCAGACATAGCGAACACGTGCTCACTAACGGAGCTGTCCTCTTCCATCATACAGCCAAAGAACTATTTCGAGGCCTCATAGCTCTCCACAGCCGCATGAGTTTCAAAGATAACTTTGAGCTCATTGATCATATCACAAGGGTCGTGGTGCTCAAAACATTTTTGGAGCTCTGCCTCTAGGCTGCACAGGATGGCACACTGAACTTGAGAGTAACGAGTCACCCGAGTCTCGTAAACATTTTTTACGTCCTCAGATACTGCAGGTGGTGGTGGGGGACCTAGCGGTGCTTCGAGCACATATTGCAGATTTCCGCCATTGAGGAAAATCCTCACATGACGGAACCAGTCGGTGAAGTTGCTACCATTGCTTTTAAGCTTTTATTTCTCTAGGAACTGGTTAAAATTGATTGATGGGGACGCCATGATCTACAACATATATTTGAAAAGAGTTTAGACTAAGTTTATGACAAATTGAGTTCAAATTTTAATTCTACAAAATTAAACTAGGTGAACTACCACTCAAAACAATATCCCTCGCATTGTCTTAGTGATCACACGAACCAAATCCACTACACCAAGTCCGGTCATCACGAGACAAGATGCGATACCTCAAAATGTTCATCATATCAATCATATGACTCATGCTCTACCTTTCGGTATCCCGTGTTCCGAGACCATGTCTGTACATGCTAGGCTCGTCAAGGCAACCTTAGTATCCGCGTGTGCAAAACTGGCTTGCACCCATTGTATGCACATGTAGAATCTATCATACCCGATCATCACGTGATGCTTCGAAACGACAAGTCTTAGCAACGGTGCATACTAAGGATGGACACTTTATTATCTTGATATTTAGTGAGAGGGATCATCTTATAATACTACCGTCGCGATCTAAGCAATATAAGATGCATAAAAGGATTAACATCACATGCAATTCATATGTGATATGATATGGCCCCTTTGTCTTTGCGCCTTTGATCTTCATCTCCAAAGCACGGACATGATCCTCCATCATCAACGGGCATGATCTCCATCATCGTCGGCATAGCATCAAGGTCAATGGCGCCGTCTTCATGATTGTTCTCCATGTAGCAACTATTACAACTACTTTGAAATAATACTCAACATGAAATTTAAAGACAACCATAAGGCTCCTGCTGGTTGCCACAATACAATAATGATCATCTCATACATATTCATCATCACATCATGACCATATCACATCACCAAACCCTGCAAAAACAAGTTAGACGCATCTAATTTGGTTTGCATATTTTACGTGGTTTAGGGTTTTCGAGTAAGATCGAATCTACCTACGAACATGAACCACAACGGTGATACTAGTGTTGTCAATAGAAAGAGTAAATTGGATCTTCACTATAGTGGGAGAGACAGACACCCGCAAAGCCACTTATGCAATACAAGTTGCATGTCGAGCGTGGAGCAAATCTCATGAACGCGGTTATGTAAAGTTAGCCCGAGCCGCTTCATCCCACTATGCCGCAAGATGCAAAGTACACGAACTAAAGACAACAAAGCATCAACGCCCACAAAACAATTGTGTTCTACTCGTGCAACCAATCTATGCATAGACACGACTCTGATACCACTGATGGGATTCGTAGCATAGAAAACAAAAAATTTCCTACCGCAAGAACGAAACACAAGCCAAGATCTAATCTAGTAGACGGTAGCAACGAGAAGATCAAGAGACTAACCCTCGAAGATTGCAAAGCTTAACGAGATTAGATCTCGTGGTGGATGTAGTCGATCACTTGCCGCTTGCAAAAGCGCGTAGAAGATCTTGACGGTGCCACAGTCGGGCAGCACCTCCGTACTCGGTCACACGTACGGTGTTGATGACGACGTCCTTCTCCCCGTTCCAGCGGGCTACTTAAGTAGTAGATCCTCCTCGGAATCCCGGCAGCACGACGGCGTGGTGGCGGTGGTGGTGGAGAACTCCGGCAGGGCTTCGCCTATGCACTGCAGGAGTAGTATGTGGAGGAGGGGCGGCTAGGGTTTGGGGAGAGGGGAGCTTGGGCGTGATGTCTACGTGAGCTTCTATTCTTGTAGACAGTGTTGGGCCTCCAAGAGCAGAAGTTTGTAGAACAGCAGCAAGTTTCCCTTAAGTGAATCACCCAAGGTTTATCGAACTCAGGGAGGTAGAGGTCAAAGATAGTCCTCTCAAGCAACCCCGCAATTAAGATACAAGAAGTCTCTTGTGTCCCCAACACACCTAATACACTTGTCGGATGTATAGGCGCACTAGTTCGGCGAAGAGATAGTAAAACACAGGTGGTATAGATGGTAGTAATATTGCAGGAAGTAAAGATGCGATAAAACAAGTAAACAAGCGATGTTTGCAGTATTTGGAAACAAGGTCTAGGGATCATACTTTCACTAGTGGACACTCTCAACATTGATCACATAATAAATTAATAACTTCTCCTCACTTGTGCTACATACACTCTCTTGTTGGATAACAAACACCATTCATTGTGTAGGGCTACAAGAGCTCCCTCGGAACATGCATAGCATCTCACACGATATCCAACAAAGGTAAAAAGTTGATGGCGTCCCCAGAAACATGGTTACCGCTCAACAAGCAACTTATAAGAACTAAGACACATAGCTACATATTCATCACCACAATAGTTTTTAAGCTATTTGTCCCATGAGCTATATATTGCAAAGATAAAGAAATGAAATTTTAAAGGTACCACTCAAGTAATTTACTTTGGAATGGCAGAAAAATACCACATAGTAGGTAGATATGGTGGACACAAATGGCATGGGTTTTGGCTCAAGGTGTTTGGATGCACGAGAAGCATTTCCTCTCAGTACAAGGCTTTGGCTAGCAAGGTTATTTGAAGCAAACACAAGTATGAACAGGTACAACAAAACTTACACAAGAACATATTGCAAGCATTATAAAACTCTACACTGTCTTCCTTGTTGTTCAAACACTTTTACCAGAAAATATCTAGACTTTAGAGAGACCAATCGTGCAAACCAAATTTCAACAAGCTCTGTGGTAGTTCTCCACTAATAGATTAAACTACATGATGCAAGAGCTTAAACATGATCTATGAGGGCTCAAAACAATTGCCAAGTATCAAGTTATTCAAAACCATATGAAGCATTTTCTGATTCCAACCAAATAGCAATTAACGAAGCAATTTTTAGCCTTCGCCATGAACACTAGTGTTCATATGAAAAAGCGGAGCGTGTCTCTCTCCCACATGAGCATGAATTTATTCAGAGAATGAAAATAACAAAACGAAAATAAAAGCACTCAGACGCTCCAAGTAAAGTACATAAGATGTGATGGAATAAAAATATAGTTTCACTAGAAGTGACCTGATAAGTTGTCGATGAAGAAGGGGATGCATTGGGCATCCCCAAGCTTAGATGCTTGAGTCTTCTTAAAATATGCAGGGATGAACCACCGGGGCATCCCCAAGCTTAGACCTTTCACTCTTCTTGATCATATTGTATCATCCTCTTCTCTTGACCCTTGAAAACTTCCTCCACACCAAACTTCAAGCAAACTCATTAGAGGGTTAGTGCATAATCAAAAATTCACATATTCAGAGGTGACATAATCATTCTTAACACTTCTGGACACAAAGCTACTGAAAGTTAATGGAACAAAGAAACCCATTCAACATAGCAAAAGCGGCAATGCGAAATAAAAGGCAGAATCTGTCAAAACAGAACAGTCCGTAAAGACGAATTTTCCAGAGGCACTTAACTTGCTCAAACGGAAAAACTCAAAACTAATGAAAGTTGCGTACATATCTGAGGATCACGCACGTAAGTTGGCAGATTTTTTTGATTTTTCTACAGAGAGTTCTACGCAAATTGGTGACAGACAGCAATTCTGTTTTTGCGCAGCAATCCAAATCTAGCATCAACTTTATCATAGAGAATTTACTTGGCACAAAAACATGATAAGGAGAGGTTGCTACAGTATTAACAACTTCCAAGACTCAACAATACAGTAAATAAAATAAAACATGGGTTATCTCCCAAGAAGTGCTTTCTTTATAGCCATTAAGATGGGCTCATCAATTTTAATGATGCTCGCGCAAGAAATAAGAGTTGAAGCAAAAGAGAGCATCAAGAAGAAAATTCAAAACTCATTTAAGCCTAACCCACTTCCTATGAAAGGAATCTTGTACACAAATAAATTCATGAAGAATAAAGTGGCAAGCATAGAAAAGCAACACAAGCGCAACTTCAAGATTCTCAACATAAAAGAGGGGAAACGTAATATTATTAAGATGCATATAACCATGTTTCCCTCTCTCATAATAACTTTCAGTAGCATCATGAACAAACTCAACAATATAACTATCACATACAACATTCTTGTCATGAGCTACATGCATAAAATTATTACTCTCCACATAAGCATAATCAATTTTATTAGTTGTAGTGGTAGCAAATTCAATAAAATAGCTATCATTATTATTCTCATCACCATAATCATCATATATAGGAGGCATATTGTAATCATAATTAACTTTCTCCTCAATACTAGGTGGACTGAAAATATCATATTCATCATTGCAAGCATCATATATAGGAGGTAAAGTATCATCAAAGTAAATTTTCTCCTCCGTGCTTGGGGGACTAAAAATATCATGCTCCTCAAAACCAGCTTCCCCAAGCTTAAATTCTTCCATAGCTTTAGCAATAATGGTGTTCAAAGAGTTCATGCTAATAACATTGTTACAACTATTTTGCAAACAAAGTTCCATGGGTTTTTTAATTTTCTCTTCAAACACATCATGTCCTAATTCAAGATAAAGTTCATAAAGATCTCTAATTTTTTTGTTGTTTTCCATTAAGCCTAACTAGTGAAATAAAAACAAGAAACAAAAAGATTTGATTGCAGGATATATCTAAAGGAGATAGCTTCGAGCACTCACACACGGCAACAGTGCTAGGAAATAGCTTAGTAGTCGGAGGATGTGAATACCTTTTACCTTACCTCCCCGGCAACGGCGCCAGAAAATAGCTTGATGTCTACGTGTGCTTCTATTCTTGTAGACAGTGTTGGGCCTCCAAGAGCAGAGGTTTGTAGAATAGCAGCAAGTTTCCCTTAAGTGAATCACCCAAGGTTTATCGAACTCGGGGAGGTAGAGGTCAAAGATAGTCCTCTCAAGCAACCCTGCAATTAAGATACAAGAAGTCTCTTGTGTCCCCAACACACCTAATACACTTGTCAGATGTATAGGTGCACTAGTTCGGCGAAGAGATAGTAAAACACAGGTGGTATAGATGGTAGTAATATTGCAGGAAGTAAAGATGCAGTAAAACAGTAAAAAAGCGATGTTTGCAGTATTTGGAAACAAGGTCTAGGGATCATACTTTCACTAGTGGACACTCTCAACATTGATCACATAATAAATTAATAACTTCTCCTCACTTGTGCTACATACCCACTCTCTTGTTGGATAACAAACACCATTCATTGTGTAGGGCTACAAGAGCTCCCTCAAGCCGGAGTAAACAAGCGCCAAAACATTCGGCATTCATATTTAAGTAACCTTTAGAGCATAATAGATCTTTGCAATTTAGACCGAGTACTAACATAGCATACACACTGTCACCATTACACTATGAAAGGGGGAATAAATCACATTAATACTATCGTAGTAATAATCAACTCCATAATCTACAAGAGATTACAATCATAACCTACACCAAGTACTACATGATGCACACACTGTCACCATTACATCATGAAGGGGGAATAGACTACTTTAATAACATCACTAGAGTAGCACATAGATTAATAGTGATACAAAGTTCATCATATGGATCTCAATCATGCAAGGCAATTCATGAGATCATTGTATTGAGATACATGAGAGAGAGATTAACCACATAGCTACCGGTAGAGCCCTCAGCCTCAGGGGAGAACTACTCCCTCCTCATCATGGGAGACAGCAGCGTTGATGGAGATGGCGGTGGTGTCGATGGAGATGCTTTCCGGGGGCAATTCCCTGTCCCGGCGGCGTGCCGGAACAGAGACTTCTGTCCCCCGAATCTTGGCTTCGCGATGGCGGTGGCTCTGGAACTTTTCTCGCATCGTGGCTTATCTTTTTAGGGTTTTCGAGGCGGAGACAATATATAGGCGGAAGGGCAGCTTCGGAGGGGGCCTGGTGGTCCCACACCATAGGCTGGCGCGCCCAGGGTCCAGGCCGCGCCGCCCTGTGGGGTGGGCCCCCCAGGGCTCCCCTCTGGTGCCTCTCTGGCTCTCTGGAAGCTTCCGGGGAAAATAAGGTCCTGGGCGTTGATTTCGTCCAATTCCGAGAATATTTCCTTTGTAGGATTTCTGGAACCAAAAACAGCAGAAAACAGGAACTGGCACTTCGGCATCTTATTAATAGGTTAGTTCCGGAAAATGCATCAAAACATCATAAAGTGTGAACAAAACATGTAGGTATTGTCATAAAACTAGCATGTAACATAAGAAATTATAGATACGTTGGAGACGTATCAGGGCGCCGACCTCAAGGGGTGCGGCCAAGGTGGCTTGGTGTGGCCGGCCCCCTCCCCTTGCCCCTCTATTTATAGGTGGAAATCCCCAAGAGTTTGACTCCAAGTCTTCGAATAAGACCCCAACTCAAAACTTGCCATAAGGTCGAAACCTACCCAAGGTGGGACTCCTACTCAAGGTGGGACTACCACCCCTTCCTTGGGGGGGTGGCCGGCCACCTATGGTGGAGTCCACCTGGGACTCCTCCCCCCTTTGGTTGGCCGGCCATGCTAGGTGGAGTTCCTCCGGGACTCCACCTTCCATGGTGATTCCTTCCGGACTTTTCTAGAACCTTCTAGAACATTCCATAATTTCACCGGATCATTTCCAAACTTGGAAAGTGACTTCCTATATATGAATCTTATTCTCCGGACCATTCCGGACCTCCTCGTTATGTCCTGGATCCCATCCGAGACTCCGAACAAAACTTCGAACTCCATTCTATATTCCATATCTACTTAAACGGCATCAAACCTTAAGTGTGTCACCCCTACGGTTCGCGAACTATGCAGACATGGTTGAGACTTCTCTCCGACCAATAACCAATAGCGGGATCGTGAGATCCATAATGGCTCCCACATATTCAACGGTGACTTAGTGGTCGAATGAACCATTTACATACGATACCGATTCCCTTTGTCACGCGATATTTTACTTGTCCGAGGTTTGATCATCGGTATCTCTATACCTTGTTCAACCTCGTCTCCAACAAGTACTCTTTACTCGTACCGTGGTATGTGATCTCTTATGAACCATTCATATGCTTGCAAGCTAATCAGATGACATTCCACCGAGAGGGCGCAGAGTATATCTATCCGTCATCGGGATGGACAATATCCCACTCTTGATCTATATGCCTCAAATCATACTTTCTGAATACTTAATCCCACCTTTATAACCAGCCATTTACGCAGTGGCGTTTGATGTAATCAAAGTACCCTTCCGGTATAAGTGATTTACATGGTCTCATGGTCGAAGGATTAGGTAACTATGTATCGGAAAGCTAATAGCAACTTGAACTTAATGACGTGATCTTATGCTACGCTTAGTTGGGTGTTTGTCCATTACATCATTCACCAATGACATAACCTTGTCATTAATAACATCCAATGTTCATGATCATGAAACTATGATCATCTATTAATCAACAAGCTAGTTATACAAGAGGCTCACTAGGGACTCCTTGTTGTTTACATAACACACATGTATCAATGTTTCGGTTAATACAATTATAGCATGGTATGCAAACATTTATCATAAACATAAAGATATATAATAACCACTTTATTATTGCCTCTTGGGCATATCTCCAACAAGTGAATCGGCGACCCCCGAGTGACACGACCGATATCAAAGAGGATCTAGCAATACTCGAGGAATAATAAGGAACCACCGAACTTAAAGCTTTACTCCCGGTTCAACCACCTTAATAGATGCGCTGGCCATGGCTTTGATAACATGAACAAGGATTATTGGAGGAAGATGAAATCTACCAAGAGGAGTCTTTCTCTCTTATGGGTTGCTTGCCTTCTCAGATATAAATATGAAGAATCATATTCACTTATCACATTTATTCCACCTGGCACATTCACTATCGCCATAAACCAAGTCACCCCGCGCCTACTTTTCCATCTGCAGAAACTCGTTTATTTCTTATTAACTGTTTACTTTTATGCACTTTACTTTACTGCACTATCAATACTCCAAACTCTTATTATTCATACTCACCGCTTTCCATTTCAATTCTTGCAGTCAATTCACCTAAGACTTGTGACACCTTGGGTGCGACGGAAACACCACTGATAAACATCCTCCTACGCTCCTTGTTGGGATACGATATAAAAACTGGAAATAATACTTCCGCGAAAATATACACGAATGACCCTGTTATTCTTGCAGGCCATCAGGGGTGGTTTAGCGGATGCATGCATGGAGGTGATGAACTTGATGATGATGATGGTGATGATGTACATTTTGGCAGTAGCTAGGGTTGAAAGACATTTGATGGCCCCCTTTTGTAACTAAGATGAGGTGGTATATACTAATCCCTCAGATGATGGTGAACTTGCGGTGTTGGGATGTGACACCATAGTAGTGTAGGATGAACTTTTGGTCCACTTTTGGAATGATCATGCATGCCCATGTTAGCTTATCATTTGCTATCAACACTTGTGTAGTACTATTGCTCTGTTATGAATTGGTTCATGGATGTGATCGATTACCTGTTCTTCTTACTAGTGGTATGTGGTGTTCCGCGGACGGGTTCGAGGAATCTACAGCTCATGGAGGATCGGTCAAGACCAAGTCAGTGGCTACTCCAACAACAGTTACCGAGGGTATGAAACATTGGAGGAAGCACAACAAGAGTACCTCACCTTCCTGGAAGATGAGTTCCTAGCAGATCAGGCCATCGATGAGCCAGTGCCACTAGCACAGCTACCGCCGGAGGAGTGCTTGCTCTACAAGGAGCACCACCGAGGTACGCCAGAGTCAGGTCAAAGATTACATCATCGCCTTCCTCATCATGGTGATCGTGAGGATCATGTTCTTGTGAATGGTGTGTGATTGTATGTAACATGCTATGACATGGTATTCTCACCCTATTTGAATTGTGGTAAGGATATGGAACTGTCATTTGAGAGACCAAAAAACTGATTCATGTTTTCCTGCGTCAAGTTGGGTTGGGAACATGCAACCAAACAATGGGGCCTGGCTTCCCTCTCCTTGTAGAAAAGGCCACTTAGATTACCAAACGACCCGTGTTTCATGGCCCATGGCCCGTTCGCGACGTGCAGGTGAGCCCATCTCACTGGCGCAGTGAGTCAGGAAATGGATGCAACCTACCAAACACGCCCTTAAACATTCCCTCGGCCATAAAAATTGTTCATGTCAGACCATATTTATGGAGTTCATTGAAAATATTACTTTATATTACCAACTATAAGACAACTTTGGATTTTTATGCCAAAGAAGTAAGGAGAAGGTGAGAGCCGCCAGAAGAGCTTTTTATCAATTATTATATACTTCGGTGAACTTTCAGTTTACAACAGTTGGACTAACCACAATGATAATTATCATAGATTAGTATCATGCATATGATACTAGGGCACCCCATGGGGCGCCTCCTCGCTGGAGCTGTGCGATCTAATCCCAGTCCAGTGACAAATAATTCATCGCTCAATACAGGTTTCTTAGCTTGCCTCCTCCGTGTCTTGCATCCACATCAGAACTCATTCTGGCTGTTTTAACCACTACAGTTCACTTTACAGTTTCTAGCAAATTATAACGCAAGCAAACAATGAAACATCCCATAGAATTTGAAGTTCAATGTGTATGAACTTTAGGCCACTTCCAAAATTATTCATAAATCAAAGTTACAATATTTTGTATAGTAACAAAATGAAGTTGCGTGTCTAATGTTGTACATAGAAAAACTCCACATTTTAGCCAAACACAAATACAACTCAGTCTGCTGGTATCACACTAAACCGCGGCCAAGAGAAAATTGAGGTCACAGCGGAGGTAAACATCACCACATGTAGGGCCCGTACACCTTTTTAGCATGAACTTCTCTTCGGCTATCTTGAATTCAACACCTTTCACCTATACAAAAGAAACACCAAGGAAATCCAGAGCCAAGAGGACTGATTTTGATAGCAAAATCTACCAAAAAAAACAAGTGCACAAGCTCTATGGCCAAGAGCAGGTTTGTAACACCTGACTTATGAACCTAACATAAACAACACAAGTAGGTATCAATAATTTACCACCAAGGCGTGGACTAAGATTGCTTTTGGAAATTCTGCAACTTGCCGTCATATTTATAGGTACTTATGCAAACATACGAAGTTACTAACTGAAGAAACTGATATAAATAAAAATAAGAGCTTGTCAATGGCCATCTAGGTAATAACAATGGAAGCCCTCACCAAAGAAAAATAAGCCAAACGAACCCTCCTGAAAACTGACTTAGTCATCACAATAATGGATACATCACTGAGAATAGTTTAACCATATAACTGCAAAATTTGAGAAACACACAAACCAATGCACAGATCCAGTACTTTAAATAGCAATTAACAAGTTGGAAACATATGCTGGTTGCTTAGAAAACATGCCCTTCATTAAATAAACAATAACTATCCAGCTAATAACAATGGAAGATGCAATTGCCAAAAAAGTTACCTTGATAGCAAATGTTGGACATCTGCTGCTTCCTTAGAAAACATGCCCTTCTTGCCTCCCTTTTTAGTAGTGATACTGAATCTATAAAGCTAGAGAGATGGTATTCTCGATTCAGAGGAAAGAACGAGACATGGATAATAGTGTCTACCATGCAGATCATTGGTCAACCGGTAGAAAGCCCTAGCAGATACGCTTCTTTTGCTGCAACTGGATGCAAAGTAGGTAATGGGAGACAGTCCACATAACACATTCTGAGAACAATGCGACAATTCCAGGTGAGCACAGACAATTGTTCTTCGCACTACCTCCATAATTACTAATAAATTATCAGCACAAGACAATTTATAAAGTTGCTGAGCTCATAAGTATGTTAAATGAGGAACCTTGATAGTTTATTTAGATCTGCAATTAAAAATGAAGCAACCCCTAATGTACATCATCAGGACATATCAGTCATATTGAGCAAAATATATCAGCAGAGCACATTTTCTGAGCCATGGTTCAATCAGACTTTTTTGCAGACCTGCAACATACCATCAAGTTTTAGGATTTAAGCAAGGTATCTAATCAGATATATTTTTCTTTCACGTTCAGAAACATCAAGCACTAATTTGTGATACTCCCAACATGATTATATTTAGTCATAGGTTGAAGGAAAATTTCTAAAGAAAATCAACAACAAGGCCAGCATGTGCTCCACATTAGCTTGCAAGAACAACATACAGTCTATTTATGATGCATACTGCTATAGTCAACCACATTCTACTGTATGATGTAGAACTGAAGACACTTATGAAACCCTAAAATAAAACAAGGCAAAACAATAAGATATTTGATAGAAAATTAAATTTACGCTCATGCTACACATTCTATGATATGTGCCAAAATTCTATGAACACATGTTTATGTAATTTGCCCGATAGCTTGCTGGTTGCTGCTAGTGACGTGCCGCCATGACGCTGGCTTAAAAATTTGAAAGATAAAGCTACGATGATTTCATGAAACATGAATAATGTATGCTGGTACCATTTCTCATGTCTGAGAACCTAGACATATTTGGTTCTTGAAGAGTGCCACTTTCATACAGTAATAAATGGTGGATTCATACATTACTATTTATAAGTACATCTAAATCCATTAAAAACAAAAAAGCTCCATTTCTTTCGCTGCTCTTTTAGGTAGACCAACAGAAAGGCTATTATTTTTAACCCCTAAATCATCTACTAAATCTGTTAAGAGAAAAATAATCGTGGGTTGCAAGAGGGAGAGATGATGATCTGTGACCATACCAAGCTTGTGCAAGCTCTCCACCCTCCTGATGATGGAGGTAAACCTGTCGAAATCTTCCGTTGTCATGTCATCTTTCACATCTGCGTCATGCACATACATGCAAAATAAATCAAAATCATACGCACCCAGCCCTGAAATGAAACAATCCCAAAAAACACCAACAGATGGGCATACCACTAATGAGGTTTTCCATGATGAGGTACCCTGACCGGAACACCGCCCGCTTTGCCAAACACAGCAGCCACTCGTCGCTGGCGGCCTTGCCGAGCCTTTGCACCACATTCGTGTATGAGCCAATGTAAAAGCAGAAACAAAATACCAATTATCCTAAAGCAATATGTGCAGTCAGAAGCAAAGCACATCCACCATTGGATATCTGAATCTACAAACAATTACACATGAAAAACATAATTATAAGTACACAAAAAGTGCCAAGTTCAGAATCACACCCTTTAATCTAAAAGAAAACTACTTACTTGATTCTTTAAATAAATCAGTTAGCATGCAGGGTGTCGCTAAATTCTGGCCAGCCAATACGCAGATCAGCCAAAAGATGATGTCCCCACTTCTGTACATTTGTGCCACTAAATCCACCTGCAATATATAGCAGGAACAAATTGTAACGCTGTGATAGCTAGATCACAATCCAATGAACGCAAGAAGCTACTCAAAAAAATTGGCGAGAGATAACAAGGATGAGGGGAGGAAAAAGAAACAGACCCATGGTCATGTTCCTACCGCTGCACTTGTTTCCGTGATTTCTTCTTCCTCCCCGTGAGAGACCCACATCTGGAAGCAAAGGTAGTCCTGAGTGCACTCCGGAGTTGCTGATGCTGTTGACCCGAGTTGTCATGGCCGATCTATGTGTCTTCTCCTATAGGGCTATAGGCCGTCATCTGCTGCCAAAAAAACGAGAATCAAATCAGGGAAGATAGGAAAAGTCACACTGGAAAAAGGGGAGTGGATGGTCAAGGCAATCGCCTCCCAGATCCGCTTCCGCAATCTCGCGCTACCTCCCGCTCCAAACCAAGCGGGCGACCACCACGTCCTCCCGCCATCGACTCGAGAAGGGCCAAGCAGAGCGCCGCCGCCCCTAGGACTTAATGGTGGCGAGCATAGCTCCGCCGAGAAGAGACAAGGGAGGCCGGTGGAGCAGCACCGACGGCAAGCTTGCGTGGAGGTCGAAGGGGCAGCGAGGGGAGGGGAAGCGCGAGGGGAGGCAGCGGCAACACGCGAGTAATTCTGGATAGGGTTTTCGCTTGGTCGCTATCTCTTTTAGCTCCAATCAGATGATGACACGTGAACCGGATGAAGCAAGGAAGCGTCCAGCCCTTCGGCGCCACGTGGATAGCCCCAGAGGTTCGCTAGGGTACTCGCACTTCATGTTTCTCAATGATACCATCTATAATGCATACTATCATAAGGTAGTATTATTGTTCCATCAAATTTAATATTTTATAGAATCTCAATGCAAAATTATGTACATGATGCATTTCCCATCAATTTTTTTTTTGTTTTACGTGTTATGATCCCGTATCTACGTATAATATCGCTCTCTTCTCTCTCCTCACTAATTGTTGTGCCATATTAGACTTCTGCCAACATGGCATGTGTGATACTAGCTATGATACTTCTATTGTGGCAAATCTTATAGGCTTAAGAGATGTAGCCTCACTACTCAATTACAAATTGTTTCTTTAATTTTGTACTTCAACTCTGTGTGAGTATATGCAAATTATGTTTGGATTTACACATTTTTCTGTAGGGGTTAATAACGTCATTTTTGTCTTCTACAAATGCTCACATTTGACCATCCGATTCTGCACTTATGTTTTAATAAGATTCTCCTACTAACTCTGAACCTTCAAACAATTTGTCCTAACGGAGACACAGAGCAGTGCGAGGAGACCATGATGATGTTCATATATAAATAATGCAAGGCGTTCATCTTCAATAATAATTTATGCATTAGCGCCATTACTTTTCATATGGATGTATCAACTATTTATCTGTTTCTTCAATTATGAATTGTAAGAAATTGCAGAATTTGCCACAAGTAAGAAATAATTTATTGCTTATATGTTGACCTTTGGTTTTACGAGAAGTAACAGACAGTTTTTGTAAGTAATGCTTTATATTCTTGACCAATAATGCCAATTTCGAATGAATAGTGTTATTTCCCCCCATTTTCTTATAAAATATTGACTATAATTTTTAATTTAGTGTTAATTTGTGATATGCACAACACTTTGGTTAGTACATATTTATCCAGAGGAATGTATTCATAGCCTCACACATACACCGGATCAATAATGTTTCTTCTATTTCTCTTATTCATTTTCCTTCATATGCTGGTCTTGATATAACATATGTTCTCTTAATAGTCTATATAACATGTAATGTTTAGCAAATTTGACGCAATAACGAGCGGGGTATCATCTAGTTGAAATATATAATACTCCCCATATAATAATTTGGGAGTGTTTTTTTCCATCCCCACACGCATCAGGTTCGGGACACGGATGAGGTTCCCCATAACAAGCTAAATTGAAATTATTTTCTTATAATTTTGTGATCTTACATGTTTTACACATAAAGATAAGCAAGTTTGTAGTACGTTCATGGTAAAATGATAACAAATCTCTAAAGAGCACTAAGCTTCCAGGGTATTGGACTGTGCTTGCTCCAGGTGTCGTCGGTTCGTTTGCCCGCGTCTGGCCAAGGACGGGGCTACGTGTCCTGGTACCGATTTTTTTTAAGTCGGTTAGTTTGAGGTCAAAGCCTAGGAGACGTGTGGGGGTTCGCTCTTTGAGAGGGAAGCCGTGGTTGCGCTCGTGTCTCGCCGCCGACCCTGAGATGAGCGGCAGCAGAGCAGCAATTGCCTGTCGCTTCGATTAATTACACGCAATCTGTTTGTGCTATGCTTAATTATGCGTAGGTGCTGCCGGTTCTTTCGGGTACGGCTCCTTGGTGTCGTCCTTCAACGGCGGGCTCCTCGCCGCCGCGAGCCCCGAGCTCTACAAGGGAGGCGTCGGCTGCGGTGCGTAGTACCAGGTCCGTTGCACGGACGCCGAGCTCTGCGGCGCCGTGGGCGCGACGGTGGCGCATCGGCAGCACGAACCACACCGCCGCCGCCGACCCCGTGCTCGGCGGCGTGGCGTACGCGGCTATTTCCCGAGGCGGAGCCGACTATGGCGCCGCGCGACGGCTCAGGGAGCTGGGCGCCTTGGACGTGGAGTAACAGAGGGTGCCGTGCCGTGCGAGTACGCGCGCCGCTGCAACCTGTCGGTGTGGGTCAAGGCCTGCGCAACGCCGGGCGATCTAACGATAAAGTTCCTTTACCAGGGCGGCCAGACCGAGATCGTGGCCGTGGACGTCGTCGAGCTGGAAGGCCATGGCGCGGGGTAGCGGCGGGCTGGCGTGGAGCACGAGCCAGGCGCCGGCAGGGCAGCTGCAGCTCGGGATGGTGGTCACCGGTGGGTACAAAGGGAAGTGGGTGTGGGCTAACCGGGAGGTCATCCGGCGGCGGTGGACCGCCCGCCAGGGACACAGGGGTGCAGATCGCGGGCACACTCACCGCTGGGTCTGCATCGCCATTCCTCTGTGCCACGCAAAGGTCCCTCACCAGCACATGCCCTCCCCTTTCTCAAGACAATTCATAGTTTCAGAGTTAACATTCAGCTCTAATTCAAATTCATGACCCGTTCACATTCAAATGTACAAATTAATTTAAGTGATTCTAGCTTATTTATTCAGGCTTCCTCGGTTGGGTGTGTGATGTGTAATTACATACAATCTCTGAACAAATGCATACTTGTTACTGAAGGAAGTTTCTGGCCAGGACATCATGAAGACATCAACTACACTAGGGTCGACTCAAATTACTGAATTTTCCACTGCCCGCAACATTTGGTAAATCAGTCAGTATGCTCGAAGGAAAGTACTGGTTCTTTTTTATTCATGCACACACCCATTTTGTTCTCACCTGGTAATTAATCTACACATCTTCTTTGCCTGAGATCTCACTTCTTCCAACATCGACAGCTTCACATCAGGTGCAAAAAAAAAGCACCATGCTATCCTCACACGGCTAGCTTGGTTCTTAATTGATCTACATAACATGCCTACTATTCCTATGTATGAAATTCTGCATGATTCTATGGCTACATAATATCTGACAGTTAGTACTTGCATGGCTAGACTGAGATTTACCTACAAATGTGACAAAGAAACTACACTCGGTACAACTTAGAAAAGTATTGCATTTGCATAATTGTTCAGACAATGCTTAGTTAAGACATCATCCCAAACAGTAAAGTTTAATTGCTAATAAGGCAATTTGCTTTTTGAGGAAACCTCATACGGGCTTTCGACACCACAGGAGCTCCACGGTGGCACTTTAGGTGTGTCTTACCTTACATTTCTTGATTGGAGAGCCAATGATGAAATTACTTTGATGTTTGATATGGAGAGGATCTGGATGTTTATTTCCAGTGCACCAAATCTGTCTTCACAGTAAGTCTAACCATTCTTCTCTTCAACATTAAATGAAGGTATGATGCCTAAGCTCCGAATATTATATAAATTATTTTTTACATATTTGTTCAGTACTGCGGTGTGCAGTCCAATTAGAATAGATAGATCATGCATCATGTGGTTTTTGTTGAACACATTTATAAGCACAATGCACACCTTCTTTTTGTTCGCACTTTGGTTTTTGTTGCTTTACTGGTGCATGTATTTTGAAACTTAGATGTTTTTGGTTTGAATCATTGATTGGTTATTGAATACTGGCAACTGCAGTAGGCATAGGGTAGATCATCTTGCATTCAGCTAATCTCTCTGCAGGCTATCACTTATTGAACTTGGTAGTATCAATTATCTATATTGCCTTTGCTAACTGCCACTGGGACACATAATTATACCAAGCCGATATATTGTGTAGTGGTCTTATATTTGTGAACACTAGCGGTAGAGTCTGATCGGATGAAAATTATTTCGTATGTACTATGTTAGTATGTTGCAGACGCGACATGATCAAGTGGACATATCACCATGATTTTCTTATTGTGAGCCCGAGAGTAAATTAAACTCTTTTTGACTTCATATACCTACAATTTGTTGCATACCACCGTAAGACATCTAAGCCGTTGATTGAATCGATGATCATGTTCAATGGCAGGCATGCACCATCTTCCGCATTGCAGCACACAGTCGATATTCGCATTATTCACCAGAATGTGCATTTTCTTATAAAATTTGGCAGTGTAGATTACTGTCAATTGTTGTGGTTATTTTCGAATTGTGATTTGGGCATATTATTTGTGAAGAGAGAACTGTTATACTTAATGCTATATTTTATTATTTATACTTCAGTTATAGCTTTTCACAGACTGGTATTTGAGGGAAACGGTTATGCTTCATTTATTTTGTGTTCGTTCTAACGACTAAGTATGTTCCTGAACTATCCATATTTGAGAGAAAACTGTTACGCTCCATTTGTTTGTTGTTCCTTTTGACTACTAAGTATGTTCCTGGACTCTCCAAAGTGCATGGATGCTATTATGGATTTATGGCCACTGCTACTGCTTATCTCTGATTATGAGTAACATTGTTTTTTGTAATGCAAACTTGAAGTATATGCTCAATGTTCTATTCACTACATAATTGTGATGAAATATTTCGTGTTGCAACAACTTTGATGCTAGACTGTGAAAATATCACTATAATTTCTAGAAGTGCATATATATTATTGCTAAAATGTTAACTCATCTTCTCTTATAGAACCATGGTTATTTAACTTCAAGATCCGTTTCTGCTGACCATAATATGATAAGTGCCGATTTGGAGGTTGCATGTTGTCCTATGATGGACATTTAGTTCTGCATCCTCTTACCAAAATTTCATCTACCACTCATTTGTATGCACATGTAAGATAATGATGATTCTGGTTCAATGTTTATACTTTCCCTAATATGAAATTTCCTGTTCGACTCTTATGTCGAATACATAGATGTTGAAAAGTCCATAATTTTTTTTACTATGTATTTGCATTTGTCCATGAGCCACATGAACATTTCCCACTGTCCTTATTCTAGAGCAGTATGGTTCTCAGTTAGTGTTGTTTGTTCTCAGTACAGGTAAGAACGCTAACCATTCTCCTACGCTCTCATGCAAGTACAGAATGAAGCAATGTCGATAATTTTGAATATAACAGCAGATGTGCTGTCCCATGCTTAAATTTGTGTGTTGGAAATATCATGCAAGGATCTCTTTTTCTTGAACTTTATCATGGAAGGATCTCCTTTATGCTAATACTCTAAAACTGTTTTCCGTACCTTAACGTGCTATTATGAAGCTTCTTTTGTTGTATTGAACCCATTTTAAAAGTTGAGGGCTGCTCGATCCGGTGCTCCCCCTAAATTAATTTGAAGGGTCATACGAGTAGTTGTTTTTTTCCCTATGTCGGGTCCGCTGAAATCTATATCCAGCCCATGTATACATGTCTGGCTGTATACATGTCTGTATTGATATGGTATGTGCACTGTCGCGTAAGAAAAAAAAGAGGTCACGTGAGCAAGATCTTTATATGACCTTTCAATGTAGGCACATGCACGTGACCATAGATACGTACAAAAACGAGGTACAACACAACGCGGGCCATATGGGTCTATACAGGGTTGTACGAACGGTGGACCTACATTAAAATTACGATCGTGCCCCGCTTACGAACATGTATGAGAAGATCTCCACCGTTGTTATGTTTGACGCGCCCAAAATTTGTCAGGGGAGGAGCACCGGAGCAGAAGTGTTAAAAGTTATAATTTCTAAATAGCCAGTCGATCTCTTCTCTTAACCTTTGGTGCCATTGATGCTTTGTTTTTGCTTGCCACATATGTCTTAGAGTGTGCTTGCTAACTATGTCCATTCTATCGAAAATATTAGAGATCATATGGTCACCCAGAGAAAATCCAGGTCAAGCCAAATGCGCAAAATAAAAACGAGAAAAACAAGAAATGGCGCAACAAAGCGCGCAGGGTCCTTCTAGTTAGTATCATATGTTGAATGTTATTGAAATATATAATACGCTATACACAATATTACATATTTTATGTGTAAAAATATAACAATTTATTGGGGCACCATGGTGCTCAGGAACCATACATCATGACCGTACAATTATATTATGGGTGCCAGATTGCATCGTAGGTGTATAAAGAAGAGAAAATCACTTTTCAAATATCAACAAGAGAGAGAATGCACTTTCCAATTATCAGAAACAGAGACAAATCACTTCTGAAGTTTCTATGCATGTTTCCTTTTATGATTCGTGGTGTCCAGGCACCATGGTGCACCAGTTAGTTTACATATATATATATACACCCGGATGTAGTTACACCCACGCATGTTTTTTCATAATCTATAGAATATCCATCATACCGGAGAATATGTACATGTAGTATGAAGTATATAATATTATTTCAGTAGTATATATACTACTTTATAGGCAGTATGTACATTTTTTACATAGACTCATTTTTTACGTATACATATGTATGTATTTCGGATATATAGTGTAAACTATGGATTCGATCGCATTTTTCACCAAATTTGGTTTGGAGTATCTTAAATATAGTGTAGGAACATACTTAAACTGATAAAGTATCGTATATACTTCCGTATGGTAGTATATTAGATATGGGTGTAACTACACCTAGAGGTAGTAAGTATTTATCATATATATATATATCGACGCGGATTTTCTAACTAGGTGGGTAGCTACGCATGGGGCTAGCAGCGTTGGATCTCTCCATCTCACCGTTGTGGATTAACGGCAACTTCACGGCCCGCTCTTGGCCAAAAGTGGATGGTGTTGCTCCGCTGGCATACAAGCAAGCAGTGAATAGCATGTGTCCAATAGTCTGGCACCTAGACACTCAATAGTCTCGTCCTAGCAGGACCATGACTCAAACAAGAAATTTAATAATCAATGCCAGAGCTCTGCACCACCCGCGTATCAACGAAAATGTCTACAGAAAAATGCAGAGGAGAAGAGCGACCAGTGAGGAATCGTAAGGCAGCATCGCCCGAGCCGGCCGATTCAAGAAATTCCAGCGCGCCATCGACAGTTCTTGGCGGAGAGCTCGAGCGAAGGCAACCGCCCGCTGGTACTATTGTGCATTTCTGGGATCTTTGGATAAATCTGAAGCAGAGACAAAACTTAGATCATGATTTTGCTTAGGATCGAGAGAAAAAGTTTCAAACCATCATGTTCCTTATACATTCAGCACCAGACCAGGGGAAATATGATCTCCACAATTCAGATAGGAAGAAAAAAAATACACTGAAAACAAGAATCTACAACTTTGATTTATTCAATTAGGAATAGTAAATCAACTAACAGTAGAAAAACCGTGTCTCCCAATGCTTTCTCTCGCGCAGGAGCACGAAGCACAAAAATTAGGCATAGTACATCAACTACCAGTAGAAAAATACAGTATCTGTTTGAAGCCAGAACAATTAAGATCTGCTTGTTCACGGTAATACAGGTCCATGTAGAAATCTCCTCATGATGGATGCGTACACACAAAAAATCCTTGAGAAAAGGATCTTGATCTTGGTAAAACTTGATTCCAACAAAAAAATTAGAAATCAAGAGATACCTTCATGGTTCATGCGTTGAAAAAAAAAGTTCATTGAAGGCAACGCATTAACACAATCACATGTTCCGCAACAAAATGCCACAAAAATATCATAAGAATTAGGGCAGATTTTTTGTATAAGTCAGGCATGAATTTTAACTACAGAAAAAAAGGAATCAGTGAACCACGGAAGTAGCCCAGATCAATAGAAAATGTTGGCTCAATTTGATCACAATCAAGTCGAAAAGTTGCCAGAACTACTCCAGGGTTGAGAAACCAAATTAACAAGAGATTGGTGCCCAGTGCGGCACCTGGTTCCCCCCGCCACTAACCGGAGCCGGCGAATCTCCTGGTCAACTCCACCAGACTGCACCAAGATCCTTCTCAGCTCCTCCCGTCAGGCACATGCCCAGCTATTGCGACTCCTTGCAATTACAACCGAGCTCCGCCGCGGCATCGCTGTGAATGGGTCCCTGCATCTGGATTCTATTTCCTCCACCACCAAACAATGGCTCTGCACCGGAGAAATCTGAGACTTCCGCCAGGCACCGCTGCACTCCCAGAGATAAAATCCACAATAACATTTGTGCCGCAAAAAATCAGATTTTATAGAACACACAGAATTAGGAACGGATAGATTATTAGAGAGAAACCAGAGAAACAAAATAATTATCAAGCCTCGTACAAGAGGCTACACTACTCAAATCTATTAACTCAGTACCGGTGCTTCGTACACCAAATCCAAATCACAAAGCAGAGGCTACCCTGGGCCGCCGCATCGGCACGGACGTTGGTGTCGATGGAAAAGCAGAGCTCCACTGCTCCAGCTCCTCCTCCTTAGTCCTTACCACCACCAGCGAGGCTGCTCCAACCCGTCACGGCAGAGTACTCCTCCGCGCCGGCCCCGTGGTCCTCCACCACCAGGACCCTAGAAACTCCGCGCGGCGTTGTGGTCGGACGCCCGAGAATGAGAGGGATCCGGAAGCTCAGGTGCTAGGAGCTCGGCCTCCTCCTGCGATGCCACCTGCTACCACCACCGCTCTCTGCGATGGCCGCTGTTTCCGTCAAGCGACCACGCCGACCAGACAGGGGCAGCCGTGGCGCGGAGAATGTTGATTGCAGTCATGGCGAAAATAATTGGAAGCACGGGATGGACCATCGGTGGGGAAATCTTCCACGGAGACGGTTGCTGCGCCGGCTAGCAGCAGGGCTAGGGATACGCCGATGAGGTGTGGGGTTGGTGGTGGCTGGCGGCGCAGTCTTAGGAGAGAGAAAGTGGATCTGGAGGCTGATGGTGGAGAGAGATCGTGGAGCTGGGGACGGGTTTCCTTTTCTTCTGTTTTTCGTAGAGACAAGCTATGGGCCGGCGCGGTCCGAGATGGGACATGGCGGAACGTCAGCAAGCGGGAATGGGGCGCGGGGCGGAGGCTCCGGCGACCGGAGATGGGGGCTGGGTAGGGCACGTCGGCGACCGATGCGATGGGATTTGGATAGCTGGTGCGGGGATTGGTTGTAGGACGGAGCAGGTGTGGGTGTTGCCGTGTGGGAGAGAAAAGTCGTCTGGTGAGTAGGACGGGTTGGGATGCGGGTAGGTTGGGGAGCAAAACAAAGGCAAGTTAACGGCGTTTATCTGCACATGGTGCAAAACTACTCTATAGGGCCATCCAACGGTAGATAAGGCGTGCGTAGCTATACCCCTGAGCAGCTGGCTATTTCCCATATATATATATATATATAATTATAATTATAACTATAACGGGGATGGCGGGGAACGTGACAGAGAGACCTTTTAATCCCCATCCCGATGTTAGATGGCAAGGATCAAAGTTTCCCACACCCATTCCAAATAGATGAATTTCTCACAGGTTTGCATTGAATGGGCTCCATTTCCATCGCAGCACATCGCCAACCAAGTTTAAAAGGCTAGAATAGTCTTTTACTATTAATTTGTTTTTATTTTAATACTTGTGGGTATACTCTTATGCAACACAGTACTCCACACACCCGCAAAAAAAACACAGTACTCCACACGCTCTGTGTCTCCGTTAGGATAAATTGTTGGAAGAATAGTTCATCCACATGATTTACCGAACCATCGTTACATGAGGGTAGACATCACAAACGTTCAATGAAACCATTTCAAATGTGCTTAGATATTGCATGCACATGGTTAAAATATAGGAAACGCGTATGAATAACTTGGATGTCACAACATTTCAAAAAAAAAAAAACTTGGATGTCACAAACCATTAGTTTGAGTGGTGATCTTGCAAACCCAGCATAACTTTCTGATATAATTGCATTACGAGTTACAACTATGTACATACTGACATTACATTTAAGGCGCCAAACTTATTACAGAAATCACCAAATAAACTACTCCGTATAAATAAAACTTTGGCTGGATCCCGCTCGCATCTCTAGGTAGTAGAACTAGCTAGCATAACACGTATTACCGTGGAACCTGCCGAAGAGCAAGTACGATGGCCGGCCTGGCGCACTAAACCGGCAGCTCCGTCGTCGTCGCAGGCTTGCCGTCCTCCTCCGGGGGCGCAACCTCCAAGCGGCACAGCGGGCATGTGTCGTGCGACACCAGCCATGTGTCGATGCACTCCACGTGGTACAGGTGCTTGCACAAGGGCAGCATCCGCACCATCTCGCCTGCCTGCAGCGTGCCAAGGCACACCGAGCACTGCGCACCGTCGCCGCTGCCGCTGTGCCTGGCAGACTCCGTGTACGCGTACTCCGGTAGCTTGGAGAGGTCCACGCAGCGACGACCTTCCGTTACGGTCTCCGCCGCGGCGGTGGCGGCGGCGACCGGTGCTCGGTTGCGCATCTTATAGCAGAAGAAGAGGACGACGAAGAGGAGCGCGGTGCCCGTGAGGCCGGCGCAGGTGTAGCTGAAAGTCAGCGTCCCTCTGTTGATGCGATGCGCATGCTCCGAGTTTGGCAAACCCGTCGGTCCGAAGGAAGCCATGGATCGAGCTTGCTGCTTCTGCTTCAAAGACTTACGCAGCCGGCCTGGTAATTAAGTAGATGATCGAGGGCTACGGCCAACTGCGACTGCGACTGCGAGAGCCTTATCACGCAGGAGATTTGGGTAGATAAATGGTACGGCCGCCGTACGATATGGCCACCCGGTGTTTTTTCTAGTGTACGTTGCGGGAGAATTGTAGTCGCAACTGTCAGCAATTTAGCATTGACTTGTAGTACTACTAGCTAGCTTATGAGTGCTAGGGACGAGGAGCGTTTACCGGACACGATGGTGACAGTTGAACCAATTTAGAGATCGATGATGGAGACACTTTGTCAACTCTCTTTTTTTTGTCGAAAGAGATTACCACCGCTATTGTGTCAACTCTCTCTCTCTCCAATCTACACACGCTAATTTTTTTAATAAAAATAATATATTAATATCAAAAGATTCCAATTACATCCAGATTTTGCAACAACGTTCCACCCTAGTGGCAGTACGGATGCACACAACCAAAAAAGAGTAAAGAAACTAAAAAATAAAAGTTCCGCTACAGTCTTCCACGCCTAGCAACAACAATACAACCACCACCGCGAAAACACATGAAATACATACTCTCCAAAAGCGACGCCTTCAAGAAGGGAACAGTGCACCAGCGCCTTCGTCGCAGGAGCAAAGGTCTCAGGCTTTCATCATGAAAATAGTCCCCACTCTCAAAACAAAGCCTCCAACAAGGTCATTGCCATGCACAACCAGTTAAGGCGAGACCTTGAGTTTTCCCCTGAAAAGTAAGACTTTAAACTTCAGTTGTGCTGCCGCCCCCACTTGCATACCACTGCTGCGGAGCCCGGAACGCCAAGCAATCCAGCCTTCATGATATTCCTTCTTCTGACTTCACCATTGACCAAAAAGTCACCTGATGTCAATACAAAATAGAGCTTCACGCCGCTCCCTCCGAAACCAAACGGTCCGAATAAAAACATGGGTGCGCGTAACCGAATACCACCCGATCCAGCAAACTCTAGGCAAAAGATGCACTGTTCCATTTGCCGGCGGAGCTTTCTGGAACTCATGTCTCTAGCCAGATCAAGGCAAACTGACCTCTGGTAGATCTTCATCTTCGCTTGGGAGAAACCCGAGGACCGCTACCAAAACAAAGCAAGACCTGCAGCCCCCACGCCGTCAGTCCCTCTTGCCGGATCACCAGGGAAGAAGACGGCGGCGCAGATCATGCGTACTACTGATGGCGTGTAACTCACACGTTCGTTGGGAACCCCAAGAGGAAGGTATGATGCACACAGTAGCAAGTTTTCCCTCAGAAATAAACCAAGGTTTAATCGAACCAGGAGGAGCCAAGAAGCACGTTGAAGGTTGATGGTGGCGAAATGTGATGCGGCGCAACACCAGGGATTCCGCGCCAACGTGGAACCCGCACAACACAACCAAAGTACTTTGCCCCAACGAAACGAGTGAGGTTGTCAATCTCACCGAGCTTGTCGTAACAAAGGATTAACCGTATTGTGTGGAAGATGATTGTTTGCAAGAAAATAGTAAAACAAGTATTGCGAGTAGATTGTATGCGATGTAAAGAATAGGACCGGGGTCCACAGTTCACTAGAGGTGTCTCTCCCATAAGATAAAAGCATGTTTGGTGAACAAATTACAGTCGGGCAATTGACAAATAGAGAAGGGCATAACAATGCATATACATGATATGATAAATATAGTGAGATTTAATCCGGGCATTACGACAAAGTACATAGACCGCCATCCAACTGCATCTATGCCTAAAAAGTCCACCTTCGAGTTATCATCCGAACCCCATTCGGTATTAAGTTGCAAAGCAACGAGACAATTGCATTAAGTATGGTGCGTAATGTAATCGACAACTACATCCTTAGACATAGAATCAATGTTTTATCCCTAGTGGCAACAGCACATCACAACCTTAGAACTTTCTATCACTGTCCCAGGTGTCAATAAAGGCATGAACCCACTATCGAGCATAAATACTCCCTCTTGGAGTTAAGAGCAAAAACTTGGCCAGAGCCTCTACTAATAACGGAGAGCATGCAAGATCATAAACAACACATAAACAATAGATTGATAATCACCATAACATAGTATTCTCTATCCATCGGATCCCGACAAACACAACATATAGTATTACGGATAGATGATCTTGATCATGTTAGGCAGCTCACAAGATCCAACAATGAAGCACAATTAGGAGAAGACGACCATCTAGCTACTGCTATGGACCCATAGTCCGGGGGTGAACTACTCACTCATCACTCCGGAGGCGACCATGGCGGTGTAGAGTCCTCCGGGAGATGAATCCCCTCTCCCGGCGAGGTGCCGGAGGCGATCTCCTGAATCCCCAGAGATGGGATTCGCGGCGGCGGCGTCTACGGAAGGTTTTCCGTATCGTGGCTCTCGGTGCTGGAGGTTTCGCGACGGAGGCTATTTGTAGGCGGAAGGGCGAGGTCAAGAGGCGGCACGAGGGGCCCACACCATAGGTCGGCGCGGCCGGGGCCCGGGCCGCGCCGCCCTGTGGTGTCGCCACCTCGTGGCCCCACTTCGACTCTCCTTCGGTCTTCCGGAAGCTTCGTGAAAAATAGGACCCCGGGCGTTGATTTCGTCCAATTCCGAGAATATTTCGTTACTAGGATTTACGAAACCAAAAACAGCAGAAAACAGACAACGGCTCTTCGGCATCTTGTTAATAGGTTAGTTCCAGAAAATGCGTAAATACGACATATAATGTGCATAAAACATGTAGATATCATCAATAATGTAGCATGGAACATAAGAAATTATCGATACGTTGGAGACGTATCAGCATCCCCAAGCTTAGTTACGCTCGTCCCGAGCAGGTAAAACGATAACAAAGATAATTTACGAAGTGACATGCCATCATAATCTTGATCATACTATTTGTAAACATATGTAATGAATGCAGCGATCAAAACAATGGTAATGACATGAGTAAACAAATGAATCATAAAGCAAAGACTTTTCATGAATAGTACTTCAAGACAAGCATAAATAAGTCTTGCATAAAAGTTAACTCATAAAGCAATAAATCAAAGTAAAGGTGTTGAAGCAACACAAAGGAAGATTAAGTTTCAGCGGTTGCTTTCAACTTATAAAATGTATATCTCATGGATATTGTCAACATAAAGTAATATAACAAGTGCAATATGCAAGTATGTAGGAATCAATGCACAGTTCACACAAGTGTTTGTTTCTTGAGGTGGAGGGAGATATGTAAACTGACTCAACAATAAAAGTTAAAGAAAGGTCCTTCAAAGAGGAAAGCATCGATTGCTGTATTTGTGCTAGAGCTTTTATTTTGAAAACATGAAACAATTTTGTCAACGGTAGTAATAAAGCATATGAGTTATGTAAATTATATCTTACAAGTTGCATGTATCATGCATAGAGTACCAATAGTGCCCGCACCTTGTCCTACTATCTCGGAAAACACGGATTCTCATCGCATAACATATGTTTCAACCAAGTGTCACAAAGGGGTACCTCCATGCCGCCTGTACAAAGGTCTAAGGAGAAAGCTCGCATTTTGGATTTCTCGCTTTTGATTATTCTCAACTTAGACATCCATACAGGGACAACATGGACAACGAGATAATGGACTCCTCTTTTATGCATAAGCATGTAACAACAATTATATTCTCATATGAGATTGAGGATATATGTCCAAACTGAAACTTCCACCATGATTCATGGCTTTAGTTAGCGGCCCAATGTTCTTCTCTAACATATGCATACTCAAACCATTTGATCGTGAAATCCACTACTTCAGACAAGACGAACATGCATAGCATCTCACATGATATCCAACAAAGATAAAGTTGATGGCGTCCCCAGAAGCATGGTTATCGCACAACAAGCAACTTAATAAGAGATAAAGTGCATAAGTACATATTCAATACTACGATAATTTTTAAGGCTATTTTGTCCCATGAGCTATATATTGCAAAGGCGAATGATGGAATTTTAAAGGTAGCACTCAAGCAATTTACTTTGGAATGGCGGAGAAATACCATGTAGTAGGTAGGTATGGTGGACACAAATGGCATAGTGGTTGGCTCAAGGATTTTGGATGCATGAGAAGTATTCCCTCTCAATACAAGGTTTAGGCTAGCAAGGTTATTTGAAACAAACACAAGGATGAACCGGTGCAGCAAAACTCACATAAAAGACATATTGTAAACATTATAAGACTCTACACCGTCTTCCTTGTTGTTCAAAACTCAATACTAGATATTATCTAGACCTTAGAGAGACCAAATATGCAAACCAAATTTTAGCAAGCTCTATGTATTTCTTCATTAATAGGTACAAAGCATATGATGCAAGAGCTTAAACATGAGCACAACAATTGCCAGGTATCACATTATCCAAGACATTTTAGAATTACTACATGTAGCATTTTCCAATTCCAACCATATAACAATTTAACGAAGAAGAAACTTCGCCAAGAACATTATGAGTAAAGCCTAAGGACATATTTGTCCATATGCAACAGCGGAGCGTGTCTCTCTCCCACAAAGTGAATGCTAGAATCCATTTTATTCAAACAAAAACAAAAACAAACCGACGCTCCAAGTAAAGAACACAAGATGTGACTGAATAAAAATATAGTTTCAGGGGAGGAATCTGATGATGTTGTCGATGAAGAAGGGGATGCCTTGGGCATCCCCAAGCTTAGACGTTTGAGTCTTCTTAAAATATGCAGGGGTGAACCACGGGGGCATCCCCAAGCTTAGAGCTTTCACTCCTCTTGATCATAGTATATCATACTCCTCTCTTGACCCTTGAAAACTTCCTTCACACCAAACTTCAAGCAAACTCATTAGAGGATTAGTGCACAATTAATAATTCACATATTCAGAGGTGACACAATCATTCTTTTCACTTCTGGACATTGCATAAAGCTACTGGACATTAATGGATCAAAGAAATTCATCCAACATAGCAAAAGAGGCAATGCGAAATAAAAGACAGAATCTGTCAAAAACAGAACAGTTCGTAAAGACGAATTTTAAAATGGCACCAGACTTGCTCAAATGGAAAAACTCAAAACTAATGAAAGTTGCGTACATATCTGAGGATCACGCTCGTAAATTGGCAGATTTTGTCGAATTTTCTACAGAGACTTGTGCCCAGATTCGTGACAGACAGCAATGCTGTTTCTGCGCAGCGATCCAAAATATAACATCAACTTTAACATAGAAACTTTACTTGGCACAAAAACATGATAAGGAGAGGTTGCTACAGTAGTAAACAACTTCCAAGACTCAAATATAAAACAAAGTACTGTAGTAAAAACATGGGTTGTCTCCCATAAGCGCTTTTCTTTAACGCCTTTCAGCTAGGCGCAGAAAGTGCAAATCAAGTAACATCAAGAGTAGAAGCATCAACATCATAACCAGGGGTATTGGGAGTTTTCTAACCAAGCATAGTATATTGGATACATAAGTTTTAGCGTCTCCCTTTTCATTAGTCTTGGGCTTGCTATTCTCATCGAACAAATTTTCAGGAACAAGCCAAGCATAGTTATTTTCTAGTGCATCATTCATAGCTAGGAGTTTACATGGTATTGGTGCTTTGATCTCCCCACCATCATTAATATTATTAGTGTACCTTATTCTATCCATGTCCATTTTTTCAAGGAGACCAATAAAATTAGTATGAGAACCTAGCATATTAAATTTAGCAAAGACCTTTCTAGCCTCTCTTGCTAGACCACCAAATTCTCTAAGAAGAGTTTCTAAAACAAAATCTTTCTTTTCCCCTTCTTCCATATCACCGAGTGTAAGAAACATGTGTTGGATTATAGGATTGAGATTAACAAATTTAGTTTCCAACATACGAACTAAAGCAAGCAGCAGCAATTTCATAGGTAGGTGCAAGTTCTACCAAGTGTCTATCTTCAAAATCTTCGATAATACTAACATGATTGAAAAATTCTTCTATATTATTTCTCCCAACTATAGACCCACGTCCTACCGATATGTCTTTTGTGGTAAAATTAAAAGGAAACATGATGCAATAAGCAAAAAGTAAACTAGGCAAACAAAGTAAAGACGAGTAACTAAATTTTTTTTGTGTTTTTGATATAGAGAGCAAGACAGTAAATAAAGTAAAACTAGCAACTAATTTTTTTGTGTTTTGTTTAGGTGCAGCAAACAAAGTAGTAAATAAAATAAAGCAAGACAAAAACAAAGTAAAGAGATTGAGAAGTGGAGACTCCCCTTGCGAGCGTGTCTTAATCTCCCCGACAACGGCGCCGGAAAAAGAGCTTGATGGCGTGTAACTCACACGTTCGTTGGGAACCCCAAGAGGAAGGTATGATGCGCACAGTAGCAAGTTTTCCCTCAGAAAGAAACCAAGGTTTAATCGAACCAGGAGGAGCCAAGAAGCACGTTGAAGGTTGATGGTGGCGAAATGTGATGCGGCGCAACACCAGGGATTCCGGCGCCAACGTGGAACCTGCACAACACAACCAAAGTACTTTGCCCCAACGAAACGGTGAGGTTGTCAATCTCACCGGCTTGCTCGTAACAAAGGATTAACCGTATTGTGTGGAAGATGATTGTTTGCAAGAAAATAGTAAAACAAGTATTGCGAGTAGATTGTATGCGATGTAAAGAATAGGACCGGGGTCCACAGTTCACTAGAGGTGTCTCTCCCATAAGATAAAACCATGTTGGGTGAACAAATTACAGTCGGGCAATTGACAAATAGAGAAGGGCATAACAATGCATATACATGATATGATAAATATAGTGAGATTTAATCCGGGCATTACGACAAAGTACATAGACCGCCATCCAACTGCATCTATGCCTAAAAGGGCCACCTTCGGGTTATCATCCGAACCCCATTCGGTATTAAGTTGCAAAGCAACAGACAATTGCATTAAGTATGGTGCGTAATGTAATCGACAACTACATCCTTAGACATAGAATCAATGTTTTATCCCTAGTGGCAACAAGCACATCACAACCTTAGAACTTTCCGTCACTCGTCCCGGTGTCAATGAAGGCATGAACCCACTATCGAGCATAAATACTCCCTCTTGGAGTTAAGAGCAAAAACTTGGCCAGAGCCTCTACTAATAACGGAGAGCATGCAAGATCATAAACAACACATAAACAATAGATTGATAATCACCATAACATAGTATTCTCTATCCATCGGATCCCGACAAACACAACATATAGTATTACGGATAGATGATCTTGATCATGTTAGGCAGCTCACAAGATCCAACAATGAAGCACAATTAGGAGAAGACGACCATCTAGCTACTGCTATGGACCCATAGTCCAGGGGTGAACTACTCACTCATCACTCCGGAGGCGACCATGGCGATGTAGAGTCCTCCGGGAGATGAATCCCCTCTCCGGCAGGGTGCCGGAGGCGATCTCCTGAATCCCCCGAGATGGGATTCGCGACGGCGGCGTCTCTGGAAGGTTTTCCGTATCGTGGCTCTCGGTACTGGGGGTTTCGCGACGGAGGCTATTTGTAGGCGGAAGGGCAGGTCAAGAGGCGGCACGAGGGGGCCACACCATAGGTCGGCGCGGCCAGGGCCTGGGCCGCGCCGCCCGTGGTGTCGCCACCTCGTGGCCCCACTTCGACTCTCCTTCGGTCTTCCGGAAGATTCGTGCAAAAATAGGACCCCGGGCGTTGATTTCGTCCAATTCCGAGAATATTTCGTTACTAGGATTTCGAAACCAAAAATAGCGAAAACAAGGCAATCGGCTCTTCGGCATCTTGTTAATAGGTTAGTTCCAGAAAATGCGTAAATACGACATATAATGTGCATAAAACATGTAGATATCATCAATAATGTAGCATGGAACATAAGAAATTATCGATACGTTGGAGACGTATCAACTACCGCCGAACCGCTGCCGGGCGCGGAGGCCGCCACCGCTCCACCCACTCCACCATGGCTAGCGACGAAGGGCATCAGGCCCCGGCCAAGCAGCCGTGCCGCCCGGCTTCCTCCACCGGCGCACATCACCTCCCATGGAGCACCGCCGCGGAAATCCCTTCCCCCCTCGTCTTCGACAGAAGGGGCGCCGCCACCGCCGCCGAGGCCGCCAGCAGCGGCGGCCAATGGGTCGCGACCTGAGGGGAGGCTGCGCGGGAGGGGGGAGATCCTCCGCCACTGCCCGAGAGGGGGGTGAGAGGGGAGGTAGGGTTTCGGGTGATGGTCTGTTCAGTCAAAAAAACGAACAATAAGATTACAAGAATACACAAGTACGACGCGAAATTCAGTAGATTTTGCACGAAAATGATAAAATATTTTTTCGTTATTCATATACGACGCGCGACAGAGTAAATTTCATTACACGGGGCTAGGAATAACGAGCTAATCCCGAACTAAGCAAAGGAGTATTACTAGGGGCGTGGCCCGTGCTTTTGCGCAGCTAGATTTTTAACTTAGACTATTTGCTTATTCTTTTTGAATATAGACTATTTGCTTCTTGTTTTTAATATAGACGAATTAAATTACGTTTGATGCTATATTCAGAGGTGAAAGTTGAATTGATGTGGATCAGATAGAACCCTTTCCACTTCATTTTCCATATTTTTATAACAATTATGGATGTGAATACGGATTCTGTCAAATATGAAAAGAAGTCTTCGAGGCAATCTCACAAATGGAAAAAAAAACATCGGGCCTTGATAGGTTCCCAGCTGAATTTTATCAATACTTCTGCGAAATTATTACAAGGGATCTCATGGCAATGTTTCAAAGTTTTCAAGCAGAAGATTTGCCCCTCTTTCACCTAAATTTTGGCACTATCATATTATTGCCCAAAAAAGGAAAATGCCATTCAGCTCCAACCATACCATCCAATATTTCTCTTAAATGCTAGTTTCAAGGTGTTCACTAAGGTTGGGACTACTAGATTGACGGGTTTAGGTGAGAGCGTGATTCAACCCACTCAAACGTCATTTCATGCCTGGTAGGCATATTCTTGAATGGGTAGTGATTCTTCATGAGACGATTCACGAACTGCACGCATAGGAAGAAAATGGATAGTGTTTTCTTTAAAATAGATTTTGAAAAAGCGTGCGATAAAGTTAATTGGTCTTTCTTCCAACAAGCTATGCGTATGAAGGGCTTTGACAGGAGAACCAACCTAAGATTGGGTGGTTGTACCCTAGCCCACCAACCAGAGTTAAAACCACATGTTTGACATCTGTGTGTCTCATAAATGTGAAATATTCATTTAGTGGGAGACGACGTTTCCATCGATAACGAGGCGCATGTGGTGACTTCGTCAATTTCAAGATCCAATCCACCGGCTCAGTCTTCTGGAGGTGCTCATAGGGGTAGGATGTACGTGTGTGCGTCCATAGGGGTGCGTGTATGCGCGTGTATATGAGTGTCTTTGTTTCTAAAAAAGGGCTTTGACGCCAAATGGTGTGAGTGGGTTCAGTGGTATATTGAAAACGGAAGTATTGGAATTAGAGTGAATGATGACATAGATCACTATTTCCAAACAACGAAGGGTTATGGAAGGGAGATCCTCTATCTCCTATTCTGTTTAATATTGTCACTGACATGCTTGCAATCATTATTGTGAGGGCAAAAGATGATGGGCAAGTGAGCGGTTTAATTCCTCGTCTGGTTGATGGGGTTTATCGATTTTTCCTTACGCTGATGATACTATCCTTTTTATGGAGCATGATTTTGACAAATCATTAGTTCTATTATTTTTTAGCAGCTCTCTGATCTCAAGATAAATTTTCATAAGAGTGAGATTTTGTATTTTGAGAGAACAAAAGAAACAGAGGGGGAATATAAAATCTATTTGGCTACGATATGGGTTCGCTTTCTTTTAGATATCTTGGGATTCCAATACACTTTCGGAAACTTAAAATGCTGAATGGAAATCAGTGGAAGATATATTCGAGAAGAAACTTAGTGGTTGGGTAGGCAAGATGCTTTCATACGGTGATAGGCTTACTCTCATAAATTCGGTCCTTGCAAGTTTACTGATGTTTATGCTTTCTTTAGAAATTCCAATAGGGGTGAGAAAGAGACTTGATTTCTTCAGATCTCGTTTCTTTTGGTAGAGTGATGGGCACAAAAGAAAATATAGATTAACGAAATGGAACGTCATTTGTAGACCGAAGGATCAGGGTGGTTCAGGTATTGAGGTGTTAGAACTTAAGAATAAGAGTTTACTTAGAAATTGGTTATATAAGCTCATGAATGAAGAGGGTGTGTGGCAAGAATTACTTCATATCAAATATCTAAGAACAAAAATTATCTCACAGGTCTATGCTAAACGCACAAATTCTCCTTTTTGGAAGCGTCTAATGAACGTCAAGGATAACTTCTTCAATGGAGGGTCACTTGAGGTTGGTAATGAATTTAATACTATATTTTGGGAGGACACATGGTTAGGGGACGCACCTCTGAAGGATCAATACTCAGCCATAAATAATATTGTTAATCTTACGAATGGCACAGTGGCGCATGTTTTGGGATCGACTCCTTTAAACATAGGTTTTAGGAGTGTGCTATCGAGTAATAGATGGGATATATGGGTGCATCTGGTGGTTCGTCTTATGAGGGTACATCTGAGCAATAACGAGGATGTTTTCAAGTGATCTCTCGCCACTTTGGGCTGTTTTACTGTTAGATCGATGTATCTTAACTTGCTAGATGATCATAGAGCTTACCTAACAAAATATATTTGGAAGATTAAGGTCCACTTAAAATCAGATTTTTTATTTGGTTTCTTCACAAAGAAGTGATCTTAACCAAAGATAATCTTATCAAATGGTCTTGCCATGGTGGTTCTAAGTGTTGTTTTTGTGATCAAGAGGAAACAATACAACACCTTTTCTTTTCATTTTTATTACATTTAATATACCTCCTCCATCTAGTGTTGCAAATTTGTTGGGAACTGGCTAAATGGAGTTGCAAAAAAAGATAAAGGTCATATAACAGTTGGGATGTGCGCTCTATTATGCGATATATATATATGGAATGTCCTTTCATCTTTAACAGAAAAGGCTATTCATCATTTTTGTAGGTTATCTTTTTGGTTACGCAATGGGTTCATATGTGGCCCTTTCTACAACCGGTTGCGGAGCTCCAAGATATGGATACTGGGTGCAACCATTTAGCGACGATAGTACGGAATTTCTACAGCCTGTGCGGTTGACGATCTGAGAAGCGCCTCACTTCATGATGTTCTGGCATTTTTTTCTTATTGTCATTTTTAGCTGGTTGATTCATGTTAAGACTCTGCGATCCATGAGTTGTAATAATTTGTAATACCTTCTAAATAAGTTCTTAATAAAGGGCCATATGGATCGATTGATGCAGAGGCCGACGAAGCCTATTTTGAAAAAAAATGAATGCATGGCGAGTGTTAGTCGAATATCGACATTAATCATATTTTTATTTAATTCGGACCAGATATGAATATCTTATAATCTATAGGTTAAAAACTTTGTTACTCCCTCTGTAGTTACGTCAACTACTTCAAAATCGAGGGAATACTAACAATCTGACATGAATGATATTACTCATGTCCTACCGTAAGTCTACAATAGACTGGTAGATAGATATATTCCCATAATGCATACTATGATTTTATAGGTTCAACATAGAAGAATAAAAACACTTGGAAAAACAATCTACACCTGGCAAATATTAAAAAACACTCGGCAAAGAACCACACTTGGAAAAAAGCTTTAAAAAACTAAGAAAGGCACTACTCGGCAAAAAAAAAACCTAAAATACACTAGGCGACAACAAATACTCGCAAAAGAAGAGACGTGGCAACTTGGTCGCAACAAACGGCTCCATGACGGGGAAAAGACTTTTTTTTATTACCATAATGCATGAGGTTTTCTTATGTTCAAACACACAAAAATCCGTTTCACCACTTGTTAGGTTGAATAATTTTCATAGAAGTCTAGAATTTCTAAAATTGGATAAAGTAATTTTATCTAGATATACTGATATGACTGTTGAACAAATTTGTTTTTCAGGTATACATGGTTTGTCGAGTGCTTTTAGTTTGGAACTTGGGAAACAAGCTATTTCCTGAGTGTCAAACAAGCAAACACTCGGAAAACAATCTACCTCTGGCAAAGACAAAAAAGAACACTCGGCAAAGAGCTTTAGAAACACTAAGAAAACACCCTACTCGGTAAGAAAAACGTAAAACACTCGGCGACCAACAAATACTTGGCAAGCGAAGAGACATGTGACAACGCGGTAGCACAAAACAGCTTTGTGACGGGGCAAAGGCTGTAGGGTTCGATGCATGGAAAACAAAAAAAATCTACCGCAAAGACGAATAAATCCAAGATCCAATATATGAAAAAGCCAAAATCTAATCTATAAGATCGGAGGGACGAGATAGAAGAGAGACTAACCCTCGTAGATCCAAAGCCTTAACGAGATCAGATCTCGTGGTTGATGTAGACGATCCTTCCAGTGCTGCAAACCGGCAGCACTTCCGTACTCGGTCACGCGTACGTTGTTGATGAAGTCCTTCCTCTCCCCGTTCCAGCGGGCTGCGGATGAGTAGATCCCCTCGGAATCCCAACATCACGACGGCGTGGTGATAGTGGTGGAGGAGAATTCCTGCAGGACTTCGCCTAACTCGGAGCAGGAGAAACTGGGAGGGAGGAGAGGTGGCAGATTAGGGTTGCGTACGGAGCAGCTATGGCTGGCCAAACCATCCCTCTAAATATAGTCGGGGTAGGGTTAGGGTTTCCCAAAACCCATCTAGGGTCGGCGCCTGGTGGGCCCAGACCATTTCTAGGCGCGTCCTGAGGTGGGCCCGCGCCGAGGGGTGGTCTGGCCACTCACGGCCTTTCTCTGTCTCCCCTTTTGACTCCGTCTGTGTGACAGAAAAATAGGAACTTCTGTTTTTGTTTTGTCCAATTCCGAGAATATTTCCAGAACACCTTTTCTGAAATACAAAACAACAGAATTCTTCCAGAACAATTCCGAAACATAACTTTCCTCCGGACCATTCCGGACCTCCTCGTGATGTCCTGGATCCCATCCGAGACTCCGAACAATATTCGGTCTCCATATCATATTCTGTATCTACTAAACAACATCGAACCTTAAGCGTGTCACCCTACGGTTCGTGAACTATGCAGACATGAACGAGACCCCTCTCCGATCAATAACTAATAGCGGTACCTGGAGATCCATAATGGCTCCCACATATTCAACGATGACTTCGTGATCGAATGAACCATTAACATACGATATCGCTTCCCTTTGTCGCGCGATGCTTTACTAATCTGAGGTTCGATCACCTAGTTCAACCTCGTTACCGATAAGTACTCTTTACTCGTGCCGTGATATGTCATCCCTTGTGACTTTGTCACATTCTTGCAAGCTAATTAGATGACATTCCACCGATATCGAGGGCCCAGAGCATATCTATCCGTCATCAGAATGGACAAATCTCACTCTTGATCCATGCGTTTCAACTCATACTTTCCGAATACTTAATCCTATCTTTATAACCACTTATTTACGAAGTGGCGTTTGATGTAATCAAAGTACCCATCCGGTGTAAGTGATTTACATGATCTCATGGTCGAAGGATTATGTTACTATGTATCGAAATCTTATAGCAAGTTGAACTTAATGACTCGATCTTATGCTTTGCTTACTATGGCTGTGTGTCCATCACATCATTCACCTAATGATATGATATTGTTATTAATAACATCCAATGTTCATGATCAAAAAACTAAGATCATCTATTAATCAACAAGCTATTTAAACGAGAGGCTTACTAGGGACTCTGGTTGTTTACACAACACACATGTATCAATGTTTCCACTTAATACAATTATAACATGGGATGTAAACATTTATCATGAACACTAAGATATAACAATAACTACTTTATTATTCCCTCTCGGGCTTATCTCCAACAGTCCCCCACTTGCACTAGAGTCAATAATCTAGTTTACATTTTTAAAGATCTAACACCGTGGCCTTCTGGTGTTTATCATGTTTGCTCATGGGAGAGATTTCAGTCAACGAATCTTACACGCTCATAAATGTATGTATTTTTCAATTTATTTACGTCTCCATGCATCACTTATTTTCCAAATGAGTCGGCATTAATCGTATATGTTTAGTCTTCTGGTGGAACCTTAATTCCGCAGTCTGAAATATGTCACCAATTGTCACACACAATATAGCCTCATGGTTCTGACACTACCGGAACTACATCAAGTTCTCAAAGAACTCCACGACTTAAAAAATTCTCGGTCATTGTCAAAACAATGACATACTCTGCCTTTGTTTTAGAATCCGTCACAATATTTAGAATTCATCTAAATCTAGCATGGACTTCTTCTAGCCCATTGTGCTACCATTTAATGAACACTAAGCCTAATTGAGATTGAAATTCATTTTTGTATGTAACCAAACTAATATCGGTGCAACACCTTACAATGATTTGTTTGTCATTACCTCATACAAAACTATATATATCCTCGGTTCTTCTAAATCATTCAAGGATATTCTTACTGTTGTCCAATGATCATCGCATGGATCATTCTGATATTTGCTCCTAACACTTTAGAGCACAAGAAATCTGATTGTGTACATATTATTCGTGATCTAAAATCACTCATGTATTTTTACTCATTGAGTGCGAAATATACTCAAGTATTGTTAAACTTCCACATGAAAAAACACCTTTTTAACGTTTTCACATTAAACTACTTCAGTATTCATTCTATGTACCTTGACTAAAACTTATTATGTGCTTCAATCTATCTTCATAGATCTTATGCGAAATATGTTCTTAGTCAATATCATTTCAGTGAAATTAATTTTCAATGAAACCTTTTTAATCACATCAAGTACATAATTAAATCATTTATAATCAATGATATGTCATCCACATATAACATTATAACTATGTATCAGCGCTCCCACTTAATTTCTTGCAAATGCAAGCATCTTCATCGTTTCCGATGAAAAAAAACTCTTTGATTATTTCATCCGGTGAAGATTCCAACTCCGTGATACTCACTTCATCCAGTGAAGTTTCTATACCTTTCTAGTATTCTATGGACTAACAAAACTCTTAGATGTATCTTGTATACACCTTTAATACACACTTCTGTTAAGGAATGTATTTTGCCATCCTACTAACATATCTCATAAAAGAAATATGTAGCGATTACTAGACCAATCCACATAGCCTATAAGAATCGCTGCTGAAGATCTAATCTTATCGCAGTCAACTCTTTGAACTTTGTCGTAAACTTTCTTTCGACAAGTCGAGCTTCTTCAAGGATATTGCATCCATGTCCGTCAATTTTATAGACCCATTTACTTTCAAAAAGTATTCACCTATCTTGTATTTCATGGCACTTAGCCATTTTAATGGAGTCAAGGCCCACCATAACTTCTTTGTATATGTAGTTGGTTTATCATTGTTTAAAATCAATCCTTTGTCCACAAATAATTTATTTGATCACAAAGTAAACCATACCTATAAGGTTCAATATGTACTTCGATTTCTATGACTATAAAACTTTGTAGACATGGGAGCTATAAGTGTCATAGCCGCTTTCGGAACCATTTCCAACTATGTGCTACTCTGATCATTATGCTCAGGTTCATCAACCTTATCGAGTTCCATTGTCCTCCCAAATATTTCATGGGAAACAATTTCTTGAAAATAAGCAAGAAACAACGACAAACACTTTTGTCTTTGACTTTATAGTGGAAAGAATTCTCAATTTTTTCTCTGGGATAACCAACAAAGACATTCATCCGATTTTGGTTGTAAACTCATTTACTTATGCTATGCATACCAAAATTTAAGAAAGGACTATTAGGGTATATACCCATGCCATAACTCGTACGGTGTCATTTCGACGGATTATGATGACTCTCTATTTAGTGTAAAAGCGTTAGTCTCTAAAGCATAATCCACACAAATATAATGGCATTGTTTTATCGCATCATTAATCCAACAAGGTTTGGATACGTCCCTCGAATACTCCATCATAACTATGATGTTCCGAGAATCGTGAGTTGTGGAACAATTTCACAACTCTTTTAGATGTTCGCTAAAACTCGTAATTCAAATATTTCAACAATGATCCAATCATAGATATTTGACTTTTCTATTACGATGATTTCCACTTCATGCTGAAATTTATTTGAATCTATTCAAATGTTTCAAACTTCTTACTCATTGAATAAATATATCCATATATACACTCAATTAATTGTTGGAAGTTTTCATGAAGTACAAGAATCTTCCGCACACAACTATGCCTAATGAACTATATACATCATCATGTATGTTTCCACTAAGCTAGTTGCCCGTTCAATTCTTGGCATATGAATGATATTTCAGTCATTTTCTTTAGAAAATATTTGCAAACGCCAGACGATTCAAAAATCGAATGACTCCAAAAATTCATTTGCATGGAGTTCCTTCATGCGTTCCTTCCTAACATGACCTAAATGGTGGTTCCACAAATAAGTGAAATTCTTCTCATTTGCCTTATGGCAATTTAGCATCAGTGTTATGCATGTGTGTTTCACCATTAAGATTTATAATAACTTATCCATCGTACATGGATTATGGTCATAATTTGAACAACTCATTGCTTTCATTTGACCAGAGCAAAATAACAATTATAAAGTTCTTTATTATAAATCTGAAGGTCTAGGCAGAATGCCAATGACGAACATAATAACACTTCATTTTGTTCCAAAAGTGCATTATTACCATATTCCTTGTCAGTCACTTAGGCCATTATATTCTTATATTGCGTTGTATTGTATGACATCTCATACCAATCAATATGGTACAAATACCCAAGAATTTCATTGTGTGACCAAACAAAAAATACATGCATAACATATATATCATCTATATACACCTGAGCTAGACTTTCTAGTCTTTTCTATCTTTCTGCCAAAAACTTTTGTAGTTTCTCTTTTGGCTTTTCTCATATTTCAGAAAACACTTCAACATCAATAACTAGATTTGTTGGTCAAATACCAATAACCTTGAGGTTCTTACTTTGAAGTTGATCATCACATGACAAGTGTTTCGGATTTCACTATTAGTAACTTTTTAATGTGATGAATAATTTCACTCATAATTTTCATCCATCGAATCATGACAACTTTCCGAGACCATGCTAGGCTCGTCAAGTTTAACCTCAGTATTCGCATGTGTAAATATGGCTTGCACCCGTTGTATGCACACGTAGAATCTATAACACCCGATCATCACGTGATGCTTCGAAACGACGAGTCTTAGCAACGGTGCATACTAAGGATGACCACTTCATGGATATGCAAATATCGTTAGTGCCCAACCAATTGGAGGATCGGGACGCCTAGCGTCTTGAACCTTCGTACATTCCCATAAAACTTATGAGTTTATGTAGTCTCACTAAATTATATTCTATCATCTTGCAATAAGGTCTTAGATATCACATATATCTCACACCTTTCTTATTACTGAAAACAAACTTTCCAGCTCCTTACTTTTCAAATGAATTTGAACTTCAAGTTTCACGGAGACAAGATGATATTAGGTACTAATCGAAACCATTGCTCTTTGAATCAGCAATGTGAGGTTTACCAAAAGTTTGCAATAGGAGTTAATTATTTCTTGATTATTTAACAATACGGTACCAGTCCATAAAGATACTTGTCAGATTTAATAGTGTTTCTATCTCAATTACAAGACTTGCGCATGGTAGATAAATTCTACAAATTTAATTCAAAATACTATTCAGACTATGTTTACGATAATTAGTTAAAATTTTAATGTAATTACTAGTGAACTCCCACTTAATACAACATCCCTCATAGTTATTTAGTGGCACACAATCCATATTCACTACACCAAATCCAATCATCATGTGAGATGATGTAGCTTCAATGGTGAACATCAACATGTTGATCATACCATCCATATGACTTGTGTTCAACCTTTCGGTTTCCTGTGTTCCGAGGCCATATATGAACATGCTAGGCTCGTCAAACAAACCCAAGTATTTTCGCGTGTGCAACATGTCTTACACCCGTTGTATGTGAACGTAGAATCTATCACATCCGATCATCATTAAATGCTTCAAAACAACGAACTTTTACAACGATGCATACGAGGGGAGAACACTTTGTTATCTTGATATTATTGTGAGGGGTCATCTTATAATGCTACTATCGCGATCTAAGCAAAATAAGATGCATAAAAGGATAAACATCACATGCATGGATAATGTGATATGATATGGCCTTTTCTTCTTGTGCCTTTGATCTCCATCTCCGAAACACACGAGCACGATCCCCATCATCACCAGCATTGCGCCAAGGTCAATGGCGCCGCTTCATGGTTGTCCACCATCTATAGCAACTGTTACAACTACTAACTCATAGTAATGGAATAAAGCTATTACATGGTGATTGACACGCAGGTCATGAAACAATAAAGACAACCATTAGGCTCCTGCCAGTTGCCATATTACAATAAGGATCATCTCTTACATCAAATATAAACTTCATGACATTATGACCATATCACATCACATGCCCCTACAAAACAAGTTAGACGCCTTTAATTTTCTTTGCATTTTTATGTGGCTTGGGGCTTTCGAATAAGATCCGATCATACCTACGAACAAGAACCACAACGCTGATACAAGTGTTGTCAAGTGCATATTGAAAATTGGATCTTCACTATGGTGAGAGAAACAGACACCCGCTGAGCCACTTATGCAATACAAGTTGCATGTCGAGCGTGGAGCAAGTCTCATGAACGTGGTCATGTAAGGTTAGCCCGGGCCGCTTTATCCCCCATCCCGCAAGATGCAAAGTACACGAAAAGCAAGTGTCAACACCCGGATTTTTAAGTCCGGATGCCTATTATATCATTCATCGCAATCCCAGGAATATTGTTGTTGCGAGATATAATAGCTAAGTATCACAGTCATCATTTATTACAACTCATAAAGTCTTACAACTTGAATCACATGATCCATATTACATGAATAGTTGATCTATCGATCAACGAACAAACACAAGTTCAAAGCGGAAGCGTAAAGATAATGGGACTTTGTAGTCCAAAGGCCAACGCTTGACGTCAGAAAGCTCCTAGTTGTCATAGGCGTCCTGTTGGTCATCCTCGCGATAGTTCTGTTCATCATCGTACTCTGGCCATTTGAATAGCCAGGGACAAAGCCGTAAGTACTTCACGTACTTGCAAACTAATACCATTGTAAAATGCTAGCTCTTGGAGTTAAGCTCTATTTTTAACTTGCATAAGCCATATTTTAGTTCATAAGTAGTGGGTCAGGTATTAACTACTCAAGTGGGAACATTAGTGTCATTCCCACACAATGGTTGCCATTCTAATAAGTCACCAAGTCACCATTCATATTCACTAAAGTTTTCAAAAAGGCTGACACTCGGAAACCGTATGGCCCTTCCAACCGTCCGTAACCGTGGACACGGCTATTCGAATAGATTTACACTCTGCGAGAGGTTGCACACTTGTGCCACAACATTTGATTTCATCCGTCGGAATAACTCCGAGTCACCGTAACACAGTACGCGGATCATCAACCCTAACCTTTCACTTACAAACCTTAGTATGAGCACCTCTCCCCATGAGCTTGGCCTCCCAGTGAAAACCAACTGTTAACCTGGGAACTGCACAGGGCTTGGCCGTATAATTCACCTCAATTCACATCAGTTCTCAACAACGGAGGCAGCCTCAGCATAACCCCTATGATGTGTGTTCAGAGGGAACTCATACTAAAATCTATAAACTTCCAGTTAAGCCCTACACATAATCAGGTATTGTGGGGGTACTCAAAAATTGGAAAGGTATCGCATTCAAACCAATATCAGGGTTTTATCAAAAATCACTATCTTCTCTTGTTCACATTCAACATCAAATCCTTCAATGGAATGCTTCACCATTCCAAGGTTTCAAATTCAACAAGTCATAGGTTCCCATCTAGAGTAGTCAAGGTTTTAGTAATTTAGCACTAGCACTAATCATGAGGGGTGCTACATTGCTTTGCTATCTTGACCTATCTTTGCTAACCTCAGAATCTTGTTCACCGAAATCAAAATAATTCAACTCTCTTTGAACACCACAAGGAAAACTTGTATGATGTGAAAATAGGGTAAGCTTGTGTAAGAAAGATAAGAATCATGGTGCCTTGCCCAAGGAGGGCTTTGCACTTTGCAAGAGTATTAGCTTGCCTTGGTAGTTCTCTAGGTTTTCTTCTTCCTCTTCTTGGTAGAATTCTCCTTCCTCTTGGTAATCTCCGGTGCTAGCGTCTAAATTGGAAACGAGGTATAATCACTAAACATACTCAAAGCTAGGCTAAACACATCATTACATCACACAAACTATGCTAAGCACACACATAAAATAATTAAGTACATTGGTTTCTTGATTAAAAATAATTTCCTCTCATTACATATGTAATTACTAATTTCCATTTAGTTCTTGAGGAAGATAAATTCCTCTCATTGAAACTTTCTTAAGATTTAATTTCTCCAATAATCATACATGAATTTATATTGACCTAAGTCAAACATTCATTTATCATTATTTGAGAAAATGCTTTAAATGAGGTAAAACACCTCATACCATTTTATAATTCCTAAATGTTTTAAATCTCCAAATATTCATATAGGAGTGTTTGAACCAGAGGTGCAAACATCTCATGAACTTATTTGGGACAAGATTTAAATGAAGGGAAATCCTCCATATGATTTACATAATCATTTTGGGACAATATCACTTACTAAACTAGCCATATTGTCCATTAATTAATCTAGGGCATGATCATTCAAAGTGACCACACCATTTTCTTGCAGAAACTGTTAGTGTAAGTTAATTGTGAGCTATAGGAGTTGGAATTAATTCAATATCCATTTTGGTTAATTTTTAATAATTATTCTAAGGCAGAAAAGTCCCTGCCTTGTTTATTTTTCCATTTTAATTCTATAATAGATCTAGGGTTCAAACCAGTGGCATTGTGTAGATAATTTGCTAAGCTTTCTAGATATATAAATTTTGTTAAATTTGGCCAAGCCAAACAGATTCTATGAATTTTCAAAGTTAGGTCCAGTATTGAATTTGAAATGAATTTATTAAACGAGATTTGAATTAAACGGGCTGGCGGGAAACTAACTGGGCCGAAATGGATTATAACGGCCCAAGGCCAGCCCACCACGCATCTGTACACGCGCGGGCCGCCTGACAGTGGGCTCCACCCGTCAGTGGCTTTTAAACGCCGAAGCGGTACTGATCAATGAGAGGCGTTGGATTAGAAGGGGATCGGAGGGCCGTGATTCATCGTCGTCTCCGACGAGAACCCGACGGTGCGGCGGCGGCAGTAGGGGGTCGGAGGGCTTACGGCGGCTCCAGCGAGGGATGGCAGTGTGCTTGGGGACGTTGTGGACGACGGCGAAGCTCCTGGTAGCAGTGGCGTCGTCAGGGGCGACCTCCTTCTCCGGCGATTGCTGCAGGGCTTCCGCGGCGGTGAGGCGTCGATTGGCCTTGCTCCGGCGACGATTGAGGTGGCTACTGGTGCTGGGCGAAGCGGTGGTGAATGGTGGTCATGGTGGTGTGCTTGGACTGTCGAGGGGAGGCCTCCTTTTATAGGCGCGATGGTGGCCGGGGTGCTGCGGCGAGGTCGACAAGGGCGCGGCTGCTCCGGGGGTCTAGGGGCTAGGCGACGACGGGGTCGTGTTCACGACGTCACGGTGAAGCTACGCGCGTGAACGGCGCGGCAAGGGGACGCGTAGGGTTGTCGGGTCCTTGCTCGTACTGGCGCGGCCGTGGCGGGCGCGCTCGTCCTCGCCGGCGTCCTTGGTCGCCAAGGCATGACGTCGGCGTGTCCGGCGAGCTCCGCGTGGCGAGGAAGGTACCAGGGCGCGCGGGTTTGGTCGGGGTACGGCGAGGTGCTGCGAGCGACGCGTGGCCGTGTCGCGCGCGTCCGTGCGCCAGTGAGGTCGCCCATGCCGCTCGCGGCGTACCTGGAACGTACTGGGCGCGCGTCGTCCAGGCTCTGTCGGCGTCCTCGCGATCAAGGGCGCGTACGGGGAGATCCAGGAGGGCGTGGGCTACGTGCTGGACATGGTGGCCGTGGCGATGGTGAAGAGAAGAAAGGGGAGGCGTGCCGGTGACGAACGTGGCCGGCATGGCCATGTCCACGCCATGGCTGTCCTCTCCTGGGGGTTCCTTGGCATGGGCTTGGTGTAGGGGTGTCCCCTGGTCATGGCTAGGGTGTGTGAGGGTCAAGGCTTGGTCTGGTTTGATCAAATTCGAAAATGGGGTGATCTTGTTTTTAATAAAAAGTCTCTACTTTGCTTGATCCTATCTCTTGATCCAAGATGAATTTGATATGGTCCCCTTTACAAAAGTTGTTCACCTTGTTGTGTACGTGGATGACATGCAAAGATCTGGATTTGTTTAGTTTAGAAATTTGGAAATAGAGAGGCTCAAAGTAGCAACCAGAATATAAAAGTCAAAAATGACCATTATCTCATGTGCTCATATTTATATTATTGGCTTTGATTTAATTGGGGTTACTTTGATTCTCAAAGTTGTAATTACTCTTTAATATCATAATACAAGTACTGGTGAAGATCAAATGGGTCTATGGTCAATTTTACAAGTTTGACATGAACCATATGTTAGGGTTTTTAGAGTTTTATGAATATTTGATTTCTTTCTCTTTTTGATGAAATGGGTTGATGATCATTACTTGATCACTCTAGGGTTTTGGAATTCATTACATACACAAAATAACACTCATCATGGCATATCACTCAAAATGCACAAGTCCTATGCAGGGTACTATATGCAAAGTAAAAGTTTTTGTTGGTTCTGAAATTTGGATAATTGGATTTGTTCTTCTTCCTTTATTTGAACTTTGGGATGTTACAAACCCTTCCCCCTTACAAAAGATCTCGTCCCGAGATCTAAAAGAAACAAGTCTAGGTACTAAAGAGATCTGGGTACTCCTTCTTCATATCTTCCTCCCGCTCCCAAGTGGCTTCATCTTCGGTATGATTGCTCCACTGTATCTTCAGAAACTTGATGCTTCGGGTGCGGGTGGTTCTGTATGCTTCTTCCAAGATGCGTATCGGAACTTCACGGTATGTTAGGTCATGATTGATATCCACCGAACGGTGATCGATGTTTTTGAATACCTCGGTCTTCTCGGGAACCTCTAAGCACTTCCGGAGGAGTGAGATGTGAAACACGTTGTGTACAGCCGCCATTTCTTCAGGCAGTTCTAGTTGATAAGAGACTTCACCTCGGCGGCTGAGAACTTTGAAGGGTCCGACGTATCGGGGTGCAAGCTTCCCTTTCAGTTGGAATCTCTGCATTCCTTTCAGGGGTGACACTTTGAGATAGACAAAATCTCCGATCTCAAAGGTCATCTCTCGGCGTCTCTTGTCGGCGTAACTCTTCTGTCGGGACTGAGCTGTCTTGAGGTACTCTCGGATCTTGTGCACCTTCTCTTCTGCTTCTCGAAGCACATCAGGTCCAAAGACTTGGCTTTCTCCGACTTCGGACCAATTCAGGGGGGTACGGCATTTCCTTCCGTACAGGGCTTCGAAGGGGGCCATCCAGTAAGCCGGCTTGGTAACTCGTTGTTGTAAGAGAATTCTGCGTATGGCAGACAGTCCTCCCACTTGGATCCATATTCTAGTACACATGCTCTCAGCATGTCTTCCAATATCTGGTTGACTCTCTCGGTCTGTCCATCAGTCTGCGGGTGATAGGCGGTACTGAAATTCAGGCGGGTTCCTAGTCCTTCATGCACCTTCTGCCAGAATCTTGAGGTGAATTGTGAACCTCTATCTGACACTATTGACTTTGGGGTTCCGTGTAGAGCGACTATTCTAGCGATGTACAGCTCCGCTAACTTTGGGCCTTGGTAGGTGGTCTTGACAGCGATGAAGTGGACTACCTTAGTCAATCTATCGACAACTACCCAGATGGAATCATTTCCTTTGCTGGATTTGGGCAACCCGGTGATAAAGTCCATTCCTACGGAGTCCCACTTCCATTCGGGAATCTGTAGGGGCTGCAACAGTCCTGCGGGTCGCTGATGTTCAGCCTTGACTCGCTGACAGATATCACACTTGGCGATGTAACTTCCGATCTCCCTCTTCATTCCATGCCACCAGAATTGTTCCTTCAAGTCCTGGTACATCTTGGTACCGCCGGGGTGGATAGAATAAAGGGTATCATGGGCTTCCTGCAGAATGACCTGCTTCAACTCTGAGTCTGATGGTACGCACAGGCGCTCTTTGTACCAAAGGACTCCTTCTTCATCTACAGTGAATCCCGGTGCTTTTCCTGCAGCTATCTGAGTCTTGATGCCCTCAATGCTGGCATTTCCCTTCTGAGCTTCCTTGATCTGGCCAACCAGGGTGGGTTGTAGCTCCATGCTGGCTAGAAATCCTTCACTGACTAACTCCATTCTAAACTGCTCAAACTCCTGGTATAGGCTGGGTTGTTCCTCGGCTATCATTGAGTTTAACTGACATGGCAGTCTACTCAACGCATCCGCCACCACATTGGCCTTGCCGGGGTGGTAGTGGATCTCCATATCATAGTCCTTGATCAACTCTAACCATCTCCGTTGCCTCATATTCAGCTCCTTCTGAGTGAAGATATACTTCAAACTCTTGTGATCAGAATAAATCTCGCAGCGATTACCCATGAGGTAATGGCGCCACACCTTCAGGGCTAAAACTACGGCTGCGAGTTCGAGGTCATGGGTCGGATAGTTCTGCTCATGCTGCTTCAGTTGCTGGGACAAATAAGATATCACCTTTCCTTCCTGCATCAGCACACATCCAAGACCAATCTTGGATGCATCGCAGTAAACGTCAAAGGGTTTGGTGATATCCGGCATGATCAGGATTGGGGCTGTGGTCAGTCTAAGCTTGAGTTGTTGAAAACTCTCTTCACATTTGTCCGTCCATTCGAACTTCTTGTCCTTCTTCAACAATTGGGTCATTGGTCGAGCGATGCTCGAAAAGCCTTCTACAAACCTGCGGTAATATCCGGCTAGTCCAAGAAAAGCGCGGACCTCGGTCTGGGTGGTTGGGGCTTTCCATTCTGCAACAGTCTTGATTTTGGCGGGGTCTACAGCAATTCCTCCCGCGGACAGGATATGTCCCAGGAATCCTACTTCCTTCAGCCAAAATTCACATTTGCTGAACTTAGCATACAACTTATGCTCTCTAAGGGTCTCCAGGACAGCTTCTAGGTGTTGCTCATGTTCTTCCTCGGACTTGGAGTAGATTAGGATGTCATCGATGAAAACGACAACAAACTTATCCAGAAAGTTCATGAAGATCTTATTCATGAGATTCATGAAATAAGCAGGGGCATTGGTCAATCCAAATGACATGACATTGTACTCGTACAATCCATATCTGGTGGTGAAGGCAGTTTTGGGAATGTCTGATGCACGAATCTTTAGCTGGTGGTATCCAGTCCTGAGGTCAATCTTCGAGAATACTACGGCACCGGTCAGCTGGTCAAACAGGTCTTCGATCTTGGGCAAGGGGTATTTGTTCTTGATGGTGACACCGTTAAGCTTACGATAGTCCGTACATAAACTACTGGCACCATCCTTCTTATCCACAAACAACACTGGGGATCTCCATGGTGACGCACTTGGTCGGATCAGACCTTTGGCTAACAGTTCATCCAGTTGCTTCTTCAGCTCCACGAGCTCTGCTGGGTTCATGCTATAGGCTCTCTGGGCTATAGGTCCGGTTCCGGGAATTAACTCGATGATGAACTCGATATCCCGATCTGGGGGCATACCGGGTAAACCTTCGGGAAACACATCAGGATATCGACAAACGACCCCGATCCGATCCAAAGTTGGCTTGGCTACACTCGGTTGCGGGTAAATTTTCGGGGTAGCAGTTCAGAGACATGCTCTACTATAATACCAGTGCTACTGGTCATGGTGATGGCTTTCTTTGCACAGTCAATCATTCCATGATGCTTGGCCATCCAATCCATACCTAGCACTACCTCCAAACCTTTGGTTCCCAAAATTATCAGATTGGCATAGAATTCTACTTCATGTATTCTGATGGGTACATTTTTACAAAATTTTCTGGCTTTAGTGGTTGATCCGGGGATTTGAACTATCATGACATGTTTCAAACTGAGAGGTTGAATTTTACTGGTTGATGCAAAGTCTTCGGTGACAAACGAATGAGATGCTCCGGAATCAAACAACACTCTGGCAGGTACTGAGTTAACAGGAAACATACCCAAAACCACATCTGGTGCTTCCTGGGCTTCTTCGGCATTCATGTGGAAGAGACGGCCATTGCGGTTATTGGGGTTGTTGGGGGCGAACTTCTTTCCAGTGGAGACGCGGCGTTGCTGCTGAGCAGGTGCAGAAGTGTTGCCGGCGAGCTTGGCAAGCCTCTTGGGGCACTCGTTGGAGTAGTGTCCCACTACACCGCACTCATAACAAGTGATGGTGGACTTGTCCTTGGTAGCGACCGGAATGGCGTTGCTCCCAGTCCTTGGAGCGGTATTGGTGTTGTTGGTGTTGGTGTTGGGGGCTCGCATTGGCGCGCGGTTGAAGTTGTTGGTGTTGTTCTGGTAGTTGTGGTGGTTGTGGGTGGCCTCCTGGCCTGGGGTTTCCTCCACTCCGGTTTTGAAAACCGGGGCGTGCAGTTTGCATCTGGGGTTTGTTGTTTCTAGGGGCAAAACCTCCGCCTGAGCTAGGGCGATACTTTGGAGTATTGCTGGGCCCACTCTGGTGCATCATGCGGAGTTTGCGGTTCTCATTGGCTTGTTTCAACTTGCCCTCCATCTGGATGGCGGAGTCAACAAGGGCTTCAAGGTCTGCAAAGGGGATGTTGACTAGGACTGTCTGCATTTCGTCATGCAATCCGTTCAGGAATCTCTCTTGCCTCTTCTCAGTGGTGTCAGTCTCATCGGGGGCGTACCTTGACAGGGTAAGGAACCTGTCGCGGTATTCTACCACCATCATCCTTCCTTGCTTCAGTTCGCGGAATTCGTCCCGCATCTTCTTGATGAGACCCGGGGGCACATGGTACTTCCTGAACTTGAGCTTGAAATCTGCCCAAGTCATGACTTGACCTCCGTTCATGGCACGGGTGCTGGTCCACCAGGCTCGGGCTGGTCCGGCAAGGTAATGGGTTGCAAACAGGACCTTCTCATTGGCTTCGACTCCGGCGACCTCCAAATTGTTCTCCATAGTCTGAAGCCAGTCGTCGGCGTCGAGGGGTTCTTCTGTCTTGCTAAACACCGGAGGGTTAGTGTTCTGGAAGTTCTTAAGTTTGGATCCGGGGTGATCATGATTCCCATGGCCTTGATGAGCAAGGTTTTGCAGTGCTGCTATGTTGGCTTGACGTTCAGCTCTTTCCGTCTCCCTGTCTTGAACCAGTGTTTGCATCAGTTGCATCATGGCATCATTGTTGTTGCGATTGGGAGGGGCCATCTGAATATACAGAAGTCTATGAGATGAGGGGGAAATGTCTAAGGTTTATTTTGAGTGAGTTTTAAACACTTGTAAAACTTGAATGCTTTAAATGACAAACACAAACATTCATTCATTCATTCCACATAACACATTACAAACTAACATACCACACTTCCATGGTTTTAAGAACCATTTCTCAGGCTACGATACAAGGGACGGGGTACACACTCATACCCAGGGTTTTAAGAACCCTTCCTGCTAAGATACACGGGACGGGATATAACTCACACCTACTGACGTGATCCAGTGCGGCTACCCTCATCCTCTATGTCGATGGGGACAACATCATCAGGTCCTGGCTCCAGGAACGCGTAGTCCTCCTCCTCAGTGAACCCGTCCTCCTCGAAGTCGTCATCGTCACTCAGGAAGGCGTCTCCTCCCTGAAGGTCGGCACCGGCCTCGTCTTCCTCCATCTCTCTCAGCTGATCCTCCTGAGCCTTGACAGTGGACTCAAGAGACGCTATCTGTGCGCGAAGGCGTGTAATGGTAACATCCTTCTTCGCACACTTCAGACAAAGCTTGTTGCGATCCTTGGACAGCTGCTTGATGGCATCGCCATGAGTGACCAGTGCAAGGTGAGTCCGGTTCGCGTATGCACGGAAGTTGTCTAACTCCTTCTGAGTGTTGTACAACATGTAATCCAGATGCTCAGCATGGTGCCTCAGCTGTGGGTGCGACTGCAGCGCCATAGGCACACCCATAGCATCACGCCTCACGAGGTGCGCAAAGCGGGACGCAAGTAGGCGCACCACGTTCTGTCCACAGAGGCGTGCAAGTGCCTCCTGAAGGCCACGTGCAAGACCATCGAGCCAGTTGCTCTCGCGGATGGAGAAGAGGATCCTCTCCGAGGTAGGAGGCTCCAGCTTGCCCCTCAAGTCGGCGGTGATGATCCACTGCAACTCGCCTCCGACCTGGTCGTTCATCTGGATCCCGTGGAACTCGGGGTGGGGGCGGCCAAGGAAGTCAGAGAGTGCGTTGAGGTCATGCTCAAAGATCAAGTCTCCACCATTCCCCAGCTGGTAGAACTTGGTGTTGAGGGGTTCAGTTGGCTCCATCTGAAAGTGAAAAAGGATGGGTGTGTGAGAGAGTGAGCAAGTGTGACAAACTTTTAAGTAGATTCAAGTAAGAAAAAGCTTGATTTCACCAAATTTTGAACAAGCCTCAAAGACAAGAGTATGTATAAGTTTTTCATAAATATTCATTTCGTTTTGATATCAAAGGTAGGTTTTTATGAACGCCCATTCTAACTAAGGTTTTCTAAGGTCAAACAATGGCTCTGATACCAACTTGTCAACACCCGGATTTTTAAGTCCGGATGCCTATTATATCATTCATCGCAATCCCAGGAATATTGTCGTTGCGAGATATAATAGCTAAGTATCACAGTCATCATTTATTACAACTCATAAAGTCTTACAACTTGAATCACATGATCCATATTACACGAATAGTTGATCTATCGATCAACGAACAAACACAAGTTCAAAGCGGAAGCGTAAAGATAAGGGGACTTTGTAGTCCACAGGCCAACGCTTGACGTCAGAAAGCTCCTAGTTGTCATAGGCGTCCTGTTGGTCATCCTCGCGATAGTTCTGTTCATCATCGTACTCTGGCCATTTGAATAGCCAGGGACAAAGCCGTAAGTACTTCACGTACTTGCAAACTAATACCATTGTAAAATGCTAGCTCTTGGAGTTAAGCTCTATTTTTAACTTGCATAAGCCATATTTTAGTTCATAAGTAGTGGATCATGTATTAACTACTCAAGTGGGAACATTAGTGTCATTCCCACACAATGGTTGCCATTCTAATAAGTCACCAAGTCACCATTCATATTCACTAAAGTTTTCAAAAAGGCTGACACTGGAAACTGTATGGCCCTTCCAACCGTCCGTAACCGTGGACACGGCTATTCGAATAGATTTACACTCTGCAGAGGTTGCACACTTGTGCCACAACATTTGATTTCATCCGTCGGAATAACTCCGAGTCACCGTAACACGATGACGCGGATCATCAACCCTAACCTTTCACTTACAAACCTTAGTATGAGCACCTCTCCCCATGAGCTTGGCCTCCCAGTGAAAACCAACTGTTAACCTGGGAACTGCACAGGGCTTGGCCGTATAATTCACCTCAATTCACATCAGTTCTCAACAACGGAGGCAGCCTCAGCATAACCCCTATGACGTGTGTTCAGAGGGAACTCATACTAAAATCTATAAACTTCCGAGTTAAGCCCTACCCATAATCGGGTATTGTGGGGGTACTCAAAAATTGGAAAGGTATCGCATTCAAACCAATATCAGGGTTTTATCAAAAATCACTATCTTCTCTTGTTCACATTCAACATCAAATCCTTCAATGGAATGCTTCACCATTCCAAGGTTTCAAATTCAACAAGTCATAGGTTCCCATCTAGAGTAGTCAAGGTTTTAGTAATTTAGCACTAGCACTAATCATGAGGGGTGCTACATTGCTTTGCTATCTTGACCTATCTTTGCTAACCTCAGAATCTTGTTCACCTAAATCAAAATAATTCAACTCTCTTTGAACACCACAAGGAAAACTTGTATGATGTGAAAATAGGGTAAGCTTGTGTAAGAAAGATAAGAATCATGGTGCCTTGCCCAAGGAGGGCTTTGCACTTTGCAAGAGTATTAGCTTGCCTTGGTAGTTCTCTAGGTTTTCTTCTTCCTCTTCTTGGTAGAATTCTCCTTCCTCTTGGTAATCTCCGGTGCTAGCGTCTAAATTGGAAACGAGGTATAATCACTAAACATACTCAAAGCTAGGCTAAACACATCATTACATCACACAAACTATGCTAAGCACACACATAAAATAATTAAGTACATTGGTTTCTTGATTAAAAATAAGTTCCTCTCATTACATATGTAATTACTAATTTCCATTTAGTTCTTGAGGAAGATAAATTCCTCTCATTGAAACTTTCTTAAGATTTAATTTCTCCAATAATCATACATGAATTTATATTGACCTAAGTCAAACATTCATTTATCATTATTTGAGAAAATGCTTTAAATGAGGTAAAACACCTCATACCATTTTATAATTCCTAAATGTTTTAAATCTCCAAATATTCATATAGGAGTGTTTGAACCAGAGGTGCAAACATCTCATGAACTTATTTGGGACAAGATTTAAATGAAGGGAAATCCTCCATATGATTTACATAATCATTTTGGGACAATATCACTTACTAAACTAGCCATATTGTCCATTAATTAATCTAGGGCATGATCATTCAAAGTGGCCACACCATTTTGTTGCAGAAACTGTTAGTGTAAGTTAATTGTGAGCTATAGGAGTTGGAATTAATTCAATATCCATTTTGGTTAATTTTTAATAATTATTCTAAGGCAGAAAAGTCCCTGCCTTGTTTATTTTTCCATTTTAATTCTATAATAGATCTAGGGTTCAAACCCCCTTAAACGGGCTGGCGGGAAACTAACTGGGCCAAAATGGATTATAACGGCCCAAGGCCAGCCCACCACGCATCTGTGCACGTGCGGGCCGCCTGACAGTGGGCTCCACCCGTCAGTGGCTTTTAAACGCCGAAGCGGTACTGATCAATGAGAGGCGTTGGATTAGAAGGGGATCGGAGGGCCGTGATTCATCGTCGTCTCCGACGAGAACCCGACGGTGCGGCGGCGGCGTAGGGGGTCGGAGGGCTTACGGCGGCTCCAGGCGAGGGATGGCGAGTGTGCTTGGGGACGTTGTGGACGACGGCGAAGCTCCCGGTAGCGATGGCGTCGTCGAGGGCGGCCTCCTTCTCCGGCGATTGCTGCAGGGCTTCCGCGGCGGTGAGGCGTCGATTGGCCTTGCTCCGGAGACGATTGAGGTGGCTACTGGTGCTGGGCGAAGCGGTGGTGAATGGTGGTCATGGTGGTGTGCTTGGACTGTCGAGGGGAGGCCTCCTTTTATAGGCGCGATGGTGGCCGGGGTGCTGCGGCAAGGTCGACAAGGGCGCGGCTGCTCCGGGGGTCTAGGGGGCTAGGCGACGACGGGGTCGTGTTCACGATGTCACGGTGAAGCTACGCGCATGAACGGCGCGGCAAGGGGACGCGTAGGGTTGTCGGGTCCTTGCTCGTACTGGCGCGGCCGTGGCGGGCGCGCTCGTCCTCGCCGGCGTCCTTGGTCGCCAAGGCATGACGTCGGCGTGTCCGGCGAGCTCCGCGTGGCAAGGAAGGTACCAGGGTGCGCGGGTTTGGTCGGGGTACGGCGAGGTGCTGCGAGCGACGCGTGGCCGTGTCGCACGCGTCCGTGCACCAGTGACGTCGCCCATGCCGCTCGCGGCGTACCTGGAACGTACTGGGCGCGCGTCGTCCGGGCTCTGTCGGTGTCCTCGCGATCAAGGGCGCGTACGGGGAGATCCAGGAGGGCGTGGGCTACGTGCTGGATATGGTGGCCGTGGCGATGGTGAAGAGAAGAAAGGGGAGGCGTGCCGGTGGTGAACGTGGCCGGCATGGCCATGTCCACGCCATGGCTGTCCTCTCCTGGGGGTTCCTTGGCATGGGCTTGGTGTAGGGGTGTCCCCTGGTCATGGCTAGGGTGTGTGAGGGTCAAGGCTTGGTCTGGTTTGATCAAATTCAAAAATGGGGTGATCTTGTTTTTAATAAAAAGTCTCTACTTTGCTTGATCCTATCTCTTGATCCAAGATGAATTTGATATGGTCCCCTTTACAAAAGTTGTTCACCTTGTTGTGTACGTGGATGACATGCAAAGATCTGGATTTGTTTAGTTTAGAAATTTGGAAATAGAGAGGCTCAAAGTAGCAACCAGAATATAAAAGTCAAAAATGACCATTATCTCATGTGCTCATATTTTTATTATTGGCTTTGATTTAATTGGGGTTACTTTGATTCTCAAAGTTGTAATTACTCTTTAATATCATAATACAAGTACTGGTGAAGATCAAATGGGTCTATGGTCAATTTTACAAGTTTGACATGAACCATATGTTAGGGTTTTTAGAGTTTTATGAATATTTGATTTCTTTCTCTTTTTGATGAAATGGGTTGATGATCATTACTTGATCACTCTAGGGTTTTGGAATTCATTACATACACAAAATAACACTCATCATGGCATATCACTCAAAATGCACAAGTCCTATGCAGGGTACTATATGCAAAGTAAAAGTTTTTGTTGGTTCTGAAATTTGGATAATTGGATTTGTTCTTCTTCCTTTATTTGAACTTTGGGATGTTACAGCAAGCGACAACAAACGCATCAACACCCAGAAAACCATTGTGTTCTATTCGTGCAACAGATCTACGCATAGACACGGCTCTGATACCACTGTAGGGTTCGATGCATGGAAAACAAAAAAAATTCTACCGCAAAGACGAATAAATCCAAGATCCAATCTATGGAAAATCCAAGATCTAATCTATGAGATCGGATCAACGAGATAGAAGAGAGACTAACCCTTCTACATCCAAAGCCTTAACGAGATCAGATCTCCTGGTTGATGTAGACGATCCTTCCAGTGCTGCAAACCGGCAGCACTTCCGTACTCGGTCACGCTTACGGTGTCGATGAAGTCCTTCCTCTCCCCGTTCCAGCGGGCAGCGGAGGAGTAGATCCCCTCGGAATCCCAGCAGCACCACGGCGTGGTGGTGGTGGTGGAGGAGAATTCCTGCAGGGCTTCGCCTAAGCTGGAGCAGGAGAAACTAGGAGGGAGGAGAGGTGGCAGATTAGGGTTGCATACTGACCCATTTACGAAGTGGCGTTTGATGTAATCAGAGTAATCATCTGGTGTAAGTGATTTATATGATCTCATGGTCGAAGGATTATGTTACTATGTATCGAAAGCTTATAGCAAGTTGAACTTAATGATTTGATCTTATGCTATGCTTACTATGGCTGTGTGTCCATCACATCATTCACATGATATGATCTTTTTATTAATAGCATCCAATGTTCATGATCAGGAAACTATGATCATCTATTAATCAACAAGCTAGTTAAACGAGAGGCTTACTAGGGACTCTGGTTGTTTACACAACACATGTATCAATGTTTTCACTTAATACAATTAAAACATGTGATGTAAACATTTATCATGAACACTAAGATATAACAATAACTACTTTATTATTGTCTCTCGGGCATATCTCCAACAAAGGCTTTGCCATACACTCAGCTAACGATTCTTTGCCGGGTGTTTACACTTGGCAAACGGTTTTTTGCCAGGTGTATACACTCGGCAAAGCCCTTTTGAATTACAATTCATCTCTCGCTTATTCGTACTTTTTGCAAAAAAAAAGGTTTACAATGTATTGTTTCCATAGAGAATTAGAGATAGGATGTCGGTTTTAGGGGATTCACTCTGGTGTGCCCCAAATGGCCGGTCTAGCAAAACATTATTTGGAGTGAGACCTAATATGTGCACAACTAGTTTAAAAAACAGAAAATGAAAAACCTTCACGCATTAGCATTTTAAAAGACTTAGTTGCGGGAAAAAAACAACAAACTTAGAGTACATGGGAATTTATTCTTAAAAACCATTCACATAAATGATCTGCCATGTACGAAGATACATAGCTTTTAGACATCGTTTGTCATAATGAGCCTATATTATGCACACATGTGCATCTTAGGACGTCAAACAGTGTCGAAGAAAGTTTCAATTTTTTTGCACTAGTTCGTTTTTCATTTTCCGAGTGCCAAAACTGGGTTTTTAATGTGAAGCAACTACCAGAATTGTTCTATACATGTGATCTATTTCTTATGATAGGTTATCAAATATGTTTGCAACACTACATGGTGGGTACAAACTAGAAGCTACTTATTTTACTGACCATATAGACAGGTCAAGTTGCATTGCAAGAATATTTCCTTGATTGTCTCGTCATGATGACAAAACAATAATGTAATCTCACATGCTAGTTGTGCTTCGTAAGGTTATTCCTGGTACTGATTACGCTTTTGCGAAGATACCACGTGGTTTTGTAGTGGCTCCTTTATTTTCTGTAATTTTCTATTTTTATATACTAGCACTTCTGAATGAACAAGTGTTCTACACATGGAATCCACCTTGAATTTTCCATCCACACGTATATTCAAGTGGGATTCGCTAGTCCTTTGTGCCAATTGGATCATGGCCAACCAACCAAGATGAGCATTCCACGTTGCAAGACGGGTCTAGTAGACATTTCCTAAATGTCACATTTAATGGAGATATTTCATTAACTAGAGCGATTATATCGCCTTGTGTTGAATGATATTATATAGAGCCGGATATCATTCTCGGAGAGTAGTGTTTCCTAGCCAAATGTCTTCCCATAACCTATTATCGAAGCCATCCTTGATAGTAAATGATTCAAAGCACAACAAGTGTTTCACTGCCCATTAGACCATCCAGAAGTGTGAGTCCCTCAGTATCCAATAAAGATGGAACAACTCCTTTGAGCCTATAGGATTATCTTTAGCACGATTAAGAAGTTCACATAGAAAAGAATTTTTATGCTCATCCTAGGCTACACCATACACATCAACTGAACTGCATGTGTATCGCCCTTAGTGCGGGACGAATTTTGACATTAAGCCCTCCCTCGGAAGAGGCCAACACGACTACTACCAGAAAAATTGAAAAGCACTGTTGACCGATTTGCTAGAGAATCTGTGTTACATATGTTGGCTACATGGTTAATTCATACCGTAACTGAAACACTAAACCTATTTATTTTTCTCCCATCCAGTTATCGATTGAGTGGACCAGTTTTACTAAAAATTTCAGAAAACTTTTCCAGAAAAAAGAAACCATTTTCGTCGTACGTGCACCGATGATCTAACGAGAAACCAAGCAATCATAACACCGAGTTTTCTCAACGCAGTTCGGCGATTTATGTAATCTGCAGGGCATGACTACCTGCGCTCCTCGACACTGATACCGCAACTCCTAGCCATCCTAGGTGCCAGCACGTGCCGCCGGCTCCCCCATTGTGTGGCACCCCTCGTATATATGGGAGGCCCATGTTTCACTACTCGTACCTATCCCACACCGGATATAACTCATATTCCTAACGTAATCCAACTTATACATAATATTCGACACAAACTACAGAAACATATGCTACGATGCTATTAGTTTATGGTCCAATGGAATCACCATCTATATATGTAGGGTACATGGAATAATTATTCACCACGTATGAGGAATGTATTCAGGAACTCCAAATGATCATGTTCTGTAGAACGGAAGTGAAATAAGGTGATACATACAGAAAGAACTTTGGCAGACCGTCATCGATTTTTAGCTATTTTTTCTAAAACAACAATTTTCAGCTTATTGCGATGGAAAGTTGGGGCCACTAGTACGTTTTGTTTTATGTATGGATACAGCTAGAGATGTTGTAGTTATAAAACCGGAGTGCTGAGAGACTATATCGAAATTGTGTACATATCATACATTTGCAGAAGGGACCAAAGTCAGAAGTTCGAGTGGCGGGATGGGTGACATGAACATATTATTAGTATGTGGTAGTTGCATTGATTTTTGCCAAGTGATTAGACTCGAGAGGCATCATGGAATAGTTATATGCCATCCGCTCTTTCTTGCTGATATGGGATTGGTGATCGGTGGATGGACATAGATAGAAAGCACATCAACCATCCATAGTGCAAGGTGCCAACAGTCAAATGGTGGAATTTCCTTGGCTGGCATGTAGTGAGGTACGATCTAAAGTGAAACGGAGGCCACTTTCAGAATGGCTAGGGGATAAGGGAAATTCTATAAGGGCATGTGCAATAGTTGATATGACCGTTTTATCTTAACATCACCACGTAATCTAGACATAACTTAAACATGATGTACAATAGGTTATTCTTTAATCTTATTTTTAGTAACCATAAATTCTAAATTTGTGGTAGAGAGATTGTGCTAAGAAATCATCTCTTAATTAAGAGAAGGCAAATCTTTTTTTCAGCATTCTCTCTCCTCTACCTCAACGTTTAACCTACGTGACACTGCTAAGATATCGCCATTGTACATGTCCTAATTGTCGAGCTCTCCCCCATCTTTGCCTTGTTAGGATTCTTGTTATAAATGTGACAAGCAAATAACGAAGAACGAAACAAGAACACACGCAGGGGACACAAGATTTAACGTGGAAAACCCCTTCCAACACAGAAGAGGAAAAAACCACGGGCGCCAGCCAGCAAAACTTCACTATATCGGAGAGTGTTTACAAACGGCGTGGGTTATCTTATATTCTAATAAACCCTAGCCGGCGGCTTACAAGATGTATATATAGGCGGCTCAAGCCTACCGGTGACAGGCCTCGCTCCACTCGTCAGAAGTTACCCTCCCTTTAGTATATGAATTTGGATCACAATATAACAAACTCCACCTTGAGATAAATTCCATCTTGTAGCATGAACTTCAACAATTTCCTGAACAATAAAGAAAAACACTTGCTCGCGCCAACAACCACTTGGGCTAAACAGTTATACCAATCAAGCTTGAGCAAAGCTTAAACTTGGAAACAGGAACTGGCTTTGTCATCATATCAGCAGTATTATCATGAGTACTTATCTTACATACCTTCAGTTTACCTTGATCAACAATGTCGCGGACATAATGGTACTTGATATCAATGTGCGTTGTCCTCTCATGGAACATTTGATCTTTAGTAAGCTATATTGCACTTTGACTGTCACAAAACAAGTTAATGCAAGAATCATCTCCACAAAGCTCAGCATATAAACCTTTCAACCAAACAGACTCTTTGCAAGCTTCAGCAATTGCCATATATTCTATTTTGGTCGTAGATTGGGCAACAACAGGTTGTAACATTGCCTTCCAACTCACATCACATCCAACAACAGTGAACACATAACCTGTGAGGGATCTTCTCTTCTCCAAATCGGCAGCAAAATTTGAATCCACATAGACTACGAGTCCCTCACCGGTCTTGCCAAACTTCAAGCAAGCTTTGGATGTGCCACGAAGGTACCTGAAAATCCACTGAGCAGATTTCCAATGTTCTTTACCGGGATTAGCCATGTATCGACTGACCAAACTCATAGCATATGACAAATCAGGGCGAGAACAGACCATGGTATACATCAAGGAACCAACAACAATAGAATATGGAACTCGTGACATGTACTCAATATCTCCATCGGTACTAGGACATTGCAATGCTGACAATTTAAAGTGAGGAGCAATAGGTGTACTAACAGACTTTGCATCATGCATATTAAAACGATGAAGAACTTTCTAAATGTAATTTTGCTGACTAAGAAATAACACACTAGATTTTCTGTCTCTTCTAATTTCCATACCTAGTATTTTCTTAGCAGCACCAAGATCCTTTATCTCAAACTAACCACTTAATTGTGACTTTAAAGTAGTGATCTCTTACTTGCTCTTGGCAACAATCAACATATCATCAACATATAACATCAAGTATATTGGTGACCCATTAACAAACTTGATATAAATATAACTATCATACTGAGATCTCTTGAACTTATGTGCAATCATAAATGAATCAAACCTTTTATACCATTATCTTGGAGACTGTTTTAAACCATAAAGGGACCTCTTCAACTTGCAAACAAGATCCTCCTTACCAGGCACAACAAAACCTTCAGGTTGGTCCATGTATATCTCCTCCTCAAGCTCACCATGCAGAAAAACATACTTTACATCTAGTTGCTCAAGCTCAAGATCATGCATAGCCACAATACCAAAGAATGCACGAATGGAACTATGCTTCACAACCGGAGAGAATAATCAATACCTGAAATTTGGCTGAAACCTTTTTTGTACTAACCTTGCCTTAAACCTCGAAGGCTCATTAGGAGACAAATCTTCCTTTCTTTTAAATATCCACTTACAGCGGACGACCTTCTTTTGTTTAGGCAAGCACACAACATCCCATGTGCCATTTTTGTCAAGCGATTGCATCTCCTCTTGCATAGCAGAAATTCACTTCACACGGTCAACGGATGCAAAGGCCAAATTTTCTTGGAGTAGTCATCTATGATAGTAAGCATGTAGTTTGCACCATGATACGCGTGAAGTACACGTCCGTTCACTACTAGGAAAAAGGCAATCAGTGGCGCACCACATATAGCCTTCAGTGGCGCACTAGTGGTGCGCCACTGTTATCACGCCACTGCTAACTCTTAGTAGTGGCGCACTAGGGGTGCGCCACTACTAGCCTTGATAATGCAGTGGCGCACTGCGTGGTGCGCCATTGACATGTCCAGCAGTGCGCCACTACTACTCCAAAGTGGTGCGCCACTGTTGGTCAGAGGCAGTGCGCCACCATTGTCTAGATGAGGTGCGCCACTGCTACCGTTTTGCGTGCGCCACTGTTTCAGCGAGGTGGTGCGCCACTGCTGCGTGTAGACGTGCGCTACTGCTGTCTCCAGGACGTGCGCCACTGCTAAGATTACTGGTGCACCACTGCTAGTCTCGGAGGGGATCACAGGGCAGTGCGCCACTGGATCCAGCGCAGTGCGCTACTGCTACTTAGTGGACGTGCGCCACTGATGGGCCACTAGTGCGCCACTGCTACGATTTTGATTTTTTTTGTATGCTGGCAGGTATTTATACAGGTACAGTATAAACAACATTACAATAGCACAATACAGGATATATAACACATATAAACAACAGCACAACTTATCCATACATAGTTCTTCACATTAGCCCCACATGATTCACAAGAATTCACATTAGAGAAGTTACGAGGTTACAATGCAAGTTACGGGGTTACAAAGTCGCAAATGAGCTAGTGGTTACACAAGATCGATCATCTAAAGTACAATCACATAGAAGAGAGCTAGAGTCACTACTAGCACCATCCCGATGATAGTGGTCTTCATCCGGTTCCTCCTCCGCTCCCTCCTCTCTCCCGCCAAATAGCGTGCGTATCTATCTTCGGCCTCCGCTCTAGTGGTGTACCCTTTGTAGCTGTTACCGCTAAAACGGTGAACCTGTCTCCTACACTCCTCCCAGTCGTTGTAGACTCCGGGGACCTTGCCCTTATACACGACATACCACGTCATATCTGCACATATATGAACAAGCTAAAGAAACATTAGTTCACGCTCATAGATGTTTGCAACGAATAAGAGAAAACTCAAAAACGATCCAAGTAGTATGAACTAAAAGGCATGCCTCATACATTGTTGGTCGGAACAAATATTAACATTTAGGGAAGGGGTGAGTGAAACCAAGTAGGATGCACAAGAGATTGATACTTGTGTCATTGCACCAGGTTCACTGACCCCTCCCCCAAGTGTATAGGTGACCAAACATTCTAATCATCGGCATTTTGAGATACCAAAGAAAATGGAATGACAAGGGCCTCATACATTGTTGGTCGAAACAAATATGAACATCCCGGGATGGCGTTAGTGAGGCCAGGTAGGATGCACAAGAGATTGATATTTGTGCCATCACACCAGGCTCACTAGCGACCCCCGAGTGTACAGATTGACCGAACATTCTAATCATCGGCACTAAAATGGAAGAAAGAGCCAAGTGGTATCAACTAAATAGCATATGCCTCATACATTATTTGTCGGAACAAATATTAACATTCCGTGAAGGGGTCAGTGAAACCAAGTAGGATGCACAAGAGATTGATACTTGTGTCATCGCACCAGGTTCACTAGCCCCTCCCCAGAGAGTTGACCAACCATTATAATCATCGGCCAATGCAATTAAGAAGTACCAATTACAATAAGAGACAAGTAGCTAGTATGAACTAACTGGAATGCCTCATATTTTGCTGGCCGGAACAAATATTAACATTCCGTGATGGCGTAAGCGAGGCCAGGTAGGATGGACAAGAGATTGTTATTTGTGCCATCACACCAGGCTCGCTTACGTCACCACGGAGTGTACAGTTGACCGAACATTCTAATCATCGGCATTTTGAGATACCAAAGCAAATGGAATGACAAGAGCCTCATACATTGTTGGTCCAAACAAATATTAACATTTAGGGAAGGTGTTAGCGAGGCCAAGTAGGATGCACAAGAGATTGATATTTGTGTCATCGCACCGAGCTCGCTAACGCCTCCCCCAAGTGTAATGACCACAAAATTTAATCATCGGCATTAAAATGGAAGAAAAGCCAATGCAATTAAGAAGTGCCAACTCAAATAAGAGACAGACATATATATAAGTTCACAAACATAGCCGAACTAGTAATTAAACAGACATGCAAGTAAAGTTCTGGATAAAGTTTATTACAACACAATCACGTCTTTAGTTCACACAACTACATAACTAGGCTCGAACATCAAGACTTTCCACTCGGAGCGTGGATAAAACCGCCGCCTTTCTTCAAGCACATCCATGAGCGGTAGTCGTCACCCCGCATTTGGAGCATCGTGTCTATATCACCGTTTGACGGCCGATAGCCGGCGTAGAACTCCCCGCGCTTCTAATGACATCTTGATGGATGATTTCACAAAACTCTGTTTGGATGCGGAAGAAGTCTTGCTTGATGCCGTCGTCGGGACCCGCGCCAATTTGTTGGCCCGGTCTCCGAGATGCTCAGGTAGCGTAAGCTGCTGCTGGTCCCGTATGAACTTATTCATGTGATAGAGGGCGTAGTAGGCATCCTTCGTACTAGAAGGCGGCTTCTTGATGTAGGGGAACTTTGTTTGGTGCTTGAACGTACACATGCTTCCCGTACCTAACATTTGGCCTCTCCATGTGGCCTTTCGCTTTGACGTAGCCATTGAGAGCATCATCAAGTACGGCCTTGACATTCGTATAGTCCGTGCTTGACTTACCGTCCGCATCTAAGTATGTGGCCATGGAATGTCTCGGGGTTACGGAGATGAGTGTGCAGGTATTGTCTCTGCGTAGAACACATAATGTTTAAGAACAGGACGATTGAAATCTAGAATAATCACGAGTTAAGACCGGTACGGTGAGGGGGTGACTTACTCGGGAAATACAGGCAGGAGGAGGTTATACTTCTTCTGGTTCGCTAGAAAGAAGCCCTTGAGGTATTCACTCGCGACTGCCCGGTCTCCGGCGGTGGCCAAGTGGACGGCACGCATGTAGAAGGGGTCGGCTATCGCGATGCCCGGGGTGTTGTCTCTAATGATCCGCATCGCCTTGCTGAGCGAGTATAGGCGAATGAAGGTGTAGTGCAGCGGATAACTGTTCAACATGGCGAAGATGTCATCATACCGCAGGAAGATCTTCGCCGCGAAGTCACTATCGACAAAGCCATGTCCCGAGGGCACCTTGGCAATATACACCGGGTATCCATGATCTTTCTCCCTGATACGCCGCTCCTCCATAAACTTAATACCGTCAACCAGAGATCGCATAGGACCGGGTGCAGCATCGTACAATCTTTTAATTAGCATCCGCTCACCCGACACATGCACCCTCGACTCGATATTCTTGGGCACTGGTGGCCCGTCCTGAGCACGGATAGGTGCCGGCTGGCCGGCGTACTTGTCGTCCTTCTTCTTTCTTTTCCGTCCCTTCGGCTTCGTATTTACTGGGACTGCATTCTCCTCTGCGCAAGCCTTCTTCAGTGTGTTAGGACTGATAACACTTCTCACCCCGGCTATCGACTGAGTCTCGGTGAAGTCAGCAGCTGGAGGCGTCTCCTGAGAACAGAATAGGCGCCGCTTGTTGCAATAGGTTTTCCCCTCGGCGGCAGCTTGAGAGGGTTGGCTAGGGAGATCATAGTCCATCCCAAAATCGAAGTTGCAGTCAAGGTTGGCAAACGTATTGTCCTCGTCCGGACCATCGTTCGGATCCTGTGCCATCTGCATGTCCTCATCATGTGCCATCTGCATGTCCTCATCAGCTGATGGCGGCCCCGTTGGGGTGGTCTTGCCATGGCTTGGCGCCGGCATGGCTGGGGGTGCTCTCTGTGGGGTGGTGTCCCTCGCCCCCAAACAAATCTGGCTCTTTGGCCAAACCATGGACCAATTGAAGCAATGCTGGAGGGTAAGGACCTCATCTTCGTCGGCACCATGGGGTTGAAAGGGAGGTAGCACGTCGTCGTAGCCGCTAAGCACCCGAACCAGTTGAATCCTATACACGTTGGGTTGCATGGGTCTACCATGGAACTGACGGTTGCTCGGTTGAACGATTTTGGCCTTGGCAACATCGATCAACTCGTCGTTCACAAACTGCAGGAGAGTGCATGGGACGTCGACGGCGGAGCTCTGCGGAAAACATGTAGGGCGTTAGGGATGGCTAGCTAGTCAAAGGCAAGGATATGGAAGTCATTGGCCGAGGGTTGGTTATCGTGATGGCGTCCAGCTCGGCTAAGGTCGAGGCACCGCCGGCGGCGGGCGTGCAACTGATGGAGTGGCCGCTTGTTGGCGCGGTGCCGAGCGGCGTATTATCCGCAGCGACGGGTGCATTGAGCTGAAGTAATGGCGCCGCGGGAGACACCAAGGTTGGCGCCGCGGGAGACACCAAGGTTGGCGCCGCCGGAGCCACCAATGTTGGCGCCGCCGGAGCCACCAAGGTTGGCGCCGCCGGAGCCACCAAGGTTGGCGCCGCCGGAGACACCAATGTTGCCGCCTGCGGACTCACCGATGGCTCCACGTTGTGGGAGTTGCTGCCCGTGAAACTGGGAACCGGGGGAGGCCCCTTTTTTCCTCCCCTATACCACTGGTCAAGACCGGCAACCAAGGTAGGGATGATGGAGCTAAGCGTCGTGCCCACTTGGTCCTCCACTTGCTGTCGTTGCGTCCTCTCGTTGGGTCTCCACGATATGTTGCACTTGTTGCCGCACTTGCTCCTCGACCAATGTCGGGATCTGCGCAACTTGTGCCTTGAGATGTGCGACCTCCTTCTCATCGATGGTGACCTTTTTCTCCCTTTTCCCCGACTTATAGTATTATGACCATTTCATAGAGCATCCTTCGCCGACCACACGACCAGCCGACGTCGGCTTACTCAATGGATCCCTCTGCTTGTGGGCATTCAACGCCCTATTTAAAGTGTTGTCCCAAGGGGCACACTGCGAGGAGCTCGTGGACCCCGCGCCGCTACTAGCTTCCTTTTCACTTTCCGCAGCAACCTCCTTAGCCTACGGGAGGAACATGCATGAACCATATTTAGAAATTTGGATTCATCAATAAGAATGCAACCATAAAGGCGCTAATTAAGCGGGTGCATTCCTTACCGTAAGAGCCTCAAACTCCTTCACCTCCGGAGTGGTGGTGAGCTCCTTTGTTTTCGGGTCAATACGGTACCGGGCCGGAGAAAGTTCCCGGTTTGCTTGTTTTTGTATTGCGAGAAGAGGGGCTCGAGGCCGTTCTTCACACGCTCCTCATCCGCGGCGTCCCATTTCGGTTGCGCCACCCTAAAACCGCCGAGACCAAGTTTGTGGGTGCCTAAGTTCAGTTTTCGCATGTCCTTCCCCCACTGACTAGAATCCGACGTTGACTCGCTCTCGCACTTGATCTTGAAATCAGCGTAGTCTTGCTCGGTGATCGAGGGATTTGACTCCTTGATCTTGTCGTAACTCGCACCACTATTAATCATTTTCTTCACTCGCTTCCTCCAACTAGCGAGGGCGGTGCTCATATTCGTGAGGGCGGCATTGTGCACTTTGTTCCGCATGAGACGCTTTTCTGAGCAGTCCACCGGGAACTCGTATCGTTCGTGCAGCTTCTTGAAGAGGAGGGTGCGCAAATTCGCTCGGTCGGGATGCCCGAGGTTCTCGGTGTTGATCGAGACCGTGCTCCGGAGGATGCACCCGAGTTGGGCGAGTACCCTTGACTAAATCGGGGGCGCCGTTGGATGCCCACCGGCGTTCACTTCGGTGAATGCCTCGCTTCACGGTGCTGAGCACATTCGGGCGACGCTCCCTCCGTAGCTTCTTCGATGCGCCGGTGTCATCCTCGGCGGCACCATCCGTGGTGTCATCCTCGACGGCACCATCAGTGGTGTCATCCTCGGCGGCATCATCCGCTCGGTACTCTGGATCGGTGCCATCATCCTCGCCGTCGTCGCGGCGAGGTTGTGACTCCATCACCTCCATTTCATCGGTTAGCATCCAGAATGGCTTGCTGCCGCTGCCACCGGCCTCTTCGTTGTTGGCCATGTTCGAACTAAGTAGGAAAAAATGCATAAAGTTAGCGCAAGATTTCACGGAAAAATTGGGCATGACCTATGCTAATTTATGGACATATGAGTGCCCCATTTTCGCCGAAACGGAAATGAATCAACATTTCGGCGATAATGGGCAACTCTGTCGATCCCCGCACAAGAATATGACACAAATACACACGACGAAATGTTGACACCACCATATACACACCAGCAACAAAATGGTAGCAGCAGTAGCAACAACAAAATGCACCGGATGGCAAGGAGCATGCAACAAGCTAGCTAGCAAGCACCAGCTAGCAGACAGCATCAAGCATCAACAATAAAATGCACTAAGTGCTTCTCCAGTGCTGCTCCACAAAAACAATGGTTACAATTTAACAAAAATACACCAATGCCCAAGCCGACAAGCAACCTTGTAAACTATGCAAGTAGCAGCAGCAAGCTGAGCAGCCAGTAGCACCATCCAACAGCACCTAGTAGCATGCTAGTAGCAGCCAGCTAGCAGCAGCACCAAGCTAGCAACAGCAAGCAACCTAGCAGCAGCTAGCACCAAGCTAGCAGCAACAAGCTATAGCAGCGTAAGTAGCAGGCCTGAAGCAATTACCGAAGCAGCAATATCAAATGCGCAAGTCCGGCTCCAGGAAGAAGACGATGACGCTCTGGGAAGAAGACGACGACGCTCGAGCAGGTCCGGCTCCAAGTCGATGAAGGGTGCTAACGTGTTGAAGATGCGAGGGCGGCGGTCAAGTGCTCAACTCTGCCAGTATCCTAAAAGGAGAAGAAGAAATCATCATGAATACTGTCCAAAATGTGAAGAAATAATCATAAATTATCATATTGTGTTCATCATCTTCAAAAATAAATGTACAACAGCAAGCTTCATACTGTGTTACCATATGCTAATATTCCAATAATAGCTGGATCACATTAAGTGTTCCTTAAGTTAGAAGGAATTTAAAAACAGAAATATTGCATATTTTTGTCCATAAAGTTGAAGTGCAATTTCCTTTTAGTGTCCAAATCAACTCTTAAAAGTTGAACACTTCTACATCAAACTCAAATATGCTAGTGATTCTGAAATATATCATTTCACCATGTTCCAAATTCCTAATTAATTCAATAATATGCTGCCAGGGCCAAAGAATCAAGTACATCATATGTTCTTATCAAAAATATACAGTACATCCCTTCACCGAAATCCACTAGCTGTAGAAGTATATACTTAGGGTCCAGGAAATCACTCCTAGGCCAATTAAGTAGAACCAGAAAAGCAAGTAAGGCCACAAGCCAGCCATCAAATAAAGTAACCATGTATAAGCAACATATCTGTTTAAAGTATGCATATCAACACTTTGCACACTACCAGCAAGCAAACCATGTCAGGGAGCTAGCAAAGTATGCATATCTCTGCTTACACCAAATTAAATGAAACTACTGCTAGTATCTCTGCTTACACCAAATCCTAGCTACAGTGTATCTCTGCTTACACCAAATTAAATGGTACTTCAGATACCAAATTAAATGAAACTACTGAAACTAAATGAACCTGCTGCTAGCAGTAGCACCACTTTTAATTTGAAACATTTTGAATATTTCATTTGCAAAGTTTTAGAGAACATTAGCTAGTAGCTAATTCATAGAGAACCTACTGAGGGGAGAGGGGAGGGGAGAGAAACCTACTGCTAGCAGGGGAGAGGGGAGGGGAGAGGGGAGATGGGGCAGGAGGCTTCGCTCACCCTCGAAGATGATGGTGGAGGTCGCAAACGAGGATGCCGACGAGGTCGCAGACGAGGTCGCAGACGAGGACGCTGATGTGGAGGAGCAGGGTTCCGTTGTGGAGGCGCCGATGTGGAGGAGCAGGGGGCGTCGGTGACGATGCAGAGGAGAGGCACCCACCGGTGGGAGGAGGGAAATCGAGGGGAGGAGGGCGCCGCCGGGGTGGTGAGGAGAGGAGGTCGTCACCGGGGTGGTGAGGGCGTCGGAGAGGTGGCGAGGAGAGGAGGGCGTCGCCGGGGTGGCGAGGAGAGGAGGGCACCGGTGGAGAGGAGGGCGCCGGCGGAGAGGAGGCCGTCGCCGGGGTGGCGAGGAGAGGAGGCCGTCGCCGGTGGAGATCAAGATCGAGGATTGGGGAATGGGGATTGGGGATGGGGAGAAGACAGGGGATTTGGCTAAGTCCCCGACCCCCCTAAGCAATAGCGCACTGCTAAGGGTGCGCCACAGTGATGCTTAGCAATGGCGCACCACTAGGGGTGCGCCACTACGACTTTAGGATAGGGTCAAAAATAATTTGGCTCGTACTGTTGACAAGATCCACACCGTACCGCAATAGCTAGCTATTTGTCCCCTGTTTGGTTTACCCTGGCGGCCCCAATTTTTTTAAACTTTTTTTAAAATGATTTAACCCAGTAATCAATAGCATAATACACCAAAATAAAAGGCATAAATAATTATAATTATGTAGAATATTTAAAATACTATAGAATCTAGAAAATATCCAAAAATATAAATTATATGTCTATTTTGATCGGTACAATGTGTAGATTAACAATATGACATCCATTATTCATACAAGAAAATGATACATAATTATATTTTCACAATCTTCTTGCCCTTCTTTCTCGCGGTTGAATAATTTAGCCCCGGAACTCCTAGACTTCTTCTCTTGAATGGACGGCCTTTAGGTAGGGTGGTCCTGCTTCTTCTTGTTGTGTATGGTTCTTCATCATCGTCGTCGTCATCTTCCATCTTCGGATCACCGTACTCGGTCAAAGTCTAGCTCGTTGGCGGCTCCATCCATTCCGATGATGCTCCTTTTGCCTCTCCTCACGACAACACGGCCGGGCTTTTGCGGGTCGGTAATGAAGAAGCATTGGTCCACTTGGGAAGCTAGTACCCATGGCTCATATTTCGCGGTGACCTTTGCGCCCGCTGTCTTGGATTTGGCTTCGGGTATAACCATGGTGGTGAAATGCCGGTCTTCTTTTACGACGTTCTTGGCCCACCTGACACGGAACATCGGCACATTCTCTCCGGCGTAGCTCAGCTCCCGGATCTCCTCGATCTTTCCGTAGTATCTCTGCTTGATGTCACCGGTGTAGGACTCCATCGTTACCCCGGAGTTCTGATAATCGCTCTTCATGTCCTTTTCCTCGGTGTAGAATGTGTAGCCATTGATAACGTACGCCTGAAATGTCATCAGGTTGTGTTCGGCGCCCTGTGACAAGGCGAGTATGAGTTTTTCTTCCGCAGAAGAATCCTCGTCTATAGGTTATGTCAGCATCTTGTCCTTGAACCACCGCGTGAAGGTTGAGTTGTGCTCTTTGATTATATCTCCGTCCGTCCTCTGTTTGCCCTGATCACTGTACGTCTTTGCGATGAAGGTTTTGTGCTCTACCACCCAAGGATCGACCACGTCTATGTGTTGTAGCGCGACTAGGTTTGCTCTTTCAAAGTCGGCGATTCGACCCTTGAAGTCGACATGCATTTCGCGGCTACCCTCGCGGTGACCCCATCCAGCGAGCTTCCCGAGATGCCTGTTTACGGGCAGGCCAACGGGGTTCTCGATTTCTAGATAACTCGTGCAGAAGGAGATGCACTCTTCGGTCAGAAAGCCCTTGGCTATGCTTCCGTCTAGACGTGCCCTGTTGCGAACGTACCCTTTGATGACACCATTCATCCTTTCGAACGGCATCATGCTGTGCAGGAACGTCGGCCCCAGTTGGATGATATCCTCCACGATATGTACCAGCAGATGCACCATAACGTCGAAGAATGCGGGCGGGAAGTACATCTCAAGCTCGCACAGTTGAAAGGATCGTATGCCGCACCTAGAGGGGGGGGGGTGAATAGGTGCTAACCAATTTTTAGTTCTTTTTCAATTTAGGTTTGACACAAAGGTAAATTCTCTAGATATGCAACTAAGTGAATTTACCTATATGACAAGGTTATCAACTAAGCAAGATATAGCTACGCAATATATAGGAGATAGAGTGGGATAGAGGTAACCGAGAGTGTAGCACGCGTTGACACGGAGATGATTCCCGTAGTTCCCTTCCTTTGCAAGAAGGTACTTCTACGTTTGGAGGAGTGTGGTTGCTACGCAAGCCAAACCAACGACCACGAAGGCTTCACTCGGATCTCCCGTGAGCAACGCCACGAAGGCCTAGCCCACTTCCACTAAGGGATTTCCTCGAGGCGGAAACCGGGCCTTTACAAGGTTCTTGGGGCACACATCCACAACTGAATTGGAGGCTCCCAAATCTGTAACAATACAACAATCAACAACAACACATCAACAACAAATCAACTAGGGAACCAAATAGGAACACTAGCATGAGATCCCTCAAACAAGTGAGGGGGAAATGAAGAACGCTTCGGTGAGGATGTAGATCGGTGGCTTCTCCTTCGAATCCCCAAAGATCAAGAGCTTTGGTTGGGGGAGGAAGGAGATCTTGCAAATCTTGTGTTTCTTGAGGTGGCTCTAATGGTGGTGTAGCTTGGCGAGAATTCTTGAGCAATGATTGAGCAAAGAGGTAAGGAAGAAGAAGAGGGGTATAAATACCCCTCCCCAAAATCCAACCGTTGAGTCTTCCGGGGGGCCGGATAATCCGTCCTAAGTTGGGGCCGGATAATCCGCCCCCCCGGATAATCCGGCCGCAGGTACAAAACTGTGACATTGTCCGGTCAAATATCCGGCCCTATGCCAGAGCCACTTTTCTTCCAGTCCTTAGCCAAAAACGGGGGGGCCGGATATTTACAAAATATCCGGCCTGGATATTCCGGCCCTGGTACAATACCGGGACAATATCCGGGCAAATGTCCGGCCCCCATACAGAGCTGCTTTTCCTCGAAGACTTAGCCAAAAACAGGGGGCCGGATATTGTTGAAATATCCGGCCCGGATTATCCGGCCTGGCCAACTTTTTCTGATGACTTTTGATAGGCGATCAAATTCAACACACATGCAATAGATATCTATGTAATCCCTGTACCACTTTACCAAACATTAGTGTATCACATATATTGACATCAAACACTCAAAACATAACATGAGAGATGTTCTTTCAATCTCCCCCTTTTTGGTGTTTGATGACAATATACGGATTTGCAAGAGAGTATCTATAGAGACAAACATGATGGCAAAAACATAGAGGCACTCCCCCTACATGTGTGCATATAAGTAATTTGCATTTGAATACAAATACACAACACATAGGATTGAGGTGCCTCAACACTAGAGGAATCCATCATGAGCTCTAACACGAGACATATCCAAATATGAAGTTGAGATATGATGCAAGAAATCATACCCATGTGTAGATATAAGATACGGAGATATAGCATCACACATAATATAGCATCCTTGATCTCAATATATAGAAATCCGAAAACCATAACAATGTCTCACATCACATAGCACACAGTTTTAAACGTGACACAACCAAAGCAAATAGTGCAAATAAGAGGGAACACAAGCAGTAAAGGAATGGTAAACGCAAATGCTTGTGCCCAAACCATGCAAATCCCCGAGATAGTTCCTAATAGAACACTTCTCCCCCTTTGGCATCGAAACGCCAAAAAGGGGACAAGCGCGATGCTACTCGTCCCATGGGAATCACTCGGAGGCATAATCATCATCGGACTCGTCTGCCGCTTCCTCTTCATCCTCTTCAGTGTCAGGTGCATCCGGGGAGCGGCGAGAGGTGTTGGACCTTTGAAGGCAGTCATCAAGTTCACTCCATGGAACCTGTGCAGAGTGCCATCCACTGTAACCCTGGTGAGGTGGAGGCTGAGGCGGGGGACCTTGATCACCACTGAGCTTGTGAAGAATAACCGCCTGAGTGTGCTTAATCTCAGAACGCTCTCGGCTAGCAGCATAGTTTTCCTTGTGTATCTCAATGTTCATGCACAAGATGTGACGCTGAAACCAACTAAGCCGGCTCACTTGCTTCCTCATAGCCGGGACATCAGGGTGACGAGCAGGAGCAAAGCCACTGGAGCGAGCATCACGCATGAAAGTGTCAGGAGCAGGTACGGCTGAAGAGACTGGCTTAAGCTTGTAGGGCTTCTTGACATGGTGCTTCACCAAAGGATACCCACTTATGTCTTCATCAATCCCAGCCACAGAGTTGTTGATGAGAAGCTGAATGTAGGGTGCATAGGGTATGGTGGTCCGAGAGACCATGGCATCATGGATCTCATGGAAGATAAAGTCCATGACATCAAGGGTGTAGTCCCGTTCTTCATTCACATCACGAGCACACTTATAGCTGAGGTGCAAAAGGTCCACAAGGGTTCCCCGAAGAGCATCATTGTTGCCACCACTTGGGCAAATGGTTGCCCGAAAGAACCGAAGCAACTGACTGTATATGGGAAGCAGCCCCTTAGCTTGACCAATTTTTCCCGCTGAGGTATAGAGATGCACAAGAGCATTCTTATCAGTCTGTTGTGGTCCATGAAGTCGACGACCCCCATCAACAGGAACTCCAAGATAACCGACAGAACCGGCGCGAGTGGCACCTGCAGTGAGTGGAGCCGAGTCATCCACTCCATGGTGTGTTCCTCATCTTTCCCGATTGCCAAAGTGGCAAAGAACTGCTTCACCAAATCCGGGCTAAAGTCACACTCGAATCTTCATGATATCATGCAAGCCCATCTTTCCAGCTAACCCAGATAGCATCTTCAAAGTGATTGTTGATTGCCAGAATGTCCACATCGATAGCTTGCATGGGTCTCAGATTCTTCATGGGCTCATAGATGTCCTTGTAGATGAACTCCTGCTCAGTGCACCAGTATCTCCTGCCCGCTATGTCTTCATCCCTTGGGACATCATCATACCAGTTCTTCAAGCGGATAGCGGAGTAAGAAATTGAGTCCATGGTCTTGTAGTTCTCCCTCACTTCTTTGTTCTTCCGCCTTGAAGTGACGGACTTGCGAGGTGCATTGGAGGCAAACTCATCACTAGATCGATCATGCCTTGAGCGTCTCCGACCACCCCGAGAAGCACCACCTGTGAGAAGCAAAGGCGGGGTAGCAAAGGAAAGGTAATGCTCATAAGTCATGTAAGATACAGTAATATACTCGAGAAACATGCTATAAGTCGGTGCAGATCTAGACATGATAGATTGAAGCCAAACTGCAGCGGCGATGAAGCTCCAGGCCGGATAATCCGGTGTCCCCTGGGGGCGGATAATCCGGCCGGGCCGGATAATCCGGCCAGCTCGGGGGGCGGATAATCCGGCCCTGCGAGATTTGCAATTTTTCCAATCAAAAACATGTCTAAGACTAGATCGGCATCATAGCATGCAAGAGGAGTACATTACACAAGATTTGGAACAACTAGACACCAATTCCACCAAGAAAAGAGCACATATAAAACACAACATCTAGGGTTAGAGATTGTGAATCATACCCACATCCATTGTGGAAACCGCTTGGAGGAGAAGGTAGCTAGGGAGGAGATGCACCCGATCCACCCAAGAACTCCGAGAGGGGGCGGACGGAGCGTCTCCGGCGAGGAGGAGGAGGTCCGGCGAACTTGAGAGGAGAAAGAGGAGAGAGGCGCGTGGGGGTGGTGTGAACCGTTTGCCCCCCGCGGCCTCTTCCTCAACCCTTTCAAGATCTACCCAGGCCGGATAATCCGGCCCTAGTTTAGGGCGGATAATCCGGCCGGGCCGGATAATCCGGGGTCGCCTGGGGCCGGATAATCCGGGGTTCTGAAAAATTCCAGAATCACGGGGAATCCGTCCCATCTTTCGTTGGTTATTTGCAAGACTCATGTGTGATGCAATAAAGTATCACGTCACATATACGGTGCAAATTTACCAATAAGATGGAGCGACCTAGATCATCCGACCGAAACACCTCAAACTCCAAGTTTTTACCAAACATGACAAATGAGCAAGATGGAAATGGCTTATGGTAGAGAGTAGGCTTAGGTTGTAGAAGATACAAACTGTTAATGGTACATGATCACTCAAGTTTGCAAGATATGAGCAAATAAGGCCAAACTAGAGTGATTTCCCATAAGAACATGGAGTTGTCAAATAAAAAGCGATAAGACCCAAATAACTCCAACTCTTCACAAAGAAGAGTGTGGTGGCCTAGGCCACCATATATGAGTGTTATGGCATGGCACCGCGAAGATGTATCTTGGGCCCAAAACCACTACTCATCATTGAAGCTCACATATCATTATATGATATAAAGAGAATGATTTTATTTAATGTTGGCATTATGGGGGGAGGGATAGCTCAATAGTTTAAACCGCACTCCCCCTATTTCCATGCCCACATCTAAACCAAATAAAGTTTTGAGACAAAGGTGTGTTTGCAAGATGGTCAAGCTATACTCCTTGAATCAATGATATTTAGCTCATTCCTCAAATAAGAGAACCTTGCTTCATCAAGAGGCTTCGTGAATATATCGGCAAGTTGATCTTTAGTAGGAACATAGATAAGCTCAATATCACCACGGGCAACATGATCCCTAATGAAATGATTCCGGATCTCAATATGCTTCGTTCTTGAATGTTGCACCGGATTATAGGCAATCTTGATGGCACTTTCATTGTCACATAATAGAGGCACTTTGTCACAAATGACACCGTATTCCTTTAAAGTTTGCCTCATCCATAACAATTGAGTGCATCCACTTGCGGCGGCAACATATTCGGCTTCGGCGGTGGAGAGAGATATACAATTTTGCTTCTTAGAAGACCAACACACCAAGGACCTACCAAGGAATTGGCAAGCCCCGGAAGTTGATTTCCTATCATCCTTGTCACCCGCCCAATCCGCATCGGTATATCCATTGAGAATAAAGCTTGAGCCCTTGGGGTACCAAATACCATATCTTGGGGTATCAACCGAATATCGAAAGATTCTTTTGAGAGCCATCATGTGGCTATCCTTAGGAGAAGCTTGATACCTTGCACACACACCAACACTCAACACTATGTCCGGTCTAGATGCACAAAGGTAAAGCAAGGATCCAATCATGGAGCGGTATACCTTTTGATCCACCTCTTTACCATTGGGATCTAGTGCAAGATGACATTTGGTGACCATAGGAGTGGCCACACCCTTCAACTCGGTCATCTTGAACCTCTTGAGCATGTCTTGGAGATATTTTGCTTGATTGATGAAGGTTCCTTCTCTCAATTGCTTGATCTCAAAACCAAGGAAGAACTTCATCTCTCCCATCATAGACATCTCAAACCTATCGGTCATAAGCTTTGAGAATTCATCATTGAAAGCTTTGTTAGTAGAGCCAAAGATAATATCATCAACATATAATTGGCAAACGAAAAGCTCCCCATTAACCCTCTTAGTAAAAAGAGTGGGATCGATTAGCCCAACATCAAACCCACGGTCTACCAACAATTCTTTAAGGTGCTCGTACCAAGCTCTAGGAGCTTGTTTGAGACCATAAAGTGCTTTATCAAGCTTGTAGACATGGTTAGGAAAGTTGGGATCCTCAAACCCCGGGGTTGCTTAACATAAACCTCTTCATGCAAAGGACCATTAAGAAATGCACTTTTAACATCCATTTGTTGTAACTTAAAGTTATGATGCGATGCATAAGCAAGAAGGATACGGATGGACTCAAGGCGAGCCACGGGAGCATAAGTCTCCCCAAAGTCAATTCCTTCAACTTGAGAGAAACCTTGAGCCACCAATCTTGCCTTGTTCCTCACAACATTTCCAAACTCATCTTGCTTGTTCTTGAATATCCATTTAGTGCCTATAACATTGCGGCACTCCTTTGGCTTCTCTACTAAGGTCCATACTTTGTTGCGCTTGAAGTTGTTGAGTTCTTCGTGCATAGCTTCCAACCAATCCGAATCTTCAAGGGCTTCAAACACTTTCTTGGGTTCCACTAAGGAGATATAAGCATGATGATTGCTAAAGTTAGCCAATTGCCTTCTTGTGGAAACCTTTGCCCTTACATCACCAAGAACCTTGTCATGTGTGTGTCCAAGACGCTCAAGTTGCCTTTCTCTTCTTGCTAGACGACGGGCCTCGATCTCCTCCTTGGTTCTTTTAGGCCTTGGAGGTGTCACTTGATCAACTTGATCATTTGGGTCCCCGTCTTGACCTTCAATTTGAGCTTCCTCAATTTCTTGAGCAAGCTCATCCTCATGTGCTTGATCTTGGACAACATTTGGTGAAGCGCAAATATCAAATGGATACTCATCGGAGCCATCATGAATTCTTGGTTGATCTTGTCCTTGATCTTGTACATGAGAGGGAGGGTTTTCTTCTTGTTCTTGGGTTGGTGCATCATTAGCTTCAAGAGAAGGGGTTTGTTGATGTTGAGAGGATGAGGGCTCCACCGTGGTAGAGCATAGTTCTTCCCGAGACGCCACACCGTGTCCCTCAATGGGGCGGAAAAATCCCACACCCATTCTTACTATGGCATCTTGAGGTATTTCATCACCTCGCACATACATCAACTTGCCCCACTTGGGAGCCATCATTTTCTTCGAACCTCACACTACAAGATTCGATGATAATCCCGGAGGCTATATCAAAGATTCTATAAGTGTGAGATTCGGCACCATAACCAACAAATATACCCTCCAAAGCTTTAGGAGCGAATTTAGACAAACGAACTCCTTTGATTTTGTAGAAACACTTACAACCGAACACCTTGAAGTATGAGATATTAGGCTTGTTGCCGGTGAGTATTTCATATGGAGTCTTGTTCAAGCCCTTGCGGAGATAGAGCCGGTTAGAGGAGTGGCAGGCGATGGAGATGGCTTCGGCCCAAAAGTTATAGCGGGATTTATACTCCGCCATCATAGACCTTGCCATATCCATAAGAGTCCGGTTCTTCCTCTCCGCAACACCATTTTGTTGAGGGGTGTAAGCAGCGGAATATTGATGACGAATCCCCTCATCACTAAGAAAGTCATTGAGTGTGTAGTTCTTGAACTCGGAGCCGTTGTCACTTCTTATTGCCATAATGAGGAGGTTGTGTTGGCGTTGCACCTCGGTGGCAAAGTCAATGAATATTTGTTGAGTCTCATCTTTCGTCTTGAGAAAGTAGACCCAAGTGTATCTTGAGTAATCATCAACAATCACCAAGCAATGTTTCTTCGCACCAAGACTTGCATGAGTAACGGGACCAAAGAGATCCACATGAAGGAGCTCCAAGATCCTCTTAGAAGAGATGATAGTCTTGCTTGGATGCGGAGAGTCATGCATTTTGCCTTCAACACAAGCCCTACACACACGATCTTTGGCAAAAGAAACACTTTCCATTAGTCCCACAATATGGTTCCCCTTGTGAAGACTTTGCAAAGTTCTCATGTTGACATGGGCTAGGCGGCGATGCCACAACCAACCCACATCCGCCTTTCCGAATAGGCACATCGCACTTGAAGTGGTGGTCCCCGAAAAGTCCACCACATACAAGTTATGTTCGCGATACCCAACGAAAGCGACTTTTAGAGTCTTGCTCCACAAGAGGACCACAATATCATTATCAATAAAGACGGCGAAACCCATCTTGCCAAGGGCGGAAACGGAAAGCAAATTGTAACCAAGGGTTTTGACAAGCATGACATCCACAAGTGTTATGTTGTGTGCAACCACAACCTTGCCAAAACCCAATACCTCGGATGTAGAATTATCGCCAAAGGAGACGGTGATATTGTTTATGTTGGGCCTCAACTCCTTGACGAGGTTCTTGCCGCCGGTCATATGACTTGTACATCCACTATCAAGTACCCATTTTGAACCTCCGGCGGCATAGTCCTACATGAGATCAATTCTTGGATTTAGGTACCCATTTCTCAATGGGTCCTCTTTTGTTAGCAACAAGGGTCTTTGGGACCCAAATAGACCAAGCAACATAACCATCATATGGGCCAACATATTTAGCATAAACATCACCATAATAATCTTTAAATAGAACATAGTGAGGGTTAGCATTTCCCGCATTATCATCATTAGTGGTGTTGCCCTTAGGGGCTTCACCATTGGTGATATCTTTCTTTTTCTCTTGTGCGGGCTTGGCCTTTTGCTTGTTAGCCTTCTTCGCCTTGGCATTGTAACCTAGGCCCTCCTTCCCATTGTTTGATCTTTGCTTACTCAAAAGATCATCCAAAGAAAGTTTACTTTGGGGAGAGGAAGCCTTAGCAAGTTCATCCTTCAACCTAGTATTTTCCTCAATAATATTTGCATGATCACAAGAAGGAGTAGAGGAACTAGGCATATCATATGAAGCAAGCCTAATTTGAAGTTGCTCATTTGACTTGGATAGGAGAGAGTATTCACTCTTCAAAGCTTTGTGAGCTTTGTCTAGTTCATCTAGATCCTTCACAAGTTTCTCATGATCAACACCAAATTGGGCCTTTTCCTTTTTAAGCAATTTAGTCTTAGCCCTAGCATGATCTCTAGCTTTAGTGAGCTTGTTAATTTCATCTTGAGGCTCTTCAAGATTTTCTAGCCTCTCCTCAAGAGAGGCTATAGCTTCTTGACTTTCCTCAAGGGCATTTTTAAGAGCATGGATTTCAAGAGAGTCTTCTCTCTCTATTTGACCCTTTTTCTCAAGCATATCATTTTGTTGAGCTAAACGAGCCATGAGATTTGAAACATGCTTTTTGTTGATACCTTGTAGGTTAAACATGAATTCATCAAATTCTAGCATTTCTTGTTTCACTTTTAGACTAGCATCATCAACCCCTAGATCACTTGATATGTTAGGCATAGAGGGGCTAGGAGATGATACCTCGGAGGTTTTAGCCATGAGACAACTTTCTTCCTCCACATGAATGATCTCATTGGGGGATTCACTTGGTGATGAAGAGTTAGTGGAGAGGGAGGCAAGAGCGACCAATCCATTAGAGGTTGCATCTTCTTCATCATCACCATCATCATCTCCGGAGGAATATTCTTCTTGAGTTGCTAGCACAATAGATGTGTCCAAGGAGGACGTTGCCATGAAGCAATGTGCATTCTTGATATGAGGATTCTCATTGGGGGATTCAAAGAGAGATGAAGAGGTAATGTTGGTAGTGACAATGGCGGCCACTTCTTTTGAGCTTCCTTCTTCATCATCACTAGAGCTTACAACTTCATCGGAAGAATATTCTTCCCTAGTCACTAGCACAACTCTTGGGGTCTTCTTGCCCTTCTTGGTCTTGTTGTTGTAGAACTTCTTGTTGGGGGCTTTTGAATATTTGCCCTTTGATTCTTTGCTCTTGTCCTTGGGAATGAGCCTTCCATTATGAAGCTCTCTATTTTCATAGGGGCATTCGGCAATGAAGTGGCGCTTGTCATCACAATTGTAGCATGATCTTGTCTTTGGACCAAAGCTAGTGAACCCACTCTTGTGGTTTCTCTTGATGTTGTCTTCTTTGGCCTTGGAGGGATCAACCCAAAAGGACTTTGCATGGAAGGCCATGTGATCATGATAGTGGCATTCCAAATCTTCCGGATAGGACATACTCCAAGATGCCCTATATTGCTCTTGAGGGTGCACTTCTTCTAAGGGGTTGACCACCAAGGCAAGATTGTTCCCTTTTGACATACCAATGGCACGATTGAGAGAATCATGAGAGTTTTGTTCGAGCACCTTGAGGGCTTGCATCTCGTGCACGGCATCTTGAGAAGAGAGAGAGGAATAGCATTCTCTCCCAACAAGAGTCTTGACATCAATGGGTACATATGGCATCATGCATTCAATGTACTTCTCCTTGATCCAAGAGTCATTGATGTGGGTGGCACCAATAAGCCGGAAGGAATCGGCAACAATGAGGAGTCTTGAATACATGTCTTGATGATCTTCATCCGGTAGCCTCATGAATCCTTCGGCTTGATTCCGAAGAGCATTATACTTGTTCCTTCTCGTGCTCTCACTTCCAATGCAACTAGCGGCCAAACCTTCCCAAGCTTCCTTGGCGGTGGTGTAGTTCCGAACCCGAGGCAAATCCTTTGTCCCCACACTAGTTTGAATCATGTGCAAGGCGGTGTTGTTGAGTTGACTATCAACCGCTTCTCTTCTAGTCAACTTGTCGGGGTTGTAAGGGTTGAAGCCTTCCTGGATGATTCTCCAAAGTTCATTGGAGGCACTGCAAACATGGGAGCGAAACTCAAATCGCCAAGTGTCGTAATTCTCAACGGAAAACTTAGGTGGGTCGCCCCGAATGTTCAAATGAGGATGGGGAACCGGTATATCGGGAGATAGAAAAGGTGGAGCTACTCGATTGTAGCTCTCACCTCCACTAGTATCCCTAGGAGATGCAATGGTAGATTTGTTAGTGTTTAAGTTATCACCTTCCACGGGTTTGGTAGAGGAGGGTAGTGCCGAAGCACCTCCCTCTTCTAACACACCCGTGTCCTTTACCTCTACGACGGGAGCCTTAGGAGGGACCGGAGTCAAAAGCTCGGAAATCAATTTTCTCATGCTTTCCATTTGAGCGTCCATGGAGGATCTCAACGAATTGATTTCCTCCATGATGACCAACTTATCGGACTATCCCATAGGCGTCTCGTCCGGCATACTCTTAGGCGGTTAAGCCCGAAATAAGAGCCGAGGCTCTGATACCAATTGAAAGGATCGTATGCCGCACCTAGAGGGGGGGTGAATAGGTGCTAACCAATTTTTAGTTCTTTTTCAATTTAGGTTTGACACAAAGGTAAATTCTCTAGATATGCAACTAAGTGAATTTACCTATATGACAAGGTTATTAACTAAGCAAGATATAGCTACGCAATATATAGGAGATAGAGTGGGATAGAGGTAACCGAGAGTGTAGCACGCGTTGACACGGAGATGATTCCCGTAGTTCCCTTCCTTTGCAAGAAGGTACGTCTACGTTTGGAGGAGTGTGGTTGCTACGCAAGCCAAACCAACAGCCACGAAGGCTTCACTCGGATCTCCCGTGAGCAACGCCACGAAGGCCTAGCCCACTTCCACTAAGGGATTTCCTCGAGGCGGAAACCGGGCCTTTACAAGGTTCTTGGGGCACACATCCACAACCGAATTGGAGGCTCCCAAATCTGTAACAATACAACAATCAACAACAACACATCAACAACAAATCAACTAGGGAACCAAATAGGAACACTAGCATGAGATCCCTCAAACAAGTGAGGGGAAATGAAGAACGCTTCGGTGAGGATGTAGATCGGTGGCTTCTCCTTCGAATCCCCAAAGATCAAGAGCTTTGGTTGGGGGAGGAAGGAGATCTTGCAAATCTTGTGTTTCTTGAGGTGGCTCTAATGGTGGTGTAGCTTGGCAGAATTCTTGAGCAATGATTGAGCAAAGAGGTAAGGAAGAAGAAGAGGGGTATAAATACCCCTCCCCAAAATCCAACCGTTGAGTCTTCCGGGGGGCCGGATAATCCGGCCTAAGTTGGGGCCGGATAATCCGGCCGCAGGTACAAAACTGTGACATTGTCCGGTCAAATATCCGGCCCTATGCCAGAGCCACTTTTCTTCCAGTCCTTAGCCAAAAACGGGGGGGCCGGATAATTACAAAATATCCGGCCCGGATATTCCGGCCCTGGTACAATACCGGGACAATATCCGGGCAAATGTCCGGCCCCCATACAGAGCTGCTTTTCCTCGAAGACTTAGCCAAAAACAGGGGGCCGGATATTGTTGTAATATCCGGCCCGGATTATCCGGCCTGGCCAACTTTTTCTGATGACTTTTGACAGGCGATCAAATTCAACACACATGCAATAGATATCTATGTAATCCCTGTACCACTTTACCAAACATTAGTGTATCACATATATTGACATCAAACACTCAAAACATAACATGAGAGATGTTCTTTCAACAGTATCACCACGATCTCTTCCTGTAGCCTTCTAAGTTGCCTCACGCCAACAGACTTCCGAGAGATGACGTCGAAAAAGTTGCATAGGCCAAAAAGCATTTCACGGACGTGCGCGTCCATGATCCCACGGATTGCAACCGGAAGTATTTGCGTCATCAGCACGTGACAGTCGTGAGACTTCATCCCGCTGAACCTCTGCTTCGCTTTGTCTAGGTACCTGCTTATCTTCCCCGCGTAACCGTAAGGAAGTTTTACTCCTAGGAGACAGTCGAAAAACTACTCGATCTCCTTCTGACTTAGAGTGAAGCACGCGGGGGGGGGGGGCAGTAATATTCGATCTTCTTGGCCTTTTTGCCCTTGCGACGACTTTGCGTGTCCTCCGCCTCATCATCGTCATCGTCATCATCATCATCATCATCATTAGGGCGTCCCGCGTGAAGCTCCTCCCCGATCCCAATTGATAGCAAGTCGTACCTTGCTTTCGGCCCATCTTTGGTCCTCTCCGGCATGTTGAGGAGGGTACCAAGCAGACTCTCGCACACGTTCTTCGTGATGTGCATGACATCAAGGCTGTGAGGCACACGTAAGATCTTCCAGTACGGCAAGTCCCAGAAAACAGACCTCGTCTTCCATACCTTAAGCAGCGGCTCCGGCGCCTTTCGCTTCTTTCCCGGTGGTGGGCACTCATTCCAATTTCTCAATAGCTCGTCTATTTGCTCGCCGCTTCTCGTACGTGGCCGTCTTCGGGGTTCGTCTTGACCATCGAACAGATCCTTGCGTTTCCTCCATGGGTCTTCGTCGCGAAGCCACCTTCGATGTCCCATGAACACCGTTTTCGAGGACCCCGGATCTCTATCTAGCCGGCGGTACGTTGTGTCATCCATGCACCCGACGCATGCATTGAATCCGTGGACCACCCGCCCCGCGACATATCCGTAACCGAGAAAGTCGTGCACCGTCGTGAGCGGCGCGGCTCTCATAGGGAAATATTCTTCCGCGGCGGCGTCCCACGTATTGGCAGAGTGCGTCCCATAGCGTGGCTAGCTCCTCTTTCGTAAGCCCCATATACGGATTGATGTCGTTCCCTGGTTGTTTCGGCCCTTCAATTAGCATACTCATTTGAATGTACTTCCTCTTCATGCACAACCAGGGGGGAGGTTGTACATCCACACAAACACGGGCCATGTGCTATGCGTGCTGCTCTGGCTGCCAAACGGATTGACTCCATCGGTGCTCACGCCCAGCCTCATGTTCCTAGGATCGTCCCCAAATTCTGGGTACTTGAGGTTCAACGCATTCCACTGGCTAGCATCCGAAGGGTGTCTCAACATCCTGTCCTTTTTCTTTTTCTTCGGATCATCAGCGTCATCTTCTCCCTTCCTCATCTCCGCGTGCCAGCGCATTAGCTTTGCTTGCTTAGGATCCGCGAAATACCGCTGCAGACGAGGAGTGATCGGAAAGTACCACACCACCTTCCGAGGAGCTTTCTTCCCTTTCTTGTACCGACTGACGCCGCACTCCGGACATATGGTACACTCCGCATGCTCGTTCCGATAAATGATGCAATCGTTCAAGCACACATGATATTTCACATGCGGTAAATCCAGAGGACACACGATTTTCTTGGCCTCCTCGATACTAGTCGGACACGTGTTACCTTTGGGAAGACGTTCGTGCCGAAATGACATGTTGTCGTTGAAGGATGTGTCGGTCATTTTGTGCTTTACCTTCATCCGCGAGCCATGAGCGTTACTTTCAGGCGGGTATCCTCCGGCCTGCATCCTTCATACAATAGAGTAACCGCGTCTACCTCCAGTTGATCCATCTTGGCTTTCTCTCGGGCGGCAGCCCTTGCGTTACTCGTCTGCTTGAGAAGCAGCTCTTGAAGATAAGGGTCCCGCACCCAGTCCATCGACGATGGTCCATCGTCTTCATCTTCATGATGACCTCCATCTTGATCTTCCTCATCATCAGGTCCAGGATCTCCTACATTGTGATCATGATCATCTCCGGGATCTTCTACATCCTGATCATGTTGGGGGGATGACCCCCGGTATGCCAAAGATATGTCATACCGGATGGTCTCACCCTTCAAGATACCGGTTTAATAATCAAGCCGGGATAAGAAAATAGAGTTGGCTAAGTAAAGCTAAGCCGGTATCCCCAAGAGGGGTATACCGGAACCGAGGAAGGAAAGATACCGGCGCACCGGAAGGAAGAACATGCCGGCCGACCGGTCAAAGATTCCGTCGGAGCTAAAGGACAAGGATGAGCTAAGCAAAGTAGCTTTAAACGAAGGCTAGAAGACAAAGAGGAGGATGACGGTCAAAGAAGCCGGGAGACGTCAGCCTCCATGTTTAAAGAAGACCCCGGCGTCATCCATGATTAAAGTAGCTTTATAAAGTATCTTTGTAAAGTAGTTTGTCTAGTCAAAGATCCCATTAGGGTTTCTTGTTCTGTAAGCCACCCTCTCCCCTATATAAGGAGAGGGGGCAGCCTCTTTCAAACGCGCGATCGACAGAAGGGAGAAACCTGTAACCTGTCTTGAGATCAATGAACATGGTGATCTAGAGCGAGTTCGTCCTTGTGTCTTTCTTCTTCTACCTCTGGCCTTGGCCAAGTTCTTGAGGAAAGCATCCGGAAGTTCGTCCATCTAGTCACAAACCCTCCCCCGAATCCTCTAGCGTCCATTCGGCCCCAAGATAAGCCATCCAATGGCATCTGCTCGTTCACCACGACGACAGTTGGCGCCCACCGTGGGGCATGAAGTGGCGCTTGCTGGAGTTCATATTCGGGCGGGCCTCCTCGACATCAACGGCGAGCGCACGGTGTCCGCGCTCGTGGAAACCATCTACAACATGGACTTCATCAACGATAACGCGGGCTGCTTCGTCAACGGCGGCAAGTTCCCGCAGAACGGCCGCACCATCGAGTTCGGCGAGCATCCGCGTCTACCTCGGCACCGTCCCCGTGCGCCAGCGCCTCTCGCCGGTGCTGGTGGCGCCGGATCCGCCAAGATGGCTGTGCGCTGGCCGCGCCACCGGCAGCGTGGAGGTCATGATGGCTGGTGCGGTCAACACCGGCAAGGGAGCTGTGGAGCAAGGAGATGAGCGTGCGGCATCGACTCGCCCGGCAAAACCACCGCTGGAGCGTGACGCCGGCGCCGCAGGAGCATCATCAGCACCACCGGCAACACCTCTCCAAGCGGCGATGAACACGCTGGCCACGCCCATCGCGCAGAACATCGACCCGGCAAAGGCTCGGGGAGGAGCTGGAGGCCACGCGCAAGGCCCCGCTTACCGGCGGCGCCGACATCATCCGGGCGCGGCCGCGAGCTGAACCTAACCCTACGTGAGTACAATGCTGCCCATGGCTTTGCTTCAGTTAGTGCTCATGCTGCTAGGATACCGGAAAACCGGCTTAAGGCTCGCAATCTAGACCAGGATTTGCGCAAGGAAGTTCTTGCCGGCAAGAGTGCATCTGTATCTGTTAGCATTGTAGAAAAGCCTAAATACAGTAGTCCGGATAAAACTATAAAAGCCGCTAAAGCTGCAGTAGAGCTATGTGAATCTCTTTCCGGTGGCGAGTTGGCAAAGCAGCAAGAACGTGTAAAAGAGTTGTTGAAAACCATTGAGCAGCAAAATGCAGAGCAGCTGGCTAAGCTGAACGAGGCAGTGGCCTCAAAATCCGCGCGTTCAACAAAGAATGTCGGAAGCAAGTCTCAGGGGCAGGCATCGTCCCCTCATCCGGACAAAAGAAGGGAGAGAGAAAAGAATGCACGGCAGATGACTGTGTATGATCCAGTTCTTGCCGGAAAACAAAAAGCCGGGCAACATGATGCCGGTAGAAAAAGCCAAGGGGCGGATCGAGGCTACGCCAAGGTAGGCTATGCCGGAAACAATCATGCCGGTAGATATGAAACCGGGCAAAATTATCAAGCCGCCAGAGTGGCGTACGTGGATGAAGAAATGCCACCACCAGGGTACCGGCAGGCAAGAGCCGCGGAACCGGAAGAGTACGATGAATCAGATTCTAAGGTGGAACGGATAAGAGTCCACCGGAACCCTTTGGGAGAACGCCTGGGGGAGAGATGTTTGCCAGACCGGGATGCGAGGCACAGGCTGGACAGAGTACATCTATCTGCGATAGTTGAATCTGAGGGACCTCCGGGCCCAAGGTGTTTTGGTCCACGCATCATGAGAGAGGAACCACCGGTACGCAATTTCCAATTGCCCCGGGATACAAGAACGTATGATGGAACGACCAAGCCGGAAGACTGGCTGGCTGATTATGTCACAGCAGTTTATGTGGCTGGTGGTGGAGTGAACCGGCGTTGGGCGGTAAGAATCATACCGTCCTACCTCGTGGGTCCCGCGAGGATCTGGCTAAACAACTTGCCGGCAGGAAGTATCAACGGATGGTTGGACTTTGAGGAAGCATTTGTGAACAACTTCAGCAGCACCTACAAAAGGCCAAACCGGCCCCAACAGCTTGCGCTGTGTCAGCAGCGTGCGGGAGAACCGGACCGGGATTATCTCACCGGTGGAACTCAATGAGAAACACATGTGAAGGAGTGATTGAGGCACAAGCCATTGCTTGGTTCGGTCAAGGATGCCGGAGAGGATCACCTTTGTGGCAAAGGCTGCAGAGAAGCATGCCCACAACCTTAGCGAGAGATGATACGTGTGGCGGATAGCTATGCATTGGGAGACCCAATGCAACCGGCTGTGCAAGCCGAGCCGGAGCAGGTCGAATCCACATCAGCAGCAATACCGGGATAACCGGAACAACAAAAGAAGGGAAGATTTCCCGGATCGAAGATATGCATCGCAGCAAGTTGCTGCCGTGCAAGAAAATTTTGACGCCAGCGGCGGTCAGAGACAAAAAACCGGATCGCAGCCGTGGGCGGGTCCTAAGAAGCAGTGGGTAGAAAAGAAACCCTGGGGCCAGAAAAAGAATTGGCAAGAGCCCGTGAAGTACACCATGGAAGCCGCCATGGATCAACCTTGCCGGTGGCACACGCCGAATCCGGATCACCCGTCGAACCATTTGACGAAAGATTGTTCTTGGACCAAATTCTTGATGCAAAGGGGGGCGGTAAAAGATGCGCAGGCGCCAGGGAGCTCCATGCAGCAGCAACAGCAATTGCCACCTCCACCACCACTCACTGGAGCAAACGCCTTACCGGTGCAGCCAAACAGGCAGCAGTACCAGCAGGTTAACCGGGTGGAAGAAAATCATGACCAACCGCCTCCACCGGCACCTTTGGGCCGGAATGTTTATGAAGACCCACACTTGTGCATGGTTGTCTTTGTCACTGAGCCAATGGACAGGCAAAGTGTGCATCGCCGTTCCATGGAAGTGAACGCCGTGATGGCGGCAGTTCCAAAATACATGCTGTGGTCAGATCAGGAAATCACCTGGTCGTTCAAGGATCACCCCAAAGTCATGCCGAATCCGGGTGGATACGCTCTCGTTGTGGACCCAATCATGAAGGGGCCGGAAACTCGAGTGAAATTCAGCAAGGTGCCGATAGACAATGGTAGCAGCATAAACATCATGTACAAGCACACCATGCGTACGCTGGGCATAACAGAGAATATGCTGCAGCCAACTCATACAACTTTCCATGGGATTGTTCCCGGTTTGTCTTGCGCCCCGATAGGAAAAGTTCGGGTGGACGTGTCATTCGGAGGACGCGACAATTGTCGTGTCGAGAACCTTGAGTTTGAGGTAGTGGACTTAGATAGTCCCTACCATGCCTTGTTGGGGAGACCGGCGTTGGCAGCTTTCATGGCATCAACCCATACGGCTTATCTCAAGATGAAGATGCCGGCACCTCGTGGACCACTAACTGTGGTGGGGAACTATAAAGTCTCAATGGAAACTGCTTCCGCCGGATCAAACCTAGCGGAATCGCTGGTGATCGCGGAGGAGAAAAAGAGAATGCAAACTGCTGTTGCGCTCGCTCAGTCCTCAAAATTGAGCCTAGCGGCAATGAGTGGAAGCTTGGACTCACCGGCATTCAAGCCAGCAAATGAGACAAAGAACATTGTGCTGGATCCGGCTTACCCGGAGCGCACCGTTCGTATCGGTGCCGGCCTCAGTCAAGCATAGGAAAGCGCGCTGATACGTCCAATTTGCATCACTATTTTGTATCATAATTTGCTGTTATTCATTGATATATTTCATATTGGGACACAATACTTATGTTATTTCATCTATTTTGCATGTTTCATCATTATTGGAGGATCAAGCACCGGAGCCGGGATTCTGCTGGAAAAAGCACCGTCGAACGCAATATTTCGGAAGATCAAGCGTGGAAGGGAATTTCACGTAAATTCCTATTTTTCCGGATGACGGAGGGAGCCGGAAGGGGAAGAAGAGAGGGGCCACCGTGGGCCCGGACCATAGGGCGGCGCGGCCCATGGCCTGGCCGCGCCACCCTGTGCTCTGGGGGCCCCACAGCCCCTTTCGCCTCCTTTTCTTCGCGTACTCCTTCGTCCCGAAAACCTAAGCGAGACAGAGGACCTCACGAAGGGTTACAGCCGCCTCTGCGGGGCGGAGAACACCAGAGAGAAAAGAGCTCTCCGGCGGGCAGGAATCCGCCGGGAAATTCCCTCCCGGAGGGGGAAATCGACGCCATCGCCATCGTCATCGAGCGGGACATCATCTCCATCATCATCATCATCATCTCCACCATCTACACCGCCATCACCACCGCTGCACCTCGTCATCGCTGTAGCAATTCGGGTTAAATCTTGATTGTTTGATAGGGGAAACTCTCCCGGTGTTATTCTATACTTGTTGTAGATGCTATTGAGTGAAACCATTGAACCAAGGTTTATGTTCAGATTGTTATTCATCATCATATCACCTCTGATTGTATTCCATATGATGTCTCGTGAGTAGTTCGTTTAGTTCTTGAGGACATGGGTGAAGTCTAAATGCTAGTAGTGAATTATGGTTGAGTAATATTCAATGTTATGATATTTAAGTTGTGGTGTCATTCTTCTAGTGGTGTCGTGTGAACGTCGACTACACGACACTTCACCATTTATGGGCCTAGGGGAGTGCATCTTGTATTCGGTTGCTAATTGCGGGGTTGCCGGAGTGACGGAAACCTAAGCCCCCGTTAGTATATCGATGCGGGGAGGGATCGCGGGATCTCAGAGTTTAAGGCTGTGGTTAGATTTATCTTAATTACTTTCTTGTAGTTGCGGATGCTTGCAAGGGGTATAATCACAAGTATGTATTAGTCCTAGGAAGGGCGGTGCATTAGCATAGGTTCACCCACACGACACTTATCAAAACAATGAAGATTAATCAGCTGTATGAAGCGAAAGTACTAGACTAAAATCCCCATGTGTCCTCAGGAACGTTTGGTCATTATAAGTAAACAAACCGGCTTGTCCTTTGTGCTAAAAAGGATTGGGCCACTCGCTGCAATTATTTCTCTAGCATTTTATTTACTTGTACTTTATTTATACGCAATATCAAAACCCCCGAATACTTGTACGTGAGCATTTACGGTGAATCCTTCATCGAAACTGCTGCCAACACCTTCGCTCCTCGTTGGGATCGACATTCTTACTTATCGAAGATACTACGATACACCCCCTATACTTGTGGGTCATCAAGACTATTTTACGGCGCCGTTGCCGGGGAGTGAAGCGCTATTGGTAAGTGGAATTGGTAAGGAAATTTCTTGTTTGTGCTGATTTTATTTACTGCTCGTCTGCTATAAATCATTATGGAGAGATCTTCTCTTCAATTTCTATTTGGGAAATCTACTACTACTGCAACGGTAGTGGATGAAGCGCCAGGTGAGGAAGTAGTACCATATAAAATACCTATGAAAATTATTGAACGTGTTATGGATAACCGCTATGAAGGGGATGGAAGCTGTCCATCCCGGTGATCATTTACTTGTTTTTGCATGAATTATGCGGGTTATTCAAATGTGCAGGTATTTCTATGAATGAAGTTAGGAAGAAACTATTCACTATATCGCTGTCCGGTAAAGCGGCGCACTCGGTATAAATTGCTTGAAGAATGGTGATTCTATTGATTGGGAGGACATTGTGCCTTTATTCTATTCCAAATTTTATCCTCCAAGTGAAATTCACAAAGATCGGAACCGCATATATAATTTCTGGCCTCATGATGGAGAGAGTATTGCCCAAGCTTGGGGGAGATTGAAGTCTTTAATGCTCAAATGCCCCATTCATGAGCTTCCTGGTAATGTTATTATTGATAATTTCTATGCAAGACTTTCTTTTCAAGACAAGACCTTGCTGGATACTTCCTGTTCGGATCATTTACACGCAAGAATGAAGAGTTTAAAAGGGACCTTCTTGATCGGATCCAAGAAAATACCGAAGGATGGGAGAACGACAAAGATAGAGAATCAGGTATAATTTATGATTATAAATGCATTGAAGCTTTTATGGATACTGATAAATTTCGTAATATGAGTGCTACATATGGTCTTGATTCCCAAGTTGTTGCAAATCTTTATAGAGCTTTTGCCTCTCATTATGAACTGCCTAAGAAGAATTTTGATAAGTATCATGAACCGTATAAAGATAAAATTGATTCATCTGTAAACAAATGTGTAGTGGTTGAAACTGTTGATAATGTAATTCCTGAAGCTTATATTGAAAAAACTCCTTTCCCTGCTAAAATGAAGGAGTACTCTATCATATCTAGTGCAGTTAATAAAAGTGAAAAGAAACCTAAAGAACCTGAAGAACAAATTAAAATCGAACCTCTTTGTTGCAATAGTTAAAGATCTTGTGACTGAAAATGTGGAGGATGGTCATATTATTTTACGTGAAGATGCTTCTAATATTGTTTCACATCCTAATAAATCCAAACAAGTTAGTGTTCCTATGCTATCTGTTAGAATTGGTGATCATTGCTATTATGGTTTATGTGATATTGGTGCAAGTGTTAGTGCTATTCCTTATGAACTTTACACGGAGATTATGCACGAAATTGGTTCTTGTGAACTTGAAGATATTGATGTGGTTATTCACCTGGCTAATAGAGAAACTATTTCTCCAATTGGTATTGTTCGAGATGTGGAAGTTCTATGTGGTAAGATTAAATATCCTGCTGACTTTTTGGTACTTGGTTCTGCTTGCTAGTGATCATTGTCCTATCATTTTTGGTAGACCTTTTCTAAATACTTGTGGAGCTATTATAGATTGTAAGAAAGAGAAAATTTTGACTAGATTTGCTTGGTGAACCTTATGAATTTAACTTTTCTAAATTTACCAAAACTCCTTATAAAGCTGACTTGCCTAGTAATGATTTTAAAATGGAGCAGTGTGCATCTATTGTTCTTGTTCCTAATAATCCTTTGCAGCAACATTTGGAGAATAGTGAAAGTGAAGCTTTTAGGAAAGAAAGAGATGAGCTTGAGGAAATTTTTCGTCGCCAACCTATTCTCAAGCATGATTTACCGGTGGAAGATTTGGGTACAACACCGCCACCAAAGGAAGATCCTGTTTTTGATTTAAAGCCTTTACACGATAATCTTAAATATGCTCATATTGATGATAAGAAAATATATCCTGTTATTATTAGTTCTAAGCTTTCGGAGATTGAGGAAGAAAGGTTATTGGAAATATTGAAGAAACACCGAGGAGCTATTGGCTATACTCTTGATGATTTGAAAGGGATTTCTCCTTCTATTTGCCAACATGCTATTAATATGGAAGAAGACGCAAAGCTCGTTGTTGAACATCAACGTCGTCTAATTCCGAAGATGAAGGAAGTGGTAAGAAACGAGGTATTAAAACTCCTTGAAGCTGGTATTATATATCCTATTGCTGATAGTAGATGGGTTAGTCCTGTTCATTGTGTTCCTAAGAAAGGAGGAATGACTGTTGTGCCTAATGATAATGATGAGCTTATTCCCCAAAGAATAGTTGTAGGTTATAGAATGTGCATTGATTTTCGAAAAGTTAATAAAGTTACTAAGAAAGATCATTACCCTTTACCCTTTATTGATCAAATGTTAGAGAGGTTGTCTAAAAATACTCATTTTTGCTTTCTTGATGGTTATTACGGGTTTTCACAAATTGCTTGTTAAAGCTAAAGATCAAGAGAAAACCACGTTTACTTGTCCTTATGGAACTTATGCTTATAGGCGTATGCCTTTTGGTTTATGTAATGCTCCTGCTACTTTTCAAAGATGCATGTCTGCTATTTTTCATGGTTTTTGCGAAAGTATTGTAGAGGTGTTCATGGATGATTTTTTCTGTCTATGGGAATTCTTTTGATAATTGCCTGCGAAACCTCGATAAAGTTTTGCGAGAGATGTGAAGAAACTAACCTTGTTCTTAATTGGGAGAAATGCCACTTTATGGTTAATGAAGGAATTGTATTGGGACATAAAATTTCCGAGAGAGGTATTGAAGTTGATAGAGCTAAAGTGGAAGCAATTGAGAAGATGCCCTATCCGAGGGATGTTAAAGGTATTCGTAGTGTTCTTGGTCATGCTGGGTTTTTATAGGAGATTTATTAAAGATTTCTCTAAAATTTCAAAGCCTCTTACTAATCTTCTTCAAAAAGATGTACCTTTTGTTTTTGATGATGATTGTAAAGAAGCTTTTGAAACTCTAAAGAAAGCCTTAACAAGCTGCTCCTATAGTCGAACCTCCTGATTGGAATTTGCCTTTTGAAATTATGTGTGATGCTAGTGATTTTCTTTGTAGGCGCTGTTCTTGGACAGCGGGTAGATAAAAAATTAAATGTTATTCATTATGCTAGTAAGACTCTTGATGCTTGCTCAAAGAAATTATGCTACAAGCTGAAAAAGAATTGTTAGCTGTAGTCTTTGCTTGTGATAAGTTTAGACCCTATATTGTTGATTCGAAAGTTACAATTCATACTGATCATGTTGCAATTAGATACCTTATGACAAAGAAAGATGCTAAGCCAAGGCTTATTAGATGGGTACTTCTGTTGCAAGAATTTGATTTACATATTATAGATAGGAAAGGTGCTAATAATCCTGTTGCTTATAATTTGTCTAGATTGGAAAATATTGCTTATGATCCTGTTCTCGTTAATGATAGTTTTCCAAATGAACAATTGGCTGTAATAAAAGTGAGCTCGCGAGAGAGCCCTTGGTATGCGGATTATGCTAACTTTATTGTTTCGAAGTATTTGCCTCCAACCTTTTCAGCTCAGCAAAGGAGGAAATTCTTTTATGACTTGAGGCATTATTTTTGGGATGACCCACACTTATATAAAGAAGGAGTGGATGGTATTATGCGAAGATGTGTTCCCGAATATGAACAACGAGAGATATTGAATAAATGTCATGGAAGTGTTTATGGAGGACATCACGTTGGAGATAGAACCGCGCAAAAGGTTCTACAATCAGGTTTTTATTGGCCAACACTCTTCAAAGATGCAAGGAAATTTATTTTATCTTGTGATGAATGTCAAAGAGTTGGTAATATCTCCAGTACGCAATGAAATGCCTATGAATTATACTCTTGTTATTGAACCATTCGATTGTTGGGGATTCGACTTCATGGGTCCTTTCCCTTCTTCCGACGGTAACACTCATATACTTGTCGCTGTTGATTATGTTACTAAATGGGTAGAAGCTATACCTACAAAAAGTGCTGATGGTGAGACCTCTATAAAAATGCTTGTAGATATTATATTTCCTAGATTTGGAGTACCTAGATATATTATGACTGATGGAGGTTCTCATTTTATTCATGGAGGTTTTAGAAAAACTCTTGCTAAGTATGGTATTAATCATAGAATTGCTTCTGCTTATCACCCTCAAACTAGTGGTCAAGTAGAGTTATCAAATAGAGAGATTAAAGGTATCTTAGGTAAGACTCGTTAATAAATCTAGAAAGAATTGGCCTAGCAAATTTAAAGAAGCGTTATGGGCTTATAGAACTGCTTATAAAAATCCTATGGGAATGTCACCTTATAAAATGGTTTATGGAAAAGCTTGTCATTTACCTCTAGAACTAGAGCACAAAGCTTATTGGGACTGTTAGAGAATTAAATAAAGATCCTAAACTAGCCGGTAATAAGAGGTTGTTGCAATTAAGTTCTCTAGATGAATGGAGAAGTGAAGCTTATGAAAATGCTAAACTCTTTAAAGAAAAAGTTAAGAAGTGGCATGATAGAAGGATCATTAAAAGAGAATTTAATGTTGGAGATCAAGTTCTATTGTATCGGTCTCGTCTCGGATTCTTTGCGGGGAAATTACTCTCGAAGTGGGAAGGACCATATGTTGTTGAGGAGGTGTATCGTTCGGGAGCAATTAAAATTAGCTCTCTCCAAGGCAATGCCACACAAGTGGTGAATGGACAAAGACTCAAGCATTATATCTCGGGTGATTCTTATAATGTTGATGTTGATATTATTCAAGTGGAGACACCGGAGGCTTTCATCAAAGGACAAATTGACAGTCCGCCAGAACTGGACTTTGAATAGGTAACAGTACAGGTAATAAAAGGTCCGCGTTTACCTTTCCGAACATTATTTCTGCTGTTTTTAGAAAATATGAAAAATTACGGAATCGAAACGGAGTGGAAAAGACGCACGAGGGCGTGCCACCATAGGCCGGCGCGGGCCCCACCATGGCCGCGCCGACCTATGGTCTGGCCGCCTCGTTGCCCCTTTCCGACTCGTTTTCGACCTGGAATCTTCCTTTTGTCGTAGAAATATTTGCTATATAATCCCCGGACCCCTGGAGGTCCGTAATATCGTTTTCTCGTCGTGTTTTGTTTCGAGCTGTTTTCTGCCAGATTTGTTTTGATCTAGATCCACCATGTCCTCGTCGGGAACTCAGAAGGACAGCTTCTTTGAGGACGTCGTCAACCCGTATATGAACGAGCTGAAGATGCACCCCAAAGAGTTGCAGCTCGTGGATGGACAGTTGCAGATCAAAGATGTCCAGGGTCCTAAGGGAGAAGGGAGTTTGGAAGACAGGATGGAGAAACTGGAACAAGAGGTTTTCATCTACAAGAAGATGGCTGAGCGTGAAGTGGATATCTTTCACAAGATTGTGTACGAACTCATTGATGGGCACAAGAAGGAGGCTGCAAAGCTGTGGGACGATATCTTCTCACTTCACGACACCACCAACAAACTCCAAGCTCAACTCTATGATGTTCATAACCAAAGCTGTGAGTATGAAAACGGATTCAAGCGCATAAGTCATGCTGCTAGTTTCGGGTTCCCGGAGACCAAGATGTCTTTTGTTGATGGAGGGCCTCTTCCATGGAAGTCTGATGACGACAAAGATTCACCATCATCACCGAAGGAGTAATTCATCATCGGTATTGGCATCCCCTTGGTTTGTTCCAAGCTTGGGGGAGTGCCGCGGTATCACATCACCACCACCTTTATCTTTTACTATCAAGTAGTGTCATATCATGAGTAGGGAAGTTATTATATAGAATAGTATGCAATGTGGAAGTATCTCTCTTAGTTAGTTATCTATGTATCCGTTGGTGTGAGTTATCGTTATGGAATATTAATGAGAAGTCTTATCATTTACTTTTTGCACACCTTATTTTAGTTTGCAATCTCCATTATATGATCACTCTTGACATGAGTATTGATATCACTTTGGGAGCATCAAGTAAATCTATTGGGTTTTGGCAAACTTAGCATTGGTCAATAGCAACAACACCCTTATGTTTAATTAGAAGAGAGAAATACACTTAGATACATTACTCTATTATCTCTATGCTTAGTATTCTAAAGTTAAAATTGCTTGTGCTTATGAGAAAGATGCATGATTGTTTCTATCATATGTATATTTGTTTGTTTCCCTCAACTTTATGCTTGCTATCAAACCTTGCTAGCCAAAGACCTGTATCGAGAGGGAATGCTTCTCATACATCCATAACCTTAGACCAAACCTATGCCATTTGTGTCCACCATACCTACCTACTACATGGTATTTTCTGCCATTCCAAGTAAATACTTCATGTGCTACCTTTAAATTATTCCAACTATTACTCCTTATTTGTGTCAATGTTTAATAGCTCATGAGGAAGTATGTGGTGTTTTATCTTTCAATCTTGTTGGGCAACTTTCACCAATGGACTAGCGGCACATCCGCTTATCCAATAACTTTGCAATAAGAGCTGGCAATGGGATTCCCAGTCCCGAATTAATTAATCAAAATAGACACTCCTCCATGGTTTGTGATTGTTGGACGGCACCCGAAGGATTCGGTTAGCCATGGCTTGAGAAAGCAAAGGTGGGGAGGAGTGTCAACATAATAAAACTAAAATAAAAAGGCACTCCTTCATGGTATGAGATTGTTGGCGGGCACCCGAGGATTCGGTTAGCCATGGTTTGTGAAAGAAAGGTTGGAAGGAGTGCCACCCAAAAACAAAAATAAAATGGGAGCCGCTCTTTGAGAGTTTGTCTGGCAAGGGGGTTAGAGTGCCCGCTACCATTCGTTGACAACAACAAACACCGCTCAAAATCTTACTTTTATTCTCTTTATATGATTTCAAAACTTGAAAAGCTCTAGCACATGATTTAATCCCTGCTTCCCTCTGCGAAGGGCCTGTCTTTTACTTTTATGTCGAGTCAGTAAACCTATTTCTCTCTATCTCAAGCAAGCAATTGAGTTGTTGTGAACCAATCATTTATGCTATGATTCAGTTAATCATGTCTTTTATACTTTCTTGTTTAGTACCAATTTTGTCTGAATGAATATGACTTTGAAGTATTCAATGATTATGAAGAGATTGTCATGCTTAAATATGAAGGCTCAGCTATAAATTCTAATATGAAAGCTTTGCTTAGAAGTACAATCTGTTAGTAGTTCTCTGACCAAGAACAAAGTTTGCCATCACTAATTATGATTTCTTATGCACCTTTACTTGTGATTTCTCTTTACTTATTTCGAGATGAGTTATATGAGGAAGTTGTTTACTAGAATGTCTTGTGTGAATGAATATGATGCTTCTTGTCCGTATTTTATTTATCGACTCTTCACTCCATAAACATGTGGTCTTGTTTATCGAGCTCAGTTTCGCTTGGGGACAAGCGAGGTCTAAGCTTGGGGGAGTTGATACGTCCAATTTGCATCACTATTTTGTATCATAATTTGTTGTTATTCATTGATATATTTCATATTGGGACACAATACTTATGTTATTTCATCTATTTTGCATGTTTCATCATTATTGGAGGATCAAGCACCGGAGCCAGGATTCTGCTGGAAAAAGCACCGTCAGAACGCAATATTTCGGAAGATCAACTGTGGAAGGGAATTTCACGTAAATTCCTATTTTTCCAGATGACGGAGGGAGCCAGAAGGGGAAGAAGAGAGGGGCCACTGTGGGCCCAGACCATAGGGCGGCGCGGCCCATGGCCTGGCCGCGCCACCCTGTGCTCTGGGGGCCCCACAGCCCCTTTCGCCTCCTTTTCTTCGCGTACTCCTTCGTCCCGAAAACCTAAGCGAGACAGAGGACCTCACGAAGGGTTACAGCCCGCCTCGCGGGGCGGAGAACACCGAGAGAGAAAGAGCTCTCCGGCGGGCAGGAATCCGCCGGGGAAATTCCCTCCCGGAGGGGGAAATCGACGCCATCGCCATCGTCATCGAGCGGGACATCATCTCCATCATCATCATCATCATCTCCACCATCTACACCGCCATCACCACCGCTGCACCTCGTCATCGCTGTAGCAATTCGGGTTAAATCTTGATTGTTTGATAGGGGAAACTCTCCCGGTGTTATTCTATACTTGTTGTAGATGCTATTGAGTGAAACCATTGAACCAAGGTTTATGTTCAGATTGTTATTCATCATCATATCACCTCTGATTGTATTCCATATGATGTCTCGTGAGTAGTTCGTTTAGTTCTTGAGGACATGGGTGAAGTCTAAATGCTAGTAGTGAATTATGGTTGAGTAATATTCAATGTTATGATATTTAAGTTGTGGTGTCATTCTTCTAGTGGTGTCGTGTGAACGTCGACTACACGACACTTCACCATTTATGGGCCTAGGGGAGTGCATCTTGTATTCGGTTGCTAATTGCGGGGTTGCCGGAGTGACGAAACCTAAGCCCCCGTTAGTATATCGATGCGGGGAGGGATCGCGAGGATCTCGGAGTTTAAGGTCTGTGGTTAGATTTATCTTAATTACTTTCTTGTAGTTGCGGATGCTTGCAAGGGGTATAATCACAAGTATGTATTAGTCCTAGGAAGGGCGGTGCATTAGCATAGGTTCACCCACACGACACTTATCAAAACAATGAAGATTAATCAGTCTGTATGAAGCGAAAGTACTAGACTAAAATCCCCATGTGTCCTCAGGAACGTTTGGTCATTATAAGTAAACAAACCGGCTTGTCCTTTGTGCTAAAAAGGATTGGGCCACTCGCTGCAATTATTTCTCTAGCATTTTATTTACTTGTACTTTATTTATCTGCAATATCAAAACCCCCGAATACTTGTCTGTGAGCATTTACAGTGAATCCTTCATCGAAACTGCTGCCAACACCTTCTGCTCCTCGTTGGGATCGACATTCTTACTTATCGAAGATACTACGATACACCCCCTATACTTGTGGGTCATCACGCGCTCGTCAGCTTCCTCCGTGAGAATCGGAATATCTTCGCCTGGTCTACTGATGACTTGGTAGGTGTTCCGAGGGAGCTGGCTGAGCACTCTCTAAATGTCCGGAAGGATGCTAAGCCGGTGCGGCAACCTTTGCGCTGGTTCGCTGAAGATAGGAGAAAAATCATTGGAGAAGAAGTAACAAAGCTGCTAGTTGCCGGTTTCATCGTGGAGGTCACGCACACGAGTGGCTGGCCAATCCGGTGTTAGTCGAAAAGAAAAAAGATGAGAACACGGAGGCAAAACTCGCAAAAATATGGCGCATGTGCATCGACTACACCAACCTCAACAAAGCTTGCCCAAGAGACCCTTTCCCTTTGCCCCGAATCGATCAAGTGATTGATTCTACTGCTGGGTGTGAGTTGTTGTCGTTCCTGGATGCGTATTCCGGATTCCACCAAATCCCCCTGAAAAAAGAAGATCAAATAAAAACTGCGTTCATTACCCCGCACGGGGCTTATTGCTATGTTACTATGCCATTTGGTTTGCGCAACGCTGGTGCAACGTACCAGCGCTGTATGCAAAAATGCTTGTTTGATCAAATCGGAAAAAATGTGCAAGTTTATGTGGATGATATTGTGATAAAAACTAAAGTGAAAGATACCTTAATCGATGACATCCGGCAAACATTTGATAACCTAAGGCGGTTCCGGATGAAACTCAATCCGGCAAAATGCACCTTTGGTGTCCCTGCCGGCAAGCTGCTTGGTTTCCTTGTGTCAAGCCGGGGCATTGAGGTCAATCCGGTAAAAATCCGGGCAATAGAAAGAATGACTATCCCACGAGAATTGAAAGATGTGCAAAAGTTTACCGGAAGCTTGGCATCGCTAAGCCGGTTCATAAGCAGGCTAGGAGAAAAAGCTTTGCCGCTCTATGCTTTGATGAGAAAATCGGATACTTTCGTCTGGACCACGCAGGCAGACGCAGCGTTTAAAGAATTGAAAAACATGCTCGTAACGGCTCCTATTTTGGCCTCACCCTTGGAAAGAGAACCTATGTTGCTTTATATAGCGGCAACGAACCGGGTGGTTAGTGTTGTGGTTGTGGTGGAAAGAGAAGAGGAAGGAAAAACCGTCCAGAGGCCGGTATACTACCTGAGCGAGGTGCTCTCCTCATCAAAACAAAACTACCCACACTTCCAAAAAATGACTTATGGCGTGTTTATGGCCGCCACCAAGCTCAAGCATTACTTTGAGGAACATACCATGAAGGTGGTGAGCGAGGCACCCATCTCCGATATCATGGGTAACAAGGATGCCAGCGGCAGGATTGCAAAATGGGCGATTCAGCTATCACCGTATGTGCCGGTATATGAAAGAAGAGACGCCATAAAATCGCAAGCTTTAGCTGATTTCTTGGTCGATTGGGCGGAGATACAATACAAGCCGCCAGAACACAAAATAGAGTACTGGAAGATGCATTTTGACGGATCCAAGCTCAAGGAGGGCCTAGGTGCCGGTGTAGTACTCACCTCACCAAAGGGAGACCACCTCGGTATGTTCTACAAGTGCACTTCGGGGCATCAAACAATGTCGGCGAGTACGAAGCTCGATACATGGGCTCAAGGTTGCAAAAGAAATCGGGGCACTCAGGATCATTTGCTATGGTGATTCAGATCTTGTGGTGCAGCAGTGTTCCGGAGATTGGGACGCAAAAGATGCCAACATGGCCTCATACCGGTTCCATGTGCAAAAGATTGCCGGATTCTTCGAAGGGTGTGAGTTTCACCATGTGCCGCGCGCGGAAAATGAGGCCGCGGATACCTTATCCAAGCTAGGTTCGTCCAGGCAAGAAATCCCTCCCGGAATAGCTCTGGCGCACTTGAGAGTTCCATCAATCAAGCCCAGTCCGGAGTCGGAATCAATTTTTGTACCGGAGTCACATGTGGTGCCAATGGAGATTGACGGAGGAAACTCGGGGACTGTACCGGCAAACTCGGGGACTGCGACGCCCATGCCGGAAGAGGCAATGCTTGTGGACAGCATGGACATAGACATGCCGGTGTTTGTGGTTAGAGAGGCACCATCTTGGGTTAAACCTATTAAGGAATTCCTGATCAACGGCACTTTGCCGGTTGACGAAAATGAATCAAGAAGGATACGAGAGAAGGTCCAAAGCTTACACCATCATCAATGGTGAGGTATACAAGAGAAGTGTTACCGGTGTCCTCCAAAGATGTGTGGAGCCGGAAGAAGGAAGGGAAATGCTCGAGGAGATTCATCGAGGAGAGTGTGGGCACCACGCTTCTTCAAGGGCGTTGGTAGCAAAGGTGTTCCGGCATGGATTCTACTGGCCCACAGCCTTAGATAATGCTGAGGATTTGGTAAGGAAATGCAATGGCTGCCAGAGGTATGCTAAGCAAAACCATACCCCAGCATCCGGCTTAAAAACCATACCGTTAACTTGGCCTTTCGCTGTTTGGTGCCTGGACATGGTTGGACCGTTCAAAACCGCAAGGGGAAACATGACTCACATCTTGGTAATGGTGGATAAATTCACCAAATGGCTGGAGGTGAAGCCTATCGCAAAGTGTGATGGCCACACAGCAGTGAAATTCCTAAAAGATGTAATCCTGCGGTATGGATACCCACATAGTATCATAACCGACAATGGTTCAAACTTTGCTCAAGGAGAGTTCAAACGATTCCGTGAAAGCAAGAACATCCGGCTGGATTTGTGCTCAGTGGCGCACCCGCAAGGCAATGGCCAAGTTGAGAGAACGAATGCTTTGGTACTTTCCGGTATCAAACCAAGACTCATTGATGCAATGGAAAAATCGCCGGGATGTTGGATCGATGAGCTACCGTCGGTCTTGTGGAGTCTAAGAACAACTCCGAACCGATCTACCGGATACACGCCATTCTTCATGGTTTATGGAGCAGAAGCGGTCATACCAACCGACATTCTCCATGACTCGCCAAGGGTGCAGCTCTATACCGAAGAAGAGGTAAAAGAGGCCAGAGAAAATGATGTGGACTTGCTAGAAGAAGCAAGAGAGCTAGCTTTGGCAAGAACAGCCATTTACCAGCAAAACCTCAGACGCTATCATAGCCGGAAGGTCAATCCAAGAGTGTTCCGAGAAGGGGACCTGGTGCTACGCCTGGTGCAGCGCACTGAAGGCCGGCATAAACTTTCCCCTCCATGGGAAGGACCTTTCATTGTGAGCAAGGCTCTCCACAATGATGCATATTACCTAATTGATGCACAGGAATGGAAGAAAGGAAAGGCGGACAAGTCAGGAGAGGAGACCAAACGCCCATGGAATGTAGCGTTGTTGCGTCCCTTCTACTCTTGAAGTGGTGCTTGTAAGAGTTTCTTTTTTGTACCTTGATTGCTATGAATAAAAGATGTCGGAACCTCGAATGAGTCTCGGGGACTACCCTTATTGAATTGCATGAAACATGTCTTTTTTTTCTGTCTACCGGTTGCTTATTGAACGTTTTTTCTTTCCGGTTTAGTAGTGTGCTAAACCCTACCGGAGTCTTCGACTCTGCTGTTGTCCATAACTCGGCTTCATGGCAAGCAAGATAAACCGGTAGGGGATAAGCACATGAACTGTGGAGAGAGGAACCGGGAAAGAACAATCCGGAAAAATTTGACTAACCCCGGCTATTCCGGTTTTTTGCAAAATTTCGAGTTATTTCTAAGTTCAAGAAAATGCTTATTTGGTGAAAGAACCTTGTGCTCATACGCCAAAGAACGCCCAGAGAAGGCAGGCAGAGCCAAGGCAAAAGAACCAAGTGTGCATCGAATTGGATGCAGAAACAATTTGGGAATCTTTGCAAGTGCAGGATAAAAGCAGAACCAAATGCAAAAACGCTAAGGCAAACTTAAGATAATTAGCTACCGGTATAACTTACCGGCACAAAAAGTTGTACGTCAACCGTGAGCAGACTTAAAGTTTTACATCATAAACCCCGGCATACCGGGGTAGAATTTAACAAGTTTTATGGCAAAGTACTCAGGGACAGGTACTATCTAAGGTAAGATCAGGCAGCAGGGGCTTCCGGGGGAGTGGCGCCGGCATCAGGAGTTGGCGGTGGCACGTCTTCGCCTTCATCCTCCTCCTCCTCGCTCAGATAATCTTTGACATCTTCTGGAGGGGGGATGAAGGTGCGCATGTCGGCGTACTCCGCGATGTGGTACGCGCGGTCCTGCCGCTTAGCGGTGAGAACCGGATCCACATCAGTAGAAGCACCTTCACGCACGCCGATGAAGGCATCCAGGTCCAGCTCCGGATACCAGGAGCAGGCAATGCGCGAGCGCGGAGTCCGCTCCGGCACGGGCAGCAGAGCACTGCCACTCCCGGATCCTTCTGCAGCCACCCTTTAGCCGGTCGCTGATCAAAGAGAAGGTATCCGGCACCGCTTCACCAGGCCAGAGGGTCTTGAAAAGTTGGGAGGCTACTTCAGGGATGTCGGAAAGGTTCCGATCCACTGAGCGCATGTGGGAGATCCGCGCGCTTAGGGCAACCAAGTAATCGTAGGGATCCCAAGGTGCACCCAAGTTGGCGCCGGCCTGCTTGGCCCGATGCTCCGCAACCTTCTTCACGGCATGGGCCTGGGAGTCCGGAAAGAGCCCTGCGAGACAATTAAAAGGCTAAGTATATGATACCGGAGCGGATAAGCTTCTAAGCAAAAACCGGAAAAGAGAAAAGAAGAAATTTACGGAGGGCAAGCGCGTCAGTCCGCGTGACCAGAAGGTCGTACTCCTTCTGTTCCGCTTTCAGCCGCGCAACCTCGCTCTCGGCTGCTTTCGGGCTTTCCCGGCCTCCTCCGCGGCAGCTTTGTGCGCTTTGGCGGCTTTGCCCTCAGCTGCTTTTAGCGCCTTGGCGCTCTCCTCCAGCTCTGCCTGCAACACCACATTGGTATTGCCGGCATCCTCTAGCGCCTCGTTTAGCCTGGCCTCCGCGGCAGCTTCGGCGGCCTTCAGCTCCTCCGCGTACCGGACTGCGGCCTGCATAGCCTGGTCCTTGAGCTCTCTGGAAATGTCCCTTTGGGCGTCCAAGGCCTCCTGGTGATCCCGGATGAGCTGCTCCTTTTCAGCTAAGAGCCGGAAGAGAAGATATTAGCAAAACACAAAGGCAAGGGAGAAGCGAGTCAACCGGATAGAAGTTGTACCTTGGAGCTTGGCAACCTGCTCCTTGAGGGCCTCAATGGAGGCTTCCGGAACAGCTGTTGTGCACAAAACTTGTAAGTCACAAAGAAAAGAAAAACATTCCGGTGAAAAGATGTCGGAGGTGCGAGAAATTACCTAGGCACTTGCTGTGTGCCTCAGCAAGGCTCCGGTGCTCCCACAGAAGCTCCTCAAAGAGGGCTTTCCGGGCGTCGGCCGTGCTCGTTTAAGGAAGTGATGTTAGTGAAGCACAAAGGTTTTTAACCCGAAACCCGGGGACTGGTGATGCCGGTTCCGTGCATTTCTAGTAAGTTTTGCGCTAAGAGCGGGCTCTCAACCCAAAACTCGGGGACTGGGAGTTTGCAGCATCTTTAAAGAAAGAGTTTTGCGCTAAGAGATAGATGCCGGTTCCGCAAATTCTTTAAAAAGGAAGTTTCGTGCTCAGAGTTGCACTCTAAACCCAAAACTCGGGGACTGGGAGGATAGACAAGATCCGGAAAAGAGGAAAACCGGCATCAAGAAAATTTACAAGAAAAGTTGATAAAACTTACCACCACGTTGGCGGTGGCGTCGTACCATGCGCTGTCGAACTCCTTCACAGCGCGCTTGAGGCGCGTGAAGTGTTCTTCGGTTGAGCGAGGGCCGGCAGGATCTGGCGCCGGAAGGCGGTCCTTCCCTATGCCGCGGGTAGGCTGCGGAGATGTCCGCAGCGTTCCAGCGCTGGGCGTAAGGAAGGAGAGGCCCCAAGTCCTGGCCTCCGCGTTTGAGCTCAACGATCCGGCCCAAGAGGCCGGAAGGTTTGTCTTGGACCGTCATGGCGGCAGGCCCGGTGTGCAGCACTAATGGCTGCGCGCCGCCTGAGGAGCTGCCGTCCGCACCCTTTCCGCGTAACGCCCCCGGCTTGAGGGACACCGGCGGCGGCTTAGGCGCTGCCGCAGGAGCTTCTTGGGTCGGTGGAGGCGTTGGCGCAGGCCCCGTTGCTTGAGGACCAGAGGTTTCCGGTGGCGGTGGCGGTGCAGAAGTCTCCGGCGCGGAAGCTTCCGGCCCGGTCCTGGAAGAAGTCTTCTTCTTTTTCTTCTTCTCAGGGACGGGAGGAACAGAATGTTCCGCCCGCCCGGCAGGTTCTTTTCCGGTTGCTGGCGCCGGTGTCTTGGGTCTCTGGAGGGGAGGCAAAGTCCTCCTCCGCGCGGGGATCTGGCGGTGTAGGGGCCGCGCGCCCCGAACTTGTTGTGCCCCCCAGAGGGGAGGCAGAGATGTTGCCGGCACCAGATGGTACCGGACTGAAGTGAGGAGGAGGAGTCGAGGTCCTGGCCGAGCCGGCAGAGCCCTCAGGCCGGGGGCCAAGCTTGAGTGCGGGGCTGAAAGAAAGAAAAGAAGGAAAGATTGAGAAAAAGCAACCGAAAAAGAACTTGGTAGAAATAGAACAAGCACGAGAAGAAGCTTTACCCGGTGGCCGTCGGCATCTGCTTGCGGCGCTTCATGGCAACGACCTTGCCTGCGACGGGTTCGGTCCGGAAGCGCTTGGCGGCAGGAGGTTGGCTCGAGCCGGCATCAGAGGCCGGGGTCTTGTTCTTCTTGCCCTGGGCCTTGAGTTCTCGGGCCATGAGTTTGTCAACAAACTCTTTGCCGGCCTCGGCCTGCGGCGGCGTCGCATGCTCATGGATCCGTGGGTTAAGGTTGGCCGAGGGTGCATCTACGGAAGGACAATAGCAAAAAGTATGAGAGGAATGAAAGAAAAGCTACCTCAAGAATGGTCAACTCATCGGACGAACCGGAAGGTTCCGGCGGGGCTTTGCCGAGGCGCGCGGCGAGAGTCCGGCCCATCTTTAAATCCTTCCAAAAGATGACGGGGTCGGGGTCAAACTTGTCGAGACCACGCTTCCGGCAGCGGCCTCGCTTGTCGGATTCGATCCGGGGGAAGCGGTCCTTGGCCTGAGAAAACAAAGGAGAAAAAAAGAGGTCAGTCGCAATGCAAAAGTTACCGGCAAAACCGACCCGAGTTGTGTAATTTCTTACTTCTTGGGTCGGGGGGTTAGTGGAGCTAAGAGGCCGGAGGCCCCATTCCCGGTCTTCCGGCATGGAGGTCCGGCAGATTTGCTCGGCCTTGAGGACGACGTCCCTCTTGCTGAGAGGCAGGCCGGTGATCTTGGTAGGATCGCCGGGACCATACATCTCGCTCATCTTGTGGGCGCGGCGCGCGAGAGGAAGCACCCGGCGCGAAATGAAAGTGCGGATGATATCGTCAGAGCAGAGGTCGGTGTCCTTCATGCGCTGTTTCATGAAGCATATGATCCGGTTTGTCTCGTTGTGAGACTCCTTCGGATTATAGCTCCAGTTAGTTTTGGTGGGCGGCGCCGGATCAAAAGGAGGCAGACCTATGAGATCCGCGGCGCCGGTGTTCTTAACATAGAAGAAGGTCCCTTGCCATAACCGGCATGACTCGAGACCGGAAAATTTGAAGAAAGGGCTCGCTTGGCGAGAGCCAATAATGCAAGACCCACATTTCACGGGAGGTTTAGGAGGAGGAATATCTACGCCCTGAACGGAATTAATCCGAAGGGCGAAGAATCGAGCAAACGTCTCACGAGTGGGACGAATGCCGATATATGCCTCCATGAAGGTGACATAGCAAGAAAGATAGAAGATGGCATTGCCAGGAAGATGGTGAGGTTGGAGTTTGTAGAAGTCAAGGAAATCCCGGAAAAAGGAAGAAACGGGAAGGCCGAAGCCGCGCTCAAAATGAGCGAGAAAGACAACACGTTCGCCGGGTTCGAGCACCGGCTCAATCTCGTCGCCGGGGATCCGGCAGGAAACTCCTTCCGGAATCCTCCGGGACCGGTATAACCAGTCGATTTCGTACTGGCTGACGCTGGAGCCCATCCAGGCTCCGCGTGTGACCTCGGAAAGATTGGTGCCGGAAGCTTGGCTGGAGCTTCCGGCATCTTGTTCTTGGGAGCTCTCGGTTTCCGTCCGCGCAAGTTCAGCGCTGACCCCGTCAGATGCGGGATTTTCCGGGTTACCGGAGGAAGAGGAAGAAGCGTATTGTTCGGAAGACATCCGGATTCAAGAGGTTTTTGGTATCTACTCGGAAGAAACAGATTCCCTAAAAACTACCCTCGCGAGAAGATCTACGAAGAACAGAAAAAGCAAAGAAAAGGAAAGAATAAATAGGCTTTCAACTCAAGATCTGAACTGCGAGTAAAAGAAGAGTAAATGGGAAAAAGGACTAACCTGGGGCGGCAGAATCGCACAGGGAAGTGACCACCGGCGTCGGAGCGGGCTCGCTGCAGACGGAGAGGTCCGGCGACGGCGAGGTGGGGAGGAACTCGAAGAAGCTCCAATGCCGCGGCGGAAAAGGAAGCGCCGCGGAAGTTTTTCCCGCGGAGAAGTCCCGGCGGCGTCCGGCGGCGCGCTCGAGAGAGTTTGCTGGGCGGCGGAACTCGAGCGAGCAAAGGAGCGGCGGAGGCCTGCGAGCGAAGAACGGCAGTGCGCGAGGAAGTGGAGAATGCGAAGAAGAAGAAGGAGAAGGGGCGGTTTTGCCCTTATAAAGAAAAAGAGGTGGGCCAAGAACCGCCGGACCGTAGCGGTTCAGTCGTGGGCCGCGACGGTTCGCCTCGCGTATGGCCACGTGGCATGAGGATACACGAGCGGAAGAAAAGGACCACAGGGGGGCACACAGGATCCGGAGAAGTGGTTGGGATCCGGTGCGGCTCAATTAATGCGCGCGCGGAAGCCGAACGGAAGTGACTACCGACACCGGCGCGGCAGTCACGAGTGCGCATGTCTGCGTCGGGCGCGGAACCCGATATATTCTCGACTTCGCCGAGGAAGTATTTAATGACCAAGATACCGGAGAGCAAGATGCCGGAGAATGCCTTGGGAACATAGAAAATGTGAGTCCGAGCAAAGATGCCGGATTTGAACCAAAGACTGAGAGAGTTAAACCGGTATCCAAAGATACGGAAACCTGGCATGGTCCGTTGGATAGAATCCGCCGGACTATACCAACTTCGGGGACTAATGTTGGGGGATGACCCCGGTATGCCAAAGATATGTCATACCGGATGGTCTCACCCTTCAAGATACCGGTTTAATAATCAAGCCGGGATAAGAAAATAGAGTTGGCTAAGTAAAGCTAAGCCGGTATCCCCAAGAGGGGTATACCGGAACCAGGAAGGAAAGATACCGGCGCACCGGAAGGAAGAACATGCCGGCTGACTGGTCAAAGATTCCGTCAGGAGCTAAAGGACAAGGATGAGCTAAGCAAAGTAGCTTTAAACGAAGGCTAGAAGACAAAGAGGAGGATGACGGTCAAAGAAGCCGGGAGACGTCAGCCTCCATGTTTAAAGAAGACCCGGCGTCATCCATGATTAAAGTAGCTTTATAAAGTATATTTGTAAAGTAGTTTGTCTAGTCAAAGATCCCATTAGGGTTTCTTGTTCTGTAAGCCACCCTCTCCCCTATATAAGGAGAGGGGGCAGCCTCTTTCAGACGCGCGATCGACAGAAGGGAGAAACCTGTAACCTGTCTTGAGATCAATGAACATGGTGATCTAGAGCGAGTTCGTCCTTGTGTCTTTCTTCTTCTACCTCTGGCCTTGGCCAAGTTCTTGAGGAAAGCATCCGGAAGTTCGTCCATCTAGTCACAAACCCTCCCCCGAATCCTCTAGCGTCCATTCGGCCCCAATATAAGCCATCCCATGGCATCTGCTCGTTCACCACGACGACAGATCATGCCCGAGATCTTCTACATCCTAATCATGCCCGAGATCTTCTACATCCTGATCACCTCCTTCCTTATTTCTTGTTGAAATCCCATGGACAAATTCATAATCATCTTCGTCGCCTTCCCACCGATAGCCATCCATGAAACCACGCATGAGAAGGTGGTCCCGCACCATATCGGCTTTAGGGTCCATAAGGCTCGTCAGCTTGCATCTTCGACACGGACATCTTATCTCCTTTTGGTTATTTCTAATCATCTCGGCTGTCGCGGCTTTCAAAAACCTAGCCACAACGCCTTCGCTCATCATGCGGACCATGGTAGCCTGCGGGTATAGAGAAAATGGATATCTTAGCATACCAAAAGAAAATTTTGGCATGACCTTCCCTAAAATAGGACATATGTATATGCGTAGTATGCCCACTATTCGCCGAAACGGAAATGAATCAACGTTTCGGCAAAATATTGGCAACTCCATCGCATTTCAAATCCCTGCAAACAAACACATGCAACACATGTGTGGATCGGAGGCTTTCCATATACAACACATGTGGAGGATTCGCATACAACACACATGCATGCACGTGAGACGCTTTTCGCGCATGCGCACACAACACGTGTACATGATCGAGCTTCACATAACATATGTGCACACACACGTGTGTGTGCAACAAACCGGTCACACACAAAGCATGAAACCAACAAAGTTACCGATACGGCGAGACCTAGAGTGTTGGATGAGGTAAAAAGTTGAGATTGAGTAGGGTATTGAGCTAAGAAAGCTTCACCATTACTTACCTATGAAGAAAATTAAGTTTACCAACTTAATTTTGGTGAATGAAGAGGTGAAAATGAGGTGGGAAGGAGGGGCAACACGACCAGATCCAGATTTGGTGGGAGGTGGTGGTGGAAGAGTGTTTGGGGAAAGTGGGTGGCACATGTGAGTGGAGGGTGAAAAGCGAGGAAATGGTCCCAGGTTAGCAGTGGCGCACCACCTAGCCGTGCGCCACTGCTAGGGTGACATAGCAATGGCGCACTGTTAAGTGGTGCGCCACTGCTCACCTGGTACCTGCAAACCCACGCCCCTGCCCAACTTAGCAGTGGCGCATCATGTGGGCGGTGCGCCATAGCTAGTAGTGGCGCACCACGCAGTGCGCCATTGCTAAAGCCCTCATCTCTAAACGGCCCTGGCCACCTCCTAGCGAGTGGCGCACCACTAAGCCATGCGCCATAAGTAAGCAAAGTAGCAGTGGCGCACCATGGAGACGTGCGCCACTATTAGTTTTGGGTAGGAGCTGGCCTCCTGCCAGGAATTAGTAATGGCGCACCACCAACAAGGTGCGCCACTACTACATTTGTAACAGTGGCCCACCATTTTGTGGTGCGCCACTGCTAAGTAGTAGTGGCGCACGGCCATCATGGTGCGCCACTGAAGTCAACCTTACGGCTAGGCCTTTTCCTAGTAGTGGTTGGGAACCCCAAGTGGAAGGTATGATGCGTATAGAAGCAAGTTTCCCTCAATATGAAACCAAGGTTATCGAACCAGTAGGAGCCAAGAAGCACGTGAAGGTTGTTGGTGGAGGAGTGTAGTGCGGCGCAACACCAGTGAAACCGGCGCCAACGTGGAACCTGCACAACACAAGCAAGATACTTTGCCCCAACGTAACAGTGAGGTTGTCAATCTCACCGGCTTGCTGAAAACAAAGGATTAAACGTATCGAGTGGAAGATGATGTTTGTTTGCAAAGAACAGTAAGAACAATGATTGCAGTAGATTGTATTCAGATGTAAAAGAATGGACCGGGTCCACAGTTCACTAGTGGTGTCTCTCCAATAAGATAACTAACATGTTGGGTGAACAAATTACAGGTGGGCAATTGACAAATCAAGATTCAATACATATCAATGATGATTACTATGTGATTTAATCAGGGCATTACGACAAAGTACATAGACCGCTATCCAGCATGCATCTATGCCTAAATAATCCACCTTCGGGTTAGCATCCGCACCCCTCCAGTATTAAATTGTAAACAACGAGATAATTGCATTAAGTATGGTGCGTAATGTAATCAACACAAATATCCTTAGACAAAGCATTGATGTTTTATCCCTAGTAGCAACAAGCACATCCACAACCTTACAACCTTACGTCACGATCCCGCATTCAATGGAGGCATGAACCCACTATCTAGCATAAATACTCCCTCTTGGAGTTACAAGTATCAACTTGGCCAGAGCCTCTACTAGCAACGGAGAGCATGCAAGAACATAAACAACACATATATGATAGATTGATAATCAACTTAACATAGTATTCTAGATTCATCGGATCCCACCAAACACAACATGTAGCATTACAAATAGATGATCTTGATCATGTTAGGCAGCTCACAAGATCTAAACAATGATAGCACAAGCGGAGAAGACAACCATCTAGCTACTGCTATGGACCCATAGTCCAAGGATGAACTACTCACGCATCAATCCGAAGGCGGGCATGATGATGTAGAGCCCCTCCGGTGATGATTCCCCTCTCCGGCAGGGTGCCGGAGGCGATCTCCTAAATCCCCCGAGATGGGATTGCCGGCGGTGGCGTCTCTGGAAGGTTTTCCGTATCGTGGCTCTCGGTACAGGGGTATTCGCGACGAAGGCTTTAAGTAGGCGGAAGGGTAGGTCAGGGGGCGCCACGAGGGCCCCACACCATAGACCGGCGCGGCCAGGGCCCAGGCCGTGCCGCCCTATGGTCTCGGCCCCTCGTGGCCCCACTTCGTATCTCCCTCGGTCTTCTGGAAGCTTCGTGGAAAAATAGGACCCTAGGCGTTCATTTCGTCCAATTCCGAGAATATTTCCTTACTTGGATTTCTGAAACCAAAAACAGCAGAAAACAGCAACTAGCGCTTCGGCATCTTGTTAATAGGTTAGTGCCGGAAAATGTATAATAATGATGTAAAATATGTATAAAACATTCAAGTATTGTCATAAAAGTAGCATGGAACATAAGAAATTATAGATACGTTTGAGACGTATCAGCATCCCCAAGCTTAGTTCCTACTTGCCCTCGAGTAGGTAAACGATAACACAAATAATTTCTGAAGTGACATGCTACCAACATAATCTTGATCAACATTATTGTAAAGCATATGAGATGAATGGAGTGATCTGAAACAAAAGATTGCTAACAAAGATAATGACTAAACAAATGAATCATATAGCAAAACTTTTCATGAATAATACTTTCAAGACAAGCATCAATAAGACTTGCATAAGAACTAACTCATAAGCAATAAATTCAAAGTAGAATGCATTGAAGCAACACAAAGGATGATTAAGTTTCAGCAATTGCTTTCAACTTGTAACATGTATATCTCATGGATATTTGTCAACATAGAGTAATATAACAAGTGCAATAAGTAAACATGTAAGAATCAATGCACATAGTTAACACAAGTGTTTGCTTCTAAGATAGAAAGAAGTGGGTAAACTGACTCAACATAAAATAAAAGAATGGCCCTTCACAGAGGGAAGCATGGATTACTATTTTTGTGCTAGAGCTTTTGTTTTGAAAACATAGAAACAATTTTGTCAACGGTAGTAATAATTCATATGTGCTATGCATAATACTTCCTACAAGTTGCAAGTCTCATGCATAGAGTACTAATAGTGCTCGCACCTTGTCCTAATCAGCTCGGATAACACGGATTATCATCACATGACATATGTTTCAACCAAGTGTCACAAAGGGGTACCTCTATGCCGCCTGTACAAAGGTCTAAGGAGAAAGCACGCATTGGATTTCTAGCTTTTGATTATTCTCAACTTAGACATCCATACCGGGACAACATAGACAATAGATAATGGACTCCTCTTTTAATGCTTAAGTATTCAACAACAAATAATATTCTCATAAGAGATTGAGGTTGTATGTCCAAACTGAAACTTCCACCATGATACATGGCTTTAGTTAGCGGCCCAATGTTCTTCTCTAACATATGCATACTCAAACCATTTGATCATGAAATCGCACTTACTTCAGACAAGACGAACATGCATAGCATCTCACATGATATCTGTAATATCCCAAATTTTCAAACAAAAAATAAAATGAATTTCCATATTTCCAAAATTTGGAACCAACAAAAACTTTTATTAAATTAAGTTTGATGCATAGTGATCATGCTTATATGTTGTGTCATTGCCATGATTGATTGGTGAAGTATTTTGAAATGATCTAAAACCCTAAACCTCACTCTCCTTTTTACCCTCCAAGATAAAACCAAATAAAAAGAAATCAAATTAAAAAGAAAAGGCCTATGTGAACCCATAGCCATTTTTACAAATAACCAACTATGCCATGTTTTACCTTGTTAGATGATTTGCAAAACCTCAACAAACCCTACCTATCATTTGCCAACTAAATCTAAGGTGAAATAAAAAGAAAAGAAAATATGCATAGAGGCATATGTGGCACATAGCCATAATGGCAAATCTTGACCTAGGCCATCTTATCTTACCTAAATGGTTTGAAACCTTTACCAAACTCAATCTAACACTAAATGAACACTAACCCATGCCTAAGTGAAGCAAAGAAAAAGGAAAGAAGAAAATAAGAAAAATCACAATTCAACACATACATGTGCCTATGGCTATTTTGCAAAACTTTGATCTAGGCCAATTTGGCTTGAACCATTAATTGTAGAATGTTACTAAACACTTATAAACACTTTTGGAATCAAAGAAACTCAAATCAAATAAAATTTGAATGCAAATTGTGCTCACATGCACTAATGGTCAAGATTGCAAATTTTAACCTGATACTCACTTTGAGCCCTTGTATCAAGAAATTCTCAAACCAAACCCTCTCAACTCTTTGAACCTCATCCAAGACCTCATCAAGAAGAACATTTTTCGTGTTGACCACATTGACCAAATCATTGACCATTGCTCACAATAGTCAAGCCAAAATGCCACTTTAACACAAATTCTAGATTCCCCCAAATTATAAATTTTTCACAAATCATTTCCAAATCCCAAACCAATGCCACCCATTGCTGCCAAATATCATTTATAACTCATCCATGAAGAAACCTAGCAAAATTTACCCACACATGAGGTTTTTACATGAGAATCCACTTTTTACATAGAAGTACACCTACTCCAACCACTATGTACCACCACCCTTTTTCAACCTTGAGCTCATCTATAGTGCCAATAGTACCACAACAACTCTCATGACATCACCTAGCATTGACATGACCACCATGACCCCAACCATGCCAAGTACATGACATATGTCACACACCTTTTTGACTTTCATCATATGTGCACACTCTAGACCCCTCTCACCTTGCCCGCCATGTCTACTAGACTCACCTCACCCCACTTAAGCTTGCAGCACCTTGGTACACAAGAAAAATATGCACAAAGAACCAATGCCATGCCATGCCACTCCAAATGACATCACCATGCCAACCCTTGTCTTTCTCCCTCTCTGGTCACCCTCACCATGTCAAGTTGACTCATCTCACTCCTCTGAACACCACCCTACCATAGTTGACCCCAAAACCCCACTTGCACCACCCAATGCCACACCATGCCACTCACATGATCACCACCATGTCACCACCTACCCCTGGACTTTTCCCTCCCTCTCACCATGTCATCTACATTTCCCTAGACCCTAGACACCTGCTAGACACGACCATGGGACAAGGAGAGCAAGTTGTGGGCTAAAACACTCATGCCAATGCCCATGGTCACCAACCCGTGGACACCAGCCTCTCCCAGCATGCACACAGCAAACCATCGTGTCTCCCTGCGCCACCACACTCCTCTCTCTCCCACTCACCTGCTATACACCCCCGTTGACCTGCCCGCGCACCAGGAGGACGCCACGACGCGACGCCCCGCAAGGACGCCGACGTCGGCCTCTTCCTCGCGCGCCCTGTACACAACGTCAGCGACTCCACCACTGTGCACGCGTCCTCCTCTACCCCCTACCTCCCTGCTGACGCCATGGCACGGACCAGAGAACCCTGCACATGACGCACTCGGCGACATGGCCACCATGCCGGCCATGTCGCGCCCCTTCTCTCTGGCGCCTATATAAACCCCGCCCCTCAACCTGGAAATCACCACACCACCCAGCATCATCCCCTTCTTCCTCCTAGCACCTCCCCCTCGCCCTCCTCGAAGCTCATCGGCGCCAACAAGCTCGCCGGCGGCCACACCAAAAGCCGCCCGAATTTTCATCACCATAGCCACCAAGCCCTACACCATTTTGAAGCCCTTGGAAAGACCTTTCCAACGCACCCAACCCCGCCGTGATCCGTGCCCTGAGGTGAGAGTTATGGCCCCCGCAAGGTTGCAGTGTCGGGAGGAACACGACGGCCCAGCGCCGTCGGATCCCGATCCAATGCGCCGCGTGCCCCGCCCGCGCGCGACGTGCATGCGCCATGCAGCGCGGACCAGGCCGCATGCTGGGCTGGCCCAACTCCGTTCCCGCCCACCGTTGAATTCAAATTTCGTTTAATTTATTTTCTGTGTTTTGCTCTCAGATGCTTTGCTAAATCTTTAATAACTACAAATCTACTCGGTCAATTTTGATAAATTTTATTTATTTAGAAAGCTCATGAAAGGCTCCATCCAACCACACTGGATTCAAATCAAAATATGTTGTAGAATTTCAAAAGTAAAAATAACAAGTCAGAGATTTTTCAGCATTCAAATAAATTTATAAAATCAACCATAATGAATTTTGAGGTGATTCAAATTATCATAATTCATATTTCAAATACTCTAATTGTTTATGCAAAAATATGATATGGGTACTGTATATGATCATGGGTTAGAATCAAATAATGGCTATGTATCCATTACTAGCCCCTTTAAATTATTTTCAAATGTAGGAATTTAAATCTATGAGGTGTAGCACCTCATTTAAATCACCTTCCCAAGTTGTATGAGGTAATGTGATGACCCTTGTTGCATGGTCTCATACTTGCTCACTTGAGGATCTTAAACCAAAGTAGAATTTAAAATGCATGAGGTGATGACATTAGTCTTCATGACCCATATGTTCTTATTTGAAAATATTAGATCATTTTCATAGTAGTATTTAAATGGTTCAAAACTACCTATTAAATCATATGGGATGTATTGGTCTCATTTAAATCTTTGTCTCAAGTAATTCTACATGAGGTAGAGACCATGGTCTATTAACTCTCATATTGAATTATTTGATGATATTAAGTCCTTATTATGTTGATATTAAATTGCATGAGGTGCATCACCTCATTTAAATCATTTTCCCAAATGATGATTATGAAGAGGTTGACCTTGGTCAACCTAGGTCATACATTATTATTAGAGGAAATTAAATCTTAACAAGATTCAACGAGAGGAAGTTATTTCCCCAAAGAAATAAATAGAAACATCAATTAATATTTGTAATGAGAGGAAATTATTTTTCTTTACAAAAAAAACAAAGTCAACCAACATGTTAATAATGTGGTGATTCTAGAATAGCTTGTGTGAGCCATTTGTGTGATTAGTCTAGCACTTAAGTATTGTTTGGTGATTGTATCCTCGTATTCGTTTATAGACGCTAGTACCGGAGACTATCAAGAGGAGGAGGTTTTCTACCAAGAGGAAGAAGAAGAGAACTTTGATCACCACACCAACCAAGGCAAGCTAATATTCTTGCAAAGTGCAAAGCTCTACTAGAGCAAGGCACACTCACCAATTACTTTATGCTTCATGATCCCATCCCAAGTTTTATTCTTACAAGCTTTTACTTTGATTATTATAACTTGCTTTTATAGTTAACTTTGGTCTAGACATAGAGTACTACAAGAGTATCAAAGTTAGCCTAGAACAATCAAAGCTAGTTAGCACCCCTCATGACTAGTTGCTAGTGCTAACAAATAAAATTGACTACTCTAGATGGGAACTTGTGAAATGAAATGACTTTGGAAAACCTTGGAATGATGAGTCATTCTATTGAAAGATTTTGAAGGTGAATGTGACTTGTGCATGACATGGTGAACTTTACAAAAACTGATGGTTGGGTTCGGATGCGATACCATTCCAATTTTGCAAGTACCCCCACAATACCTGATTAGGGGTAAGGGCTTAACTAGAAGTTTATGTATTTTAGCATGGGTTCCCTCTAAACAAGCGTCATCGGGGTTATGCCGAAAGCTGCCTCTACAACAAAAGAAATGATGCGAAATGACGTGAAATGAGGTGAATGTCCGGCCCAAGCCCTGTGCAGTTCCCAGGCTGACTGTCTGTCTTCACTGGGAGGCCAAGCTCATGGGGAGAGGTGCCTATACTAGGATATGTAAATGAAAGGTTATGGTTGGTAGTCCGCACACGGAGTGTGATAAATCAGGGCCAGTTAACCCTGATGGATTATTGCAAATGTTGTGGCACAAGTGTACGACCTCTGCAGAGTGTAGAACTATTCGAATAGCCGCGTCCACGGTTATGGATGGTTGGAAAGGCCATACTGTTCCGTCATCAGAACTTTTCAAAAATGTGACATGTGAAGGGTGACTTGTGACTTGAAAGGTGAATGGTGAATTTGACTTGAATCACAACAGAGTTGTGGGAATGACACTAATGTTCCCACTTGAGTTAGTTAGCAAATGAAGAGGTTTTTACTAAATGTTTGTGAACTAAAATTGGCTTTATGCAAATAAACTTAGAGCTTAGCACCCCCTTACTATAGTTGATAGTGCTTACATTAGTATTAGTTTGCGAGTACTTTAAAGTACTCATGGCTTTGTCCATGGCTATTCAAATGGCCAGACTATGAAGGAGAGCAGCATCACGAGGAAGATGGACAACAGGACGTCTATGACAACTAGGACCACTCCTGACGTCAACAGTTGCCTGTGGAACAGATGGACCACGACCGCTATTACTTCGCTTCCGCTATGTGTTTTGTAATTGATCATTAGATCAACTATGTTGTATTAAGACTGGATAATGTGATCCCTCTATGTAAGACAATTACGTGTTGTAATGAATGATGTGTTGTGATATCAATCTATTATGTCTCGCAAAAACAATATTCCTGGGATTGCGATGCATGGCATAATAGGCATCTGGACTTAAAAATCCGGGTGTTGACAATATCCAACAAAGGTAAAAAGTTGATGGCGTCCCCAGAAACATGGTTACCGCTCAACAAGCAACTTATAAGAACTAAGACACATAACTACATATTCATCACCACTATAGTTTTTAAGCTATTTGTCCCATGAGCTATATATTGCAAAGATAAAGGAATGGAATTTTAAAGGTAGCACTCAAGTAATTTACTTTGGAATGGCAGAAAAATACCACATAATAGGTAGATATGGTGGACACAAATGGCATGGGTTTTGGCTCAAGGTGTTTGGATGCACGAGAAGCATTTCCTCTCAGTACAAGGTTTGGGCTAGCAAGGTTGTTTGAAGCAAACACAAGTATGAACAGGTACAGCAAAACTTACACAAGAACATATTGCAAGCATTATAAGACTCTACACTGTTCAACATGAGGAGATTGAAGCAGCAAATGCAGAGGAGATTGAAGCAGCAGTTCAACATGAGGAGATTGAAGCAGCAAATGCAGAGGAGATTGAAGCAGCAGTTCAACATGAGGAGATTGAACCGATGGATCGAGAGCGAGAGGGAACGGATGGATGTAGAAAGGCTTCAACCGATGAGTCCGGAGGAGAGTGAACGGTATTATCGAGATTGCCTCGATAGTTGTAAGGCCATGTGTGATGCACACTTCGAAGAGCTCATGGCGGAAGAAAAGCGAAGCTTCGCAGAAGAAGAAGAACAAGAAAGAGGGCAAAAGGAAGGTAGACACCGGTAATATCCCTGGTAGGGTTACCCGGAGTAAGGTGGTGGCCCCGGCGAGTCACACCGGGAGCAAGAAAAAGATTTTATTCTGAACAACTAATTTGAATTTGTATGAACAATTTGTATTGGGGTTCCCTTTGTATTGGGGATCCCTTTGTGTTGAACAATTTGTATTGGGGATGCCTTTGTGTTGAACAATTTGAATTTGTATGAACAATTTGTATTGTGGTTCCCTTTTATTGGGGATCCCTTTGTGTTGAACAATTTGTATTGGGGATGCCTTTGTGTTGAACAATTTGAATTTGTATGAACAATTTGTATTGTGGTTCCCTTTGTATTGGGGATCCCTTTGTGTTGAACAATTTGTATTGGGGATGCCTTTGTGTTGAACAATTTGAATTTGTATGAACAATTTGTATTGTGGTTCCCTTTGTATTGGGGATCCCTTTGTGTTGAACAATTTGTATTGGGGATGCCTTTGTGTTGAACAATTTGAATTTGTATGAACAATTTGTATTGTGGTTCCCTTTGTATTGGGGATCCCTTTGTGTTGAACAATTTGTATTGGGGATGCCTTTGTGTTGAACAATTTGAATTTGTATGAACAATTTGTATTGGGGATGCCTTTGTGTTGAACAATTTGAATTTGTATGAACAATTTGTATGCCACATTTAAGCCACATTTATCATTTTAGGGTTTTAGGGTTTTAGGGTTTTAGGGTTTTAACATTTTAGGGTTCAATTCAAAATAATTCAAAACATGGTGGAACCTTCCCATGGAGCCTTGTTATGTTACCTACAACCTAGAGAAATAATAATGGAAAAGGAAATATAGAGATATGAAGTTTTTATGCCAAAAGCTTCAAAACCACTTCCTAGTCCATGAGCTACTAGATATGAAGATGCAGGGCTTTCTGCTCAATACACCTCCCAAATACCCACTATGCTTACAAACTTTGTCCAAATGAGTCCAAATTCGTCACACTTGTGTATCTTTGAGTTGCAAACAATATCTAGTCGGCCAAAATGTAATATATTGTTCAAATAACACAATTTTACAATTTTTATGCCAAAAGCTTCAATTTCCCTTAGTCCGTTTATTATTTGGGTGCCCCTGTTTTACTTAGTGTTACTCGGTTTTCCCCTCCGGGCCCACTTGTCTTACTCGGTCATACTCGGTTTTGCCCTTCCGATAAACATTTCCTCACTTTTCCCCCTCTCGGTTCTACTCGGTTTTCCTAACTTGTACTCACTTGGCTGATCTCTGATTGGTCGAGATGTATGTCACACGGATCTTGGTTGGATGAAAGCTCAACGAACGCTTGCACCGTTCGATCATTTATGATCGGACGGCCTGTATCTATGGACCACGATGGACGCATACGGAGACAAGAGCAGAGCACATACCTACCAACCCTGGCGGTCGCATATTCCAGTCGCATCCTCCTCTCTCTAACCGTGCGTGCGGCGGCGCAGATCTAACCGTGCGTGCGGCGGCGTGCGGCGGCGCGGATCTAACCGTGCTTGCGGTGGCGTGCGGCGGCGCGGATCTAACCGTGCTTGCGGTGGCGTGCGGCGGCGCGGATCTAACCGTGCGTGCGGCGGCCTGCGGCGGCGCAGATCTAACCGTGCGTGCGGCGGCGTGCGGCGGCGCAGATCTAACCGTGCGTGCGGCGGCGTGCGGCGGCGCGGATCTAACCGTGCGTGCGGCGGCGTGCATCTAACCGTGCGTGCGCCGTGGATCTAAGAGTGCCGGTGAGGATCTAACCGTCAGAAATAGTTGAAATGTCTCTCTCTGTCTCACTTTCGATTCTATTCTCAGAGCTGTTGAATGATGAAGAACACCAAGACGGCGGCCGTGCCGACAGTGGTCATCGATGCCACGAACATTGAAGCCATCGCCTACAACATCGCTTCGACGGCGCAGACCCAGCCTGTTGATGTCTCACTTCCGGTACCGAGAGTGCGAATCGATGCCAAGACGATTGAAGCTATCGTCTACAACCGCGCTGCAAAGCCGCCGATCCAGCCCTCCGCAGATCCGTCGCTGATGAAGTACACCAAGACAGCGGCGGTTCCGACACTGGTCATCGATGCCACGAACATTGAAGCCATCGCCGATAACATCGCTTCAACGTTTGATGGCGCAGATGACCACCCCTCATCCGCCCGTCGTCCCGGCCTTTCTTGCCCATCGCTGCGCGGCCGTGTTCGACTCCGCAAATTGGGATAAATTATTATAAATTTGTATTTTTCAATTTCCAAATGGGATAAAATTGTTCGAACTACTACCTCCGTCTCAAAAAAAGCTTCTTCACGTTCTTGATGTGTCCATGTACATCCGTATGTATGATTTGAATTCTATCCCAACTTGATTGGGAAGATATTGATATGTATTTGATCCGGAGGCTGGTACATGCATTCACTTTTGGGATCCCTTCACTTTTATAAAATGTTCATGCATGCTAAAATTATCGTGCGCATTACTTAGCACAAGTAGGAAATTGTACACCGAAATACGAGTGCTTAGAGCCACAACAAAATACGGTGGTTAGAGCCATCTACTGAATAACAATTCTATACTAAATCGTCTACCAGAACCACATAAGCTGCTAGGACAGGGATGACACCTAATAAAACTGCACAGATGAATCTACTTTTCTCCTCTCCCATCACTTTAAGTTCATGTTCTAGATTTTCTACCACTTGATCAAATACGGCAAGATCTGTCTCAACTCTCAACTTCTCCTTGCGAATAAGCTCTGAATTCTTCTTTTCTTCCTCCACAATACGCTTCGGCTCGAATATCATCAGGTTTTTACGGGCCAATTCATCACCTAAATTGGCCACCTTCTCCTCCAAATCCATCCTCTGGCTACACCACTTGGGTTGATTCATCTTGGTATGCAATGTACCATGGATCATCGGCTTGCCCGGCTAACTCGTAACAATAATGGAAAAAAGAACAACTGAAATCACCCCAACAAGCCATGGCGGAACTTCAAATTCAACGGTAGTACAGAGAGCTGAAGCTATATACCTGCACTTCCGACGAGGTAGGAAAAGTAGAACGTGGCCACGACATAATCGAATCCCCACCCTCGCCGGTGTACCCGCTACGACGAGACATTGAGGACTATTTCGTACCTGCAAACTCCAATAAATTACGGGAACCGAATCGATTAGGGGGCGGGGGAGGCAGAAGCGGAGGTCTTACCAAGCTATGCCAATTGGTGCGCGGAACAAATCCCGGTCGTCGTGGGCGGCGGATCCGATTTGCGGCGGACTTTCCTGCGGTGGGTACAATGCGTGCGGACGAAACAAGTGCTTGGAGCCGTGGTTGACGTGCAGCGCCGCAGTTCGTCCGACGCCGCCGGGGGACAGAGCCGGCGTCGCGACGAGGCGCCGGCGATGGCTGCTCCGTCCGACGGTGGGGAACGAGCTGCCAGCGCTTCTCCGGTCTAGCTTAAGAATAATTAATTAGCGAACTTGTTGCTTCTCTCTATGATATTCTCTAAAGACATATATCAGAGCGGCAATATATGATTTTTTCTCTCTAAATAAATAGACGACCCCACTGGTCATTGGCTGCGGCAGCCCCACAGAGCGGCCATATATGTCTTTTCCTGAAAAATAGACGACCCCACTGGTCATTGGCTACGGAGGCCCCACAGAGCGGCAATATATGAGTTTCTCTAAATAAATAGACGACCCCACTGGTCATTGGCTGCGGCAGCCCACGGAGCGGCAATATATGTCTTTTCCTGAAAAATAGACGACCCCACCGGTCATTGGCTGCGGAGGCCCCACGGAGCGGCAATATATGAGTTTCTCTTAATAAATAGACGACCCCACTGGGTCAATTGCTTGCGGCAGCCCACGGAGCGGCAATATATGTCTTTTACTGAAAAAATATACGACCCCACTGGTCATTGGCTGCGGAGGCCCCACGGAGCGGCAATATATGAGTTTCCCTAAATAAATAGACGACCCCACTTGGTCATTGGCTGCGGCAGCCCACGGAGCGGCAATATATGTCTTTTACTGAAAAATATACGACCCCACTGGTCATTGGCTGCGGCAGCCCTATAGAGCGGCCCCATTTGTCATTGGCAGCACCGCATATAAAATCATGAAAAATAAAACGGCCCACACGTCAGCGATAAATGGATGGCTGCTCCGACGTGTCTCTCGACCCTACCCGTCGGCACGAGACGGTCGGGGAGGAGCTGCCCTGTGCGGCCCCACCCGGTCGGACTAACGGTCAAGGCCTCCGACCCGACGGCTACCGGCCGTTCCAGCACTTGTGCGTGTTTCAAACTAGAGGAGGGGAAAACTGAGGAAAAACTAAGGGACTGGGGAAAACTGAGTACAACTAACGAACCAGGGGCACGAAAATAGAAATCCCTATTTACTAATAAAAGCATCTTTACATTTAGTCCATGAATCAATACTATTCTTAGGCAAAGAAAGCAACCAATCTTTAGCTCTTCCTCTTAATGAGAAAGGAAGCAATTTCAATTTTATAATATCACCATATATATCATTATACTTTTGCATTTCACAAAGTTCAACAAAATTATTAAGATGGGCAGCAGCATCATCAGTACTAACACCAGAAAATTGCTCTCTCATAACAAGATTCGGTAAAGCAGGTTTAATTTCATAGAATTGTGCTATAGTAGCAGGTGGAGCAATAGGAGTACATATAAAATCATTATTATTTGTGCTAGTGAAATCACACAACTTAGTATTTTCAGGAGTACCCATTATAACAGTAATAAAAGTAAACTAGGCAAGTAGGATAAAGACAAGTAACTAATTTTTTTGTGTTTTTGATATAGAGCTAGTAAACAAGACAGAAAGTAAAGTAACTAATTTTTTTGTGTTTTTAATATATGAAGCAAACAAAACAGTAAATAAAATAAAGTAAAGCAAGACAAAAACAAAGTAAAGAGATTGGATGTGGAGACTCCCCTTGCAGCGTGTCTTGATCTCCCCAGCAACGGTGCCAGAAATTTAGCTTGATACGCGTGAAGTACACGTCCGTTGGGAACCCCAAGTGGAAGGTATGTGATGTCTACGGGTGCTTCTATTCTTGTAGACAGTGTTGGGCCTCCAAGAGCAGAGGTTTGTAGAACAGCAGCAAGTTTTCCCTTAAGTGGATCACCCAAGGTTTATCGAACTCAGGGAGGAAGAGGTCAAAGATATCCCTCTCAAGCAACCCTGATCACAATACAAGAAGTCTCTTGTGTCCCCAACACACCTAATACACTTGTCAGATGTATAGGTGCACTAGTTCGGCGAAGAGATAGTGAAATACAAGTAGTATGGATGTATATGAGTGGTAATAGCAATCTGAATAAAATATGGCAGCAAGTAAACATGCAGTAGAACAGTAAGTAAACGGTGATTCGATGTTTGGAAACAAGGCCTAGGGATCATACTTTCACTAGTGGACACTCTCAACATTGATCGCATAATAAATAACTCTTTCTCATATGTGCTACATATACTCTTGTTTGATAATGAACACCATTCGTTGCGTAGGATTACACGAACCCTCAATGCCGGAGTTAACAAGCTCCACAACATTCGATATTCATGTTTAAGTAACCTTAGAGCATAATAGATCTTTGCAAAATAAACCGAGTACTAACATAGCATACACACTCGTCACCTTTACACTATGAAGGGGGAATAAATCACATCAATACTATCATAGCGATAATCAACTCCATAACCTACAAGAGATTATGATCATAATTTACGACAAGAACTACACGATGCGGACACTCGTCACCATTACACCATGCGGGAGGAATAGACTACTTTAATAACATCACATGAGTAGCACATAACTAGTAGCGATACAAAGCACATTGCAATCATAAAGGGATATAAATAAGCACTTCACTATGCCATTCATAACGAGTGAATAAGTATTCGTGAAATATAGCCTAAGAGACCCACATGGTGCACACACTGTCACCTTTACACACGTGGGACAAGGAGTCTCCGGAGATCATATAAGTAAAATCCACTTGACTAGCATAATGACATCTAGATTACAAGCATCATCATATGAATCTCAATCATGTAAGGCAGCTCATGAGATTATTGTATTGAAGTACATAGAAGAGAGATGAACCACATAGCTACCGGTACAGCCCTTAGCCTCGATGGAGAACTACTCCCTCCTCATGGGAGACAGCAGCGGTGATGAAGATGGCGGTGATGTCGATGGAGGAGCCTTCCGGGGGCACTTCCCCGTCCCGGCGGCGTGCCGGAACAGAGAATCCTGTCCCCCAGATCTTGGCTTCGCGATGGCGGCGGCTCTGGAACTTTTCTCGTACCGTGGCTTATTCGTATCGTGTTTTAGGTCAGGGACCTTTATATAGGCGAAGAGGTGGCGTCAGAAGGTCAACGAGGCGACGACACACTAGGGGGGCGCCCCCCCCTGGGCCGCGCTGGGGTGGTGTCTGGTGGCCCAGTGGCCCCCCTTTGGCGACTCTCGGGTGTTCTGGAAGCTTCGTGGAAAAATAGGGTACTGGGCGTTGATTTCGTCCGATTCCGAGAATATTTCCTTACTAGGATTTCTGAAACCAAAAACAGCAGAAAACAGGAACTGGCACTTCGGCATCTCGTCAATAGGTTAGTTCCGGAAAACGCATAAATATGACATAAAGTATGCATAAAACATGTAGATATCATCAATAAAGTAGCATGGAACATAAGAAATTATAGATACGTTGGAGACGTATCAGTATGATGCGTATAAAAGCAACTTTCCCTCAGTATGAAACCAAGGTTATCGAACCAGTAGGAGCCAAGAAGCACGTGGAGGTTGTTGGTGGAGGAGTGTAGTGCGGCGCAACACCAGTGAAACCGGCGCCAACGTGGAACCTGCACAACACAATCAAGATACTTTGCCCCAACGTAACAGTGAGGTTGTCAATCTCACCGGCTTGCTGAAAACAAAGGATTAAACGTATCGAGTGGAAGATGGTGTTTGTTTGCAAAGAATAGTAAGAACAATGATTGCGTAGATTGTATTCAGATGTAAAAGAATGGACCGGGGTCCACGGTTCACTAGTGGTGTCTCTCCAATAAGATAACTAACATGCTTGGGTGAATAAATTACAGGTGGGCAATTGACAAATCAAGATTCAATACATATCAATGATGATTACTATGTGATTTAATCAGGGCATTACGACAAAGTACATAGACCGCTATCCGGCATGCATCTATGCCTAAATAATCCACCTTCGGGTTAGCATCCGCACCCCTCCGAGTATTAAGTTGTAAACAACAGATAATTGCATTAAGTATGGTGCGTAATGTAATCAACACAAATATCCTTAGACAAAGCATTGATGTTTTATCCCTAGTAGCAACAGCACATCCACAACCTTAGAACCTTCTGTCACGATCCCAGATTCAATGGAGGCATGAACCCACTATCTAGCATAAATACTCCCTCTTGGAGTTACAAGTATCAACTTGGCCAGAGCCTCTACTAGCAACGGAGAGCATGCAAGAACAATGAAAGCACATGCGGAGAAGACAACCATCTAGCTACTGTTGTGGACCCATAGTCCAAGGATGAACTACTCACGCATCAATCCGGAGGCGGGCATGATGATGTAGAGCCCCTCCGGTGATGATTCCCCTCTCCGGCAGGGTGCCGAAGGCGATCTCCTGAATCCCCCGAGATGGGATTGGCGGCGGCGGCGTCTCTGGAAGGTTTTCCGTATCGTGGCTCTCGGTACAGGGGTATTCGCGACGAAGGCTTTAAGTAGGCGGAAGGGTAGGTCAGGGGGCGCCACGAGGGCCCCACACCATAGGCCGGCGCGACCAGGGCCCAGGTCGTGCCGCCCTATGGTCTCGGCCCCTCGTGGCCCCACTTCGTATCTCCCTCGGTCTTCTGGAAGCTTCGTGGAAAAATAGGACCCTGGGCGTTGATTTCGTCCAATTCCGAGAATATTTCCTTACTAGGATTTCTGAAACCAAAAATAGCAGAAAACAGCAACTGACGCTTCGGCATCTTGTTAATAGGTTAGTGCCGGAAAATGTATAATAATGATGTGAAATATGTATAAAACATTCAAGTATTGTCATAAAAGTAGCATGGAACATAAGAAATTATAGATACGTTTGAGACGTATCACACCACCAAAGAGAAGTCTTGCGGAAAGGTCCCCACACATCAGCATGCACATAATCTAGAATCCCTTTGGTGGTAAGAACAGAAGCATTGAATTTAACTCTTTTGTGCTTACCAAAAATGCAGTGCTCACAGAACTCAAACTTACTCAAATTGCAGCCATCTAGCAGGCCTCCCCTGTGCAATTCTGCTATGCCATGTTCACTCATATGTTCAAGGCGCATATGCCATAGATTAGTTTTACCAGGTTCATCAGGAATAACAGCAGCAACAATATCATACAAAGTGCTACCTCTAAGAACATATAATTGTAGAATTCATATCACCAATCATGTGAATGAGAGAACCTTTTGATACCTTCAGAACTTCGCGAAAGCCGGAGTGTTTGTACCCATCAACATCAAGGGTACTGAGAGAGATCATATTTCTAGCCATGCCAGGTATGTGTCTCAGTGCGTACCATGCCATCATGCATCTTGATCTGAACGGAGCCAATGCCCACGATCTCACGTGGGTTGTTATCTCCCATACGCACAACATCTCCACTGTGCACAAATTCATAAGAACAAAACCAGTCTTTGTTACATCAAATATGGAACGAACATGCAGTATCAAGGATCCACTCATCATTACCAAAAACACAACCAGCAAACACTAATAGGCAATCGCCACCAGAATTATCAATGAAAACAACAGCAGCCTTACCATCACCATCAGATTTATTTTTCGGTTGGTAAGTACCCTTTCGTTTCTCTTTGTTCTGCAACTTTCAGCAATCATCAATATTGTGGTTAGTTTTCTTACAATACTTGCAGAACTTACCATCTCGTCCCTTGGATTTTCAGCGACCTCTGTCGGTCTTGCTCTTATCTCTATTGTAGTTGTTGTTTCTATTTTCGGTCCTACCTTGGACCTGCAGTGCTTCTGCCTTAGATGACGAACCCTCTGTTTGCACCATAGATTTCATCTTTTCCCTCTGCTGGAGGGCCTCATAAACTACGGCAAGGGTTAGTTCATCATGGCTGTATAACAAGGTGTCTCGAAAATTCGCAAAAGAATTAGGCAATGAGACTAACATTATAAGAGCGAGATCATCATCCTCATAACTAACCTCCATGGACAGCAAATCAGAAACGATCTCTCTAAAGATCGATAGGTGATCCATCATTGACGCACCTTCTTGCAGCTTATGTGAGAACACTTCATCTTCAGGTGCATCTTACTGGTTAGATCTTTGGACATGCAGATCGATTCCCGTTTCAACCACAGCGCTGCTGCAGATTTCTCAGCCAGCACTTCCTGCAAGATATTATTGGATAGATGAAGCTGAATTAAAGAAAAAACCTTACGATCTTTCCTCTTTTCATCGTCTGTCTAGGTCTTGGAATCTTTCTTGTTAATCCATCAAGAGCTTCATCCAGATCAGAAGATTGGGTAAGGATCGCCCTCATCTTCACTTGTCACAGAAAAAATCTCGTGGCATAATCCAGCGGTAGATCGAACTTCAAGGAAGACATGTCACGAACCCTAGATTGAAACACGGGCTCTGATACCACTTTCTATAAACACGACAAGCAAATAACGAAGAACGAAACAAGAACACACGCAGGGGACACAAGATTTAACGTGAAAAAACCCCTTCCAACACAGAAGAGGAAAAAACCACGGGCGCCAGCCAGCAAAACTTTACTATATCGGGGAGTGTTTACAAACGCCATGTGTTATCTTATATTCTGATAAACTCTAGCCGGCGGCTTACAAGATGTATATATAGGCGACCCAAGCCTAACGGCGACGGGTCTCGCTCCGCTCGTCAGAAGTTAACCTCCCTTTAGTATATATGAATTTGGATCACAGTATAACAATTCTCTTGCTCATATCCGAACTGAGTTGTGACAATATTTGGGCATTATTAATTAGTATAATAATTTTGTGATGGATTAGGGACGGTTCTCTTCAAATTGATGTTGATTCAGCGCTGGCACGGAACGGGTGGGCTGGGTTCAGGCGCTGCATTTTCTCTGGTACTGTGGCTCTGTAGCCCGTATTTGCTCTTTTTCTCTTTTATGGATCTAATAAAATTACTTCTGGGTTGGCTTGTATCGAGGGCCCTCCACTACCATGTTCCTAGAAAAATGGATAAAATTCTAGATGGTATGCCATACTGCACTGTAAATGGATTAAAATAAGGAGTTGCAAAAATCTTGTTCAGCGTTATTCCAACTGAATAAAAATCTCTGTGCATAACATCCATATATGTACGAGATCTTTCCAAAAAACATATCTTATGCTTAGAGCTGATATTAGTTGTTAAATTGGTCAATTATATGTAAACTACACTGATAATTATCCAGACGTACACATCTATATCTTTTATAAAGCAAAAGCTCACTAGAGGATCATTTAAGTTGTCTATCTTAACATGCAAGCTATCCACATCATCCATTCTATTAGCCATCCAATTGTCCATGTCATCCCCCACTAACATTAATTAATACTCTACATGCAAGCCGTATCATCTATTTTTTAAGTCATCCAATTATCCACATCATCAACTTTTAGCCGCCAACTACATAACCATTTCAAATCAGTTTTTTAAAGTTAGCCTCTTGACTCTTTACGCCAATTGAATGTTGCATGTTCCTACAAATAACATCCTATTCCAATCAACTTGTATCCTTTTATTTTTTACAAAATAGAGTTACTGGAGAAATTCCCGCTGCAACGCGCGGGGTATCCTTCTAGTTATGCTCAAGAGTCAAGAATTACAAACTGGACGTTCGCTGCAACAGGTTTTTGCAGACCGTCTCTGATTTTCAGCTATTTATGATAGAAAAGTTGGGGCCACTGGTACAATTTTCCTTTATGTATGGGATACGGGTAGAGATGGTGCAGTTATAAAACGTGAGCGCCAAAAGACTAGTGAAATTGCGCAGGATGCATTTGCAAAGGGACCAAGCGATGGGGCAGGAAGAGGATGGCATGCCGCATTGTAGTTGCATTGCAATGTTGTCCAATGGGTAGGATCGAGAGGCATTATGGAACTGTTGATCTGCGGACAATAAAATCTATGAACCCCGTTCATCAAGAACTGCTGAAGGACTCAATCACTCACCCGGACGGACAATGGTGTAAGTTCTTGGACTGAAACATTTCGAGGTGCGAATGTAAGGAAATGGAGGTGGCTGGTAGAGAGGTAATGGGCCTGGTGGATTCTTAGTTCGGGCGAAGGGAGGGGGTGATCTTGACTTGGAGCAACTCCTAGTCCTTGTCGGCGCCGTATACAGGGAGTCCCACACAGAGTGCGACTGCGGTAGGAAAGACTCGGTAGATATCATAGGGTGATTTACACAAATTAATCATACTCACGAAAATATGAAGATACCGAGTTTTATTAAATCTTAGCACATCTGCATCTGAGCATCTGAAACCTTCACAACCAACCATGGTCCGATCAAATTTGACACAAGGGACTGACAAAAAAATTTCAAGTCAAAATGAGAATGGTAAATTCTCTGTGATGTATTGAGCGACAGTTCAACCTATTGAGCCGGTCGTTAATAATAAAATAATCTGAAAAATAAAAATAGCAGTGAATACTAAGGTTTTTGTGTGGTGCTTAGTTTTGTTACTGATTATTCCTCTGCATGGACTTCCAATTATTATATTTTCAACTATTTCCTAAATAAGAGATCAATGTTTTATTTTTGCTAAAGATAATACAAGAGTTAGTTCGCAGAGAACATTAGTTCTAGATGATTTTGGAAAATATGTCATAATAGTAGTAAGATATATTATCTAGACAACATCATTTATTCTAAACTAATACTCCCTCCGTTCACTATATAAGATGCTTTAGATATTTCAATGTGAACCCCTACCGTACCCTATCACAATACGGATTAGATACGGACTGAAATGAGTAGTCTAAGATACATATATTTTTAAAAAACCTAAAACATCTTACAGTAGTGAACTAAGGGAGTAAAAACTGAATATTGCCTTTCCCACAAACTTTGTTGTCCTCTAATGACAGCCATTACACAGACCTATCATTGACTTTATTATATGATGTAAAAAAAGGTTAATTACCTTACGGTTGCTGTTATTCATTTGCCTCGTTGAAATGGAATGTAAAAGGCGAAATCTGTACTGAGACCCTTCTCTAATTCATAATTTAGACAATTGTTTCTGAAATTACTCAAAATGTACTTAAACATAAGATTTAGTCATGTTTTCAGGTCTACAGAAACCACTGATCATAACATCCACACATCTTTTCCAACAAAAATCCTATATTAAGAGATTATAATAGTTTATGGTCCAATGGAATTAATCACCATCTAGTATATGCAAGGTACAATGAAACAATTACCCAGCATACGCAGTTTGCTCAAGAACTCCAAACATCAATGTTCAGTGCAACAGGAATACAATAAGTTTGTACAAACTGAACATTTTCAGTTTGTCTCTGATTTTCAGCTAACTGTTCTTCTCTCTATAAATACGATGGAAAGTTGAGGCCACAAGTATTTAATGTATGGGATACGGCTAGAGATGCTGAGGCTATAAAACTGGAGTGCCAGGAGAGCTGGGCATGATGCATTTGCAAAAGGGACCAAACTCAGCGGTGAAAGTGTGGTTGGACTAGGGTGGCATGCACATAGTATGTAGTAGTTGCATTGCTTGTTGCACAATGAGTAGGCTCGAGTGGAATCATGGATCAGTTATATGCAGCACTGCAGCCTAATCCTACCATGGGATCGTGGATCCGTACGTGGACGGACAAATCTATACATCCTGTCAACTGACATTAGTTGATGGATTCTATCCCGCACCTCAACAGCCGATGGTCGAAGTTCTTTGACTGGCATGTGGTGAGATATTGAGAACAAGCAAGTGCGTCTATACTTGCCCTATCTCACAGCTCTCCACGTTTGCCGCGTTGCTTCTTTTTTTTGTTGGCTGAAGGTTTGGCTCGCTGGTTGGCCCAGGCTGCTGCGCGTTGATTGATTGTCAGTTGTGCAGGCGAGAGAGAAAAGCAAGTCACAGGCGAGAAAAAAGGAAATCGATCATGGCTTGGATTGGTTTGCTCGAGCAGTCGATCCTCCCCCAGATAGCACCGCCCCCGGCCCCCGCATACCTCGAGCCCCACGCCCTCTCTCCCGCACGCAAACTCGTCTCCCTCTCTTCCCCTCTCAGCACGCAAAAACCATCTTTCGATGAATCTGGCTGCCCACGTTGGCGCTGCTGTAGGAGGCGGTGGATCCCTCCTTCAACACGCACCTCCGGCCGCTCGATGCAGGGCGGCGCGGTCAGAATAGCCGGAGAAATAGGTGGAGGGAGAGAGGTGAGGGCAATACATCAACATCATGCGGTAGTGCAGCGCAACCATGGTGGCCGTGACCATTCATGACCGGCCTTGACGGGCGCTGCTTGGGGTGAGAGAGGCAGGCGTCGAGCAGCGTCGAGCGCGTCCGATGGAGTGATGCCATGGTGAGCCTTCTTTCAATCCTGATTTTCCCCTTCGCTCCTGATCTCTCACACTCTCTTGTATGCGCCGGCTTTGTGGGTGGCTAAATCAATCCAATGTATGCCCGAATTTCTAACTAGGTGCGCTCAAACTTTCAGAATGATGGTGCTTTATTGTGTTGTTGGTGTATATTTTTAAGGTATATACGCACATTCCCGTGTGGATTTCGTCAGCTGCACAAGATCTTCTTGATAAGATTCTTGAACCAAGCCCAATGAAGAGGACACAGGCAGGTGTACCCCAGCCGCTGGAAGCAATAGCGGCCAAGGCTCTACCGCTTTCCCAAATAGGTCCTTGGCTGACACGCTGCTCCAGCTCCTCCGGCGAGATTGTACCAGCCTGCGGTGAGTACATGTCGCCCCATCTCTATCTCTGTATTTATTTCTTCCTTCACTCTATTGTGGGCGTTTGTTATACGCAGCTCATGTGATTCATCTTCAAATATGGCATGCACTATATAGGTTGTTCTATATGCTCTGAAATCATGTAACTTATGGACCAATAGGATACTAGATTGTTTGATCTTGAGATGAAGTGAGTTCCATATGTACTATGGTTTTTTGGTGAATCTGACATTTTGTTCAGAATTATGGTATCTTCTATTTTTTTCCTTATCTCAGCAAATCATTGTATGACTTGATGATGTTTCAGGTGTTAATCCTACAATTAAATGACCATCAATTTAGTGTTGGGTGGCATGCAGGTGATAGCTCCAGCAAATTGCATGGACATTCTTGATCTTGTTTTACTGTGCTTTGGTTGGTTGTAATAGAGTGAGTTGCCATTTAACATCAAAACATAATTTAATCTGTCTCACTACATTTGTTTTCTCGCGATGTTGTGTTCTTTAATTTTATAGGAAACATTCCAATAGAACACACCTTAGTACTGTGTTTTCTAACCATCTTTATATTTTTTTGCAGGAAAACCATCTTTATATTATGGCTGGATGCATGGTTGACTCCAGAAAAAAGCAGCTCAGAGGCTATTGTAAAAAAACATTATGAGTTACTATCAAAATTATGTTGCAAAAATATGAACACAACACCTGAGCTTCACACCCTTCAGAATATCGGTCATTGTAGTATGGGGTTTTCTAGGTGATTGTTCACAGGAATATAGGAAGATGCGAAAGGCAGATTTTGTTTGCCCTTTTGCCGATGTCTATTCTAGGATATTGTTTTTTAACATGTAGTTTCCCATTCAGGTTAACGTGCACGATTGAAACTTTGGAATACCGGTTCAGAAATTAAGAACATGAAGGACTTGGTCTGGGATCTGGTGAGTATTCTGCTTACCAGCCAATTGTCACATGATAATATGGTAGTTTTGTCAGGTTTATATTAACTCGCTATTGCTCTTGCAGAATGAAAAGTTGGATTCAATGAAAGCTGAAAAGGTTGGGGTTCTCTTACAAACCCTTTATGTTATTTCGGCCCTTTTAAGCCTGAAAGATTTTTACACGAACAGAGCACTTTTAAGCCTGAAAGATTTTTGTTCCTGTTTTGTACATATGAATAAATTATGTGCTAAATGTTGCTCATATGGCAATCTTAATTCATGTGTATAAATCAGCTGGGTTGAATTTTGCTGGTGAAGTCCTCATAATTCGTGCAATTACCATAATCACTTGGCTACCCTGAATCCCCTTTCCCTGTTGTAAATTTTACTATGGAGTATCACAATTTCTCAATGGTACTTCCAAATTGTGAAATTCTTTTTCATCATTTTGAAGGTTGAGTTTACTATATTTTCCAGAATTCAGCAATGTTGATTCCACTGACAGGAAACCAGGTTTGAGGACTGATCCTTATGCTGTGCAGACGTGGTCTCTTTAATTTCTGTATCTGTACCGATATAATGACCACATAAACAAGTCAAAACTTGGTGTGCTCTTTTGCAGGTCCAACTATCAAAGGGCCAAGGTTCTTTGTGTGAGAAAATCACCAGGTACTCCTATACCATGAGAACGCCTTTTATTATACTATCAGTTCAGAGTTAGACTAAAGAACTTCTCCCTTCATTTGCTTCCCACTTTCTAGTGTACATTCAGTTCATGTTCTGATTAGCCGTACACTTTGGTTTTTGGAAGGTCAACAACTCCATCTTGATATTAGACAGTGCCTGCACTACGGAGACGATACTGAGAATGGAGAAGGCTATTCTGAATGTGCTTCAGTGGAACCTCACCGTTCCTACACCATATGTTTTCTTTCTGCAATTTACAGCGGCCGTGACTTCCTCAGATTTTAAGAATGATAAGGAGGTAAATAATACATACATACACTATATAATTCAGAAGTACTTATTGACTGAATGTAGATTGCCAGATTGGTGTTTTCAAAGCCATCCATGGTTGATGCTGCTGATGCCTACGGCTCTACACAGCTACGCTCAAGCTCATCCCAAGAAGACCCCTATATGGACTGACACCCTCAAGCATCACACTGGGTTTACTTAATGTACTCATGCACACTACATCACAGCTAATGTAAGCATGCACACTACTGAGTTCACATAAACCTCTCTTTGCTTAAATGTAGTGTTTAGGGAATTTTCAGGGATGCGCACACTGACTGCCACTCAAAGAAATCCAAGGTGATGTATAAGAAGTATTCTAGCTACAAGCGGGAGGAGTCCATGCATGCATCTGCTACCGAATTACAAGTAAATGGGGATTTCTATGAAGCGTTTGCTTTAAAGTGCAATTAAAGGCGAGTCTAACATTTGATTTGTTTTGTCAGTTCAATAAGAATACAAGAAGGCATGATATTGCTCGGTTTTTATGATCTCAGTTCGTTCTAAGAACGTATGATTTATCTTTATTACTTTGCAGTTCTATGTAAGTGTTTTGCTGGTCTGTGTAGCATGCATGAATTGTATCATCTAAGCTTATAGATCTGCAATACGTTAGATATACTCAAAACAGAAAATAGTGAAATGTGCGGCTCCATGTGTAATTGGTGCAATTGAGAAGCAAATGGCCAGGCAGACTTCAAGGAAAAAAAGAAGGTAGTTGGGCTGCAACTGAAAGGCTAGGACACCAGGATACATCATCTATTGCTCCTGTTTAAGATCTTAATTGTTCACTCATTTAACGCCAACTTCCTCATTGCCCATATGTGTAAAAGATTGAATGTGCACCTGTTAGAAAAATATATGCAAATATCCCATTACGATGGAGAGATCGATCAAGACTTTGTGCACCTGCAGTGTGGGCATGTGGAAGAGGTGGATGTCGGTCTTGTGCCATCCACGAACAAGAGGGGTATGACATTCCAGTCATCGTTTCCGTGTGCTCGAATGCAGACATCGCCGAAACGGAAGGGGATAAATTGACATCATCGATCACGTTGCCCCTCCACCTGTTGCCGTCGCAACTACCTCCCTCTTGCCCGAGAGGTGAACGGCGTCGACATCGTTGGAGGGGCGCCTCCCTGTGTGGCCACCCTCACAAACACCCCATTTGTAGAGCTCTCAAAGAACAACACGAGAGGGAAATTTGGGCAGCATACTCGGGCGAGAGTGAGAAGGAGAAGAAACAAGAAACACTCACCTTGCATCTTGGGTCACCATTGGGCATGATTGGATCGCACATAACCGGTGAGGAGGCGCCCCATGGGGCGCCCCAACCTCTAGTGTGTGTAAAGAGAGGTAGAAGTATGAGAATGGCGAGGAGCGGAGGGATGATGCGACCAGTAGTACCAAGTGGGCAGTGGTGTTGTGTTTTCTACTCCCTCTGTGGAGAAATATAAGACGTTGGTGGAAACTAGGCCAACTTTTGTCACGTTCACGAAACTTGTGGGTTTCCGAAAATACCCCCGCCAAAACCGGGACCGTCTCTCCCTCGAATCTTCCTCTCGCGACCGAACATAGCACCACCGCCGGCATAGCGCCCCACCTTCCTCCACCGATCCAGATCGACCGCCGCCGGCATAGCGCCCCTGCTCCTCGCCGCCAGCAGTGCTTCCCTCATCCGCCTTGAACTCCTGAACTATCGGCGCTTCGGTGCCTCTCGTCCTCGTAACCGGGTGGAGCGGCCCGCAACGAGGGATGCGCCAGCGTGGTCAAAGGTCTCATTTTGATGCGCCGGGGCGGGAGCTGAGTGCGGCCGCCCTATAGCTGCGTGCGCCGGAGCTAGATCGGCTCTCCTACGGCATGGACCCTGCGCTTCGTCCGCCCGCCCGTGCTCTCGGTTGTCGTCGAGGCCGGCAAGGGGAAATTCATGACGGCGACTCCTCAGTTTCGCCGGATCTTGGAGGACCCAAGTCTCTAGGGTCCCGGCGTTATCCACCGCTTCTTGGTTGCTACACTCGCCTCAGGTACTGTAAAAAATCTGCTCCTGCTTCCTGGATGTGCTTGGTGCCTCAGGTACTGATTGCTTGGATCTCTCGAGTAGTCTAAATATGCTCTCAAATACTGACTGCTTGGGTAATACAGTGGGTAATATGCACCGCTTCCTTGAGTAAAACATGGATCTCCCCAGTTGGATCTTCAATGTCTATCTGTCCATATTTCAGTCAATTGAGCCTGCCAAGAGTGAATTTTCCACATTTTTGTGCTGCTGTGGTTGTTGGATGGTGATCTGTATATCTGTCAATTGTTGTGCAGTTTAATTCCTGGGAAGATTTGATACATAGTTACAGAGACCATGAGATATAGTCTGGAGTTTGGTCTTTTGAGAACAATACATAAACAATTACTGTCAGGTTATCACTGTCATTTTTGCACTTTGATTATGATCTCATCAAGCATAAATGCATGGTCGATCGTCTAGAAATTAAGAAAACATTTGGTCCTTAGTGTTACCCATCAATTATAAATTGCTCCAAATCACTTGGTAGAGTATTCAAATATTGTTGTCAGTAATAATTACTATCAGATTATTACTCAGGTGTTTCTGTTCATACTGCACACTCTGATTTTAATCCGAGAATGGACAGATTGGGAGCAGATTTGCACTATAAAGGGACTTGGTGTGGATGCTAAGTTTAGCATCAGTGGTAGTGGTTCCGAGGTGTTCAGGCGGCACAACAATAACCTGCCAAAGCCAAATAGTGTCAAGTAAAGGCGTAAGTCCTGCTCCTCGTGTTGCCTAGGAGTGCAAAGGCCATAGCTCATGTTTTCGTTGTCTTGGCACATGCATACACTGCCTTCTTTTCAAATTACATATACCCTTCTTTTCCTATGATTTTGTTACTACTCAGTGCAAAAATATCTGGGGCTGTTATTGATTGATTTTAGGAGGCGCGCGAACCATGCTCCACGTTTGAACAGAACAAAGCATTTCCTCTACAATATGATGGTAGTAATAGTTTTTTTTGCCAAAGATATATATAGTCCTTGAATCCATGCATCTATTGATTCAGAGGATGGATCATGTGCTCGATTTTTTCTAAAAAAGAATGGCCTTTGAATCAACTCCCTGCTTTAATCCAAAAAAAAATTACAAAAATATCCACGCCCTGCGTCTCACTTATTATTCTTTGCCTATTTTGAGCAGAGGATGTGGTCTCAGCCTGGTCTGTTATTGCATGTGTACCGTCAGCATCAGGCTTCTTGTCATATTATTCATTGAGTTGGGGAGAATATAAATTGTGGGAGATTTGGGCCACAACGTTGAAATCGTTTTTTTTCTCAAGAACATTTATACGAGGCAGAATTTCAAGTACAACTTGACTACAACTCCGCGTGAATAATGAGTGTAGTATGAACTTCACACCATGGCTAGTCCAAGGACATTCACCACCGAGGCACCGACATTACAACTACAGAACAAAAGAGCTTGTCCTAAACTGGGCAACATTGTCATGTCTCGAACGGCAGCGATCACCTTCGAAGATTAGTAGCTCTAACTGACTTTCCCTCAGCAACACACTATCCACCAAGGTCACAATCTTCAAGACGGCGCCCTCAGGTGGGTAAGCGACATGAGACCGACATCGTCATTCGACCATGCACCGCAAGGTCTAGGACTTGACCCGAAGATGTGACCGAGGCCTAAAGAGGTCGAAAAGCTCCACGATAGCCCCTAGGAGGAAAGATACTTCAACATACACTTGGCCACCGGCTTCACTCGGTGCAAACCTTCCTTCACACCCCCAAGCTACTGGACGAAGGAAGTCAGACCCGCATCACTACTGGCCGGCAAACCCGTGGCACAAACTCCTCATGCGCGGAGAGGGAGCCACCACCATCTAGGATCCATTGATCTTACTGCCGGCAAAGCCAACATGCCAGACCTGACTCTACACGACATCTATGAGGGCAGCGTCGAAGTGAACCATGCGCCTGTTACCACCCGATTTTGGCCAAATCAGGAGATGGGCCGTAAGTGAAGATGGGCTCGAAGGACGTACACGTGGAGCATCTTCGAAGCGGCCTTGCGCTAAGAGTTTGGGCTAAGTTGCCCGTGTATCTGTAATATAGTAGATCGCATTGTAATTTAGATTAAGAGATAGAGTCTGGCCCGTGCACGGTTAGGTGCACGCCTCGATTAGAAAGTCCCTTGGACTATAAATATGTATCTAGGGTTATCGGAAAAGGGGGACAATCATCGTTCAACCAACACAAATCAGGCGCATCGCCACCCCTTTCTTCGAGGGTTTCTCCCGGGTAAGCACCATGCTCGCTTAGATCGCATCTAGCGATCTAGGCGAGATACGTTTATTCGTCTACCTTGTACTCGCTCGTCGCCGAAACCTTGTTGATGGCGAGCAGTACTACTTATCATTAGGTGTTTAGGGGCTTGCATTGATGCTTTCTCGTGCATATCTGCGTGGCAATGCCGTCCCTCGACATCTAGCTGCCCTTACACCTATCCAGGTGTAAGGGCAGCATCTTGCTTGTTCGTTACTTAGTAGATCCGATCCGTTATAGTTGCTCCTTGCTCCGCAGGGATTAGTTTAATATCCGCATAGTTAGGCCTTATGCTCGGGGTCGGACGATCCGGTAGTGCGTTAGGTGTTGTTCACCGTCCCCGCAAGGGATGTTCCGGGAATCAACGTTATGTTGGTTTTTAGGCCTCTCGTAGGGGTAGTTTGCATCATCTTCCGTAGTCGCTAGGCCCGATCACACGTAGGATGTTCCGGTTATGCGGTGAAAACCCTAAACTGTCGTGGATCGTTTTAGCTTTGTTTTGATCAAGCAGGATCCCCATGCCATTGTAAATCCAACGTGAAACATGGGGCGATCGGCTCCTTGAGCCGATCCACAGGGAAACCTGAAGAGCCGATAGGGCTCGTATTTAATGTTTACGTGTCTATCATGCAGGAACAATCGAAGCACTCTAACACCTTCCTGATCGGGTCTAGGTCAGGTGGCACGCCCTAGCAACCGCCGGACGTGGTCGGAAGATTTGTGGGACGACGCGAGGTGCCGGGGTCCACTAAGCGGCCTTGGGAGCCTCCCGGCTCTTCGTGTTGCTTAGCCATTGCCCGTCGGTGGGTTTTGGAGGGTAACACATTCTGGCACGCCCGGTGGGACATCTTCTGCAACATCCACGTCAACACCGACACCCGAGATGGCAGAGGAGCAGATCACATACGAGGATCTCCCTCCTGATCATAAGAAAAAGTACGATGAGCTGAAGGCCATCGTTGAAGCCGAACTCATCGGCTCCTTTGAGAAGACCCGTTCGCACGGCATCAGGTTCAAAGGATTCACGCCACAAGGCGTCCTCGATGGGTTGGATCTATCCCTCCCTTCAGATGAACGTACCAGAGCCCTGCGACAGGAAATCAACTACGTGGTGGCTCACTCGCTACATCGGCATTCTGAGAGCCTGGTGAATTCTTTGGAGCGCGTTGCGCTCCGTGTGGTGCAAGAGATCATGGAGCGTCGGTACTCCCCTTCAGGACCTGCTCTAGGGACTCACCAAGGAGAGGTGCAACTCCACACCAGGCCACCATTGCCGTACTCAATGGCAGCTCCACAGCAACAAGGCTCACCGGCATACGTTGTCTACAAGGTTGGAGGTGATCCGGGCGACTACCAGTTCTTATATGAGCCGCCCAAGGAGATCCCACACGGATACGTGTGCACGTTTGTGCCGGACTGCAACAACTGGACGCAGGCAATCCAGGCTCCAGCAGGAGGGATTGCCGGAGCAGGAGCCATTGTTCCGGCGGAGAGGAACGACCTGCAGCGGCGGGGGTTTGGGAGCAGAAGCTGAGAAACAGGCGTGGCTAGCCAAGTATGCCACTGCACCAGCCCAGGAAAGCTCAGCTGCCACTACCTCCACCGCAGATCAGATCAGCGCAGTCCTGAGAGATCAGTTCGGCATCTTGCCGAAGAAGAAGGTAATCGGCTATTCCAAGCCGTACCCCAATGAGTTTGACCTGATCCCACTACCACCTAAGTACCGGCTTCCGGACTTCAACAAATTCAGTGGGTCAGAAGGATCTAGCTCCATCGAGCACGTGAGCCGATACTTGGCCCAGCTGGGCATGGTTTCGGCATCGGATCAGCTACGGGTGAGGCTCTTTTCGCAATCCCTCACCGGTCCAGCTTTTGGATGGTACACCTCGTTGCAGCCTAATTCAGTGCAATCATGGAAGCAGCTGGAGGAACAGTTTCACACCCAATATCATTCAGAAGCTACTGAAGCTGGTATTGCCGAACTAGCACAGGTTCGGCAGAGGCGAGGAGAGACAGTGTCTGAGTACATTCAGCGTTTCAGAACTGTCAAGAACCGATGCTATTCGGTTCATTTAACTGAGAAAGAAGCAGTCGAGCTGGCCGTGGCAGGCCTTGCAGCGTCATTCAAAGATCTGACATTCCAAGTGGAGTACAACTCGTTGACGCACCTGGTCAATAGACTGACCTTATATGAACAACGCCATCCAGAACTGTACCAGGACAAGTTCAAGCGCGCGATAACCCTGGTCAATGCTGATGAGGATGAAGATTCTGCGGAAGATCGGGAAGTCGCGATGAGCCGAGTGGACTCGGACGCCAGTACCTGTGTCCTGCAAATGGGTGAACCCGCCAGGGCCTCCAAGAGGGTTGGACTTTGATGTGAGCAAAACTGAAAAAATCTTCGATCTGCTACTGAAAGAGAAACAGTTGAAGCTCCCTGAAGGCCACAAGATCCCTACGGCGCAAGAGATGAACAAAAGGCCATACTGCAAATGGCATCATACGTTCACGCACGCCACCAACGACTGCAAAGTATTACACGCACAAATTCAAATGGCGATAGAATCAGGCCGATTAACTTTCGGACAGTTTGCCATGAAGGTAGACATGCGTCCGTGTCCGGACGTCAACACGGTGGACCTAAGCCACTCCATAAGGGAGCCAGGGTTCTCTTTTGATGTCAATATGGCAGGGTTTGTGATCCGCCATGGCAAAGATAAAGCAGAGAGCAGCCACTCTCGTGGCAAAGATAAAGAGGAGGCCGTTCCACGTGACCGGCCCCAAGATGATGACAGACGATACCTAACCGAGGAGGAGGTGAGAAGCATACGGTATCAGCGCCCACTCTCCGTGCATCTCCTCAACAAATATGAGCAGCAGTACGACCGACGTCGGCGCTACGACGAAGACGACGAAAAATATCGTCGGTCTGATGCAGAAAACAGGAGGTATCATCAGCACGACAGGAACAATGACGGGTACGAACGTCGCGCTAGAGGGAGGTCAAGGGAGCAAGACGACGTGGATAAGCACTGGGACTGTCCCTTCTTCAAACATTGCTGGGATTCAGGAATGAGCCGATTGCCGACAATCGAGAATTGCCCAGAATGCAAACAGCAAAGGAGAAGGACAAACGAAGTTTCAGTGTTCGAGTGTCTAGGACCTCTCCCACCTCATAACAAGCGAGCTGAGTCATCTCAAGAAGAAGACTTCGAGGAGTCAGATGGAGAAGAAGATAGGTATCACCGACCAAGGTGGTGCCCTGATGGACTCAGCCATTCTCAGAAGCGTAGAGTGCAGCGGCTGCGAAACCTGGAAGAAGCCGAGGCACAGTACCTGTACACGTTGAGAAGAGCACGGCCCGATCTGGCCGTGAAAATTCAGCAAACATTGGAAACGAAGGCGCGCCCGCCAAAGAAAGTATGGCGCCCAAAACAGGCAAGAGCCGATGCCCGATGCAGAGACATCGGCTGGCACAAACATGGTGTTTATACTCCCGTCGGAGTTTCGCGCTCCAAGCGACGAGGAAGTTTCAGTGGCTCAATTCGACTGCGGTCCACGACCAGTTATCTTTGAGAAGCCACGAGATAGAAGCTACAGGCATCTGAAAGCCCTATACTTGAGGGGTTACATCAACGGGCAGCCTGTCAGCAAGATGTTGGTTGATACCGGAGCGGCAGTCAACATAATGCCGTATTCCATGCTACGACGTTTGGGGCATTCCAGCGATGATCTGATCAAGACCAACATCACATTAAGCGACTTCAACGGCCAGGCGTCAGAAGCGAAAAGTGTTCTGAATGTAGAGCTTACTGTAGGCCGGAAGACCATACCTACCGCGTTCTTCATCGTCGACGACAAAAGCAATTACGCCGTCCTATTGGGAAGGGACCTGGATTCATGCTAACCTGTTGCATTCCGTCTACAATGCACCAATGCATCATACGATGGGATGGAGATGAAGTGGAAGTCGTTCGGGCGGATGACTCAATCGAGATATCATTAGCTGCCATGAGTATGTGGGAAGCGAGATAACCAAGAGCCGCTCTCGGAATCGGTTTAGAGGGTTGTGAGCGCATCGAAGCTTCGAAAAATGGGGTAAGGCTGGTTTTATCCACCGGCCTAACAGAGTAGCAGGTCCAAGACATTGGACGTACGTGGCAAGGCCGATCCCTGAGATCGGCCCTCAAAAAATGAAAAGCAAAGGATCTTATCTCCAGCATGCCACATAGCTACAGTGGAAGTTAAAGAAGTTGCAAGCCATCGTCAAACATTGCAATGGAAAGGGAGGCCGATTCCCGCAATCGGCCAAAATTATCCTCAACCTACCTTTGTCTGTGTTCAGCATTGATCCAACAGATGCCTGAAGAGCCGATACCATCAATTACTTGACAGAATCGGCTCGGGGGGCACATAGATGAATGAGACACGAGGATACGAAGCTTGGAGTGGATATCAAATGCCCAGCAGAACAACTCAGATATGGGGGCCGATACATAAACAAATCGGCCGTAAAAAATCGAAAATACAGAAATTTTTGGGCACAGCCGATGCGTAGACATCGACTTAAGAATTCAAAGCCGGTGCACGGCCATCGACTCAAGGGGTACAAACTGTTATAAGAAGAAGCCTGATGAGGTAGTCTTCGAGTTACATGGCGAGGCTCTACTCTGCTAGGACCTCCAACTGATTGGTGACTCAGGTCTTCTCTGCGAGGACCTCCAACTTCGTTAGCAAGACTTCAAGCTCGGCAGCACTAGCAGAAGCATCAGTTCGGGCGTCCAAGACGGCCCTTTTTCTCATTTAAGCTGTTGGTATTTGCCGGCAAGTTTGAGGATCGCAGCCCCGGCCAACGAGCAAGAGCAGTATGAACGTGCAGATCAGGCCAGGATCATGAGAACAACCGATGATCGTCCAGTTGGACTAAACTGCGTTCTCACCAGAGATTGCCTCATTGGACTGAAGAAGCTCGGGGGGCAGCTCATTTTGAAGGTTCTCTGCTTGTGGAAGCCGATTTGGTTAGAATTGGCTGATGCTGCACTACAATTGGGAAGCCGATGGTGGCCCATTCGGTGGATGCACTTTCATTCTCGCCTTGACAGAGGCTCGGGGGGCAGCTGGCCTTGAAAATTCCTCATTCGGAAGAGCCGATGGTGTTGAAATCGGCTAACCCTGTATCGTAACCATGTGGAAAGGTGGCGAGCTCTTGCAGAGGAAAACCACCAGGGTTGACAGGAGGAGTTTGAAGAAGGAGCCATCATCGTTGATCAGGCTCTAGACCAGTTTGTCGCTGCAAGGAAACCGGGCATCCCAGGGGAAGCTGTGAACAAATAGCACCTTTTTACAAGAATGTCAGCTTCAACATCAAGGTTGGCAGCAACGGGCCAGGAAGCTTTCCTGGGAGCATTAACCCAGGAGTTTTGCCGTCAAGGACTTCGATCTAAATTTCGAGGATTACAAGTTACCGTCTGAGGAGGTGACTAGATTGATCGGTCTGGCAATTCATTATAAGAGTTGATGCATTGCCATCGGCTTATTGAACATCAATCAAGGTGACAATCGGCAAAATCGGGATAGGGGAAAATCGGCTAGATCAATATGGAAGAAATTGACAGAACCAAATTTTGGAAATTCCTTCATTGATAGTCAGGTTTCTTACATAGAAGGAGCCGATTGCTCTCAAAAGGAGCTGCTGGAGGGATACATTGCCCTAATCTATTACTCCTAGCTCTATCTTATCTAAGGGCCGCTGCCACCCTCATCGTCGCCGTCGCCGCCGTCGGTGCTGCTCCCGGCTGGTTCTTCGTCGCTGCTGTAGAGACCTCCGGTGGGACCTTCGTTGTCCTCGTCTTCTTCGTCGGCATCGGCATCGTCGCTGTCGAAGTCGCTCATGTTGCCCGGCCAAGGGCAGAGGCGCTTGGCCGGCGGCTCTTCAGAGGAGGCGTCGTCTTCCTCCTCTTATTCCTCCTCGTCGGAGGAAAAGTTCCCCTCCCAGGGGAAGAGGTCGTCCTCGCTTGTTGCCTCCAGCTCCCCGTCAATGAGGAACTGAAGGTCTTCTTCCCCGTCGGTGAGGGGTTCGTCGTCTTCCGACTCGTTGGAGGAGTCCCAGTCCCGCGCGTCCCAATACTCTGGGGTGCGGGCCTCGTAGATGGCCATCAGATCGACCTCCTGCTCGAGCTCGCTGGAGGAGGAGGACTGGAGAGACAGGCCAGAGGAAACGGAGGAGGAGGAAGAATCCATGGGGGCTAAGGAGGGTTTTTTGGTTTGCCGATGGCTACTGTGGAGCAGGGGGATGAAGAGGGGAACTACAGGAAGTGGCCAAATAAGAAGGGGGATATTAGTGGTTTAATGCCTAAGCAGTTCCCGAGGACGTGGTGCCAGAACCGTCAAATCGTGCAGGGAAGTTGAGAAGGCAAGACGTCATCATGAAGAAAACTGCGACGGCTCTGCCACGACATGACCCTTCGAAGGAGACGGATGGTTTTGCAATTATCATTATCAAAACCAGGGGGGCATGTGTTACCACCCGATTTTGGCCAAATCAGGAGATGGGCCGTAAGTGAAGATGGGCTCGAAGGACGTACACGTGGAGCATCTTCGAAGCGGCCTTGCGCTAAGAGTTTGGGCTAAGTTGCCCGTGTATCTGTAATATAGTAGATCGCATTATAATTTAGATTAAGAGATAGAGTCTGGCCCGTGCACGGTTAGGTGCACGCCTCGATTAGAAAGTCCCTTGGACTATAAATATGTATCTAGGGTTATCGGAAAAGGGGGACAATCATCGTTCAACCAACACAAATCAGGCGCATCACCACCCCTTTCTTCGAGGGTTTCTCCCGGGTAAGCACCATGCCGCCTAGATCGCATCTAGCGATCTAGGCGATATACGTTTATTCGTCTACCTTGTACTGCTCGTGCCGAAGCCTTGTTGATGGCGAGCAGTACTACTTATCATTAGGTGTTTAGGGGCTTGCATTGATGCTTTCTCGTGCATATCCGCGTGGCAATGCCGTCCCTCGACACCTAGCTGCCCTTACACCTATCCAGGTGTAAGGGCAGCATCTTGCTTGTTCGTTACTTAGTAGATCCGATCCGTTATAGTTGCTCCTTGCTCCGCAGTGATTAGTTTAATATCCGCATAATTAGGCCTTATGCTTGGGGTCGGACGATCCGGTAGTGCGTTAGGTGTTGTTCACCGTCCCCGCAAGGGATGTTCCGGGAATCAACGTTATGTTGGTTTTTAGGCCTCTCGTAGGGGTAGTTTGCATCATCTTCCGTAGCTGCTAGGCCCGATCACACGTAGGATGTTCCGGTTATGCGGTGAAAACCCTAAACTGTCGTGGATCGTTTTAGCTTTGTTTTGATCAAGCAGGATCCCCATGCCATTGTAAATCCAACGTCCACAGGGAAACCTGAAGAGCCGATAGGGCTCGTATTTAATGTTTACGTGTCTACCATGCAGGAACAATCGAAGCACTCTAACACCTTCCTGATCGGGTCTAGGTCAGGTGGCACGCCCTAGCAACCGCCAGGACGTGGCTGGAAGATTTGCGGGACGACGCGAGGTGCCAGGGTCCACTAAGCGGCCTTGGGAGCCTCCCGGCTCTTCGTGTTGCTTAGCCATTGCCCGTCGGTGGGTTTTGGAGGGTAACAGCGCCCTAGTGAACCAGTGGTCGGAGGGGGGCGCTATTATGTTGTGATCCAAATTCATATATATAATGGCAACTAACTTCTAACGAGCGGAACGAGTACCGTCGGCGGGAGGCTTGGGCTGAGAGGACTAAGCACATTGATGTCAAGTACCATTATGTTCGAGACATTGTTGCTCAAGGCAAACTAAGATGCACGATAATCATGCTAATACGATGATAAACCCAGTTCATGTTGCCATATTTGAGCTTTGCTTGAGCATTAGTATAATTGTTTATCCCTAGTGGCTATTGAGCACCGAAAGTGTTTACTTTGTTGTTTGAGGGAGACTTTTGATGTTCATGCTAAAAGTTGTAATTTGTCTCAAGATCAATTTTTTTATATTGTGATTTAAGTTCTAACTTCTGACAAACGGAACGAGGTCTGTCGACAGGAGGCTTGGGCCGAGAGGTTTGTGATCTAAATTCATATAAAAGTACGGATCCTGATCTCCCTCTATAAATACAATCTTGTAATCCGCTAGCTAGGTTTATCGCCTCTTAAAAAAACCATGGCATTGTCTAAACACACCCCGAATGGTGAAGTTCTGTCGGCAATGTGGTATTTTCTTATCTTTGTTGAAGATATTTTTTTCACGTTCAAATCTTGTGTTCCTTGCATTTGGTTTGTTTGTATTTCATTCTTTTGATTTTCTTTTTTTATAACCGTGGCACCCCACCACGGCAGCCAGGCCACTAGGAGGAGGGTCGGTAAAGACTACCACCACCCTTGCTTTTTTAATATGGGGTAGTCCCAGCCTCTGCATCAATCGATGCATACGGCTTTTATTGCATTTTATTGAAACATACCACAAAGAAACGGATAAAGAAAATACATCACACAACTCGATGCCACCACTCAACTACAAACAGAAAATAGGATCGGGAACAATCGCATACCCCAAAACACACTCTAGGCGAAACGGGAGCGTACATCCGGATAAGCAGACTCTATAGCGAGCACGTCTTGCACACGCCATAGAGTCCACCGCAGCCATCGAACCTCCGAGCAATCTTCAAGGTTAAGATTTGTATAAACTTCGTCGAACTTGCTGATGACTCCACCACGACGCCAGACAGCGCCCCCTTCCTGCGCAAACCCATCAACATGCGGCCATCGCCGAGACCCTGTTGCTCCACTCTGCCATCATGAATGATGCCCTCAGGAGGAAAGTAACGTGGTAGCACCGCCATCATCCGATCCATGGATCTAGGGTTTCCCTCGGAGCGGCACGAGTGGGCAAACACGGGTTGCAATGGCGATGCCTTCAACAAGGCAACGACGCGTGAAACGTCGCCATCGCCCGCCGTGACCGGAGTCGGGGATCGGTTTTCACCGACATCCGCGCTTTCCCAGCTCTCCTTCGAGACCAACCGGCCAACCACCTCCGGCGAAGGAGGAGGCCGCCACCACCATGCCCAGGGCAGCCGCCCATGGCGTCCTCGTGCCTCGGAACAAGCCCAGAAACCTGCACGAAGCCGGCATCGTTGTCGACGCAGCATGATGAACGCAGCCCTCCCGAGCCCTTCAGGGCCCAGATCGGACCCGAACCATCGCTGCCGCCCGCCAAACGATGGAGATCATCGAGGATATCTGGTCGCCGCCGCTCCATGGCACCACCGTCGACCATGCCGATGCGGATCGCCGCTGTCGGCGGCGCGAAACCGCGCCCCCACGCCTATCGCGGTAGAGGAAGTCCGCCGCCGGCGCCACTCCTCCGGGGCTTTGCCCGGCAGCGGCGGCGGGAGGGAGGCGCCCATGGGAGGGGGAGGAGGGGAGTCGCTGGGGGCCGCCTGGCGCGGCGCGGGTGCGGGAGGGTTAGGTCGTGCGGGAGGGAGTACTCTAATCCCAACCTCGGTGTTGTATTGCTATGCTGGCACCACCACGCTTGCTGGAGTCGTCGTATACGTCCACCTCCACTACCGGCCAGCCTTGGCAGGAGGGCCTCGGCATGCGCTAGGATCCTCGCTATCGCCGTCCTCTGGCGCGACTTCACCCGGTGGGTGAGGGGAGGCAGTACCGGAGGAAGCCGACAGTGCAAACCCTAGCTAGGTTCCCCCAAGTAACCGCAAGGACTATGTCGGGTCTTGTTTGGCGCAAACGGCAGTCCCAAATCAGCTAGCGAGTGCCAACTGCCTCTAAGAAAGAGAAAACAAATGATCATGATGTGAATATATATTTTCCAAGAAATATCCAGTGCTAGGAGCTGATATTAGTTTATGGTCCTGTACATATGTAAAGTATAGTGATTAATTACTCACATACGTAGTACGGTAAATGAAACTGCAAACATCAAGGTTATGTGCAATAGGTATGGTGGTGCAAAATGAACTTTTGGAGACTGTCCCTAGGTAATTGTTTTTTCTCTGAAACAATATATTTAGGTAGGTGAGAACCAATCTGAGGTTGGGTGGTTAGGAGAGTGTTTGTACCTCTAGTCCACCAGAGTTTAAACACATGTTTGACATCCGCTCATAAAGGCAGAATTATTCAGTGGGAGGTGACGTTTCCTTCGATAGCGAGGCACCTCTGGTGACTTCGTCAATTTCAAGATCTAATCCATCGGTTCAGTCTTTCGAATGTGCTCATAGGGGTTCATAAGGGTGAGTGTATGTGCGTGTATATGAGCGTCTGTGTTTCTCAAAAAAAGAATCAGTTAGGTGGAATGTCAGGGCCACTAGTTACTCTTTGTTAATTGTATGAGATACGGCTGATGATGTTGCGGTTATAAAACTGGAGTGTTGAGCGGCAAGTGAAATTGCACATGATGCATTTGCAAACAGACAAAACTCCGCAGTGCATGCAAGTGGTGGGAACCGGATAACATGCACACACTATACGGTTGTCCAAATGATTAGGCTCGAGAGGCATCATGGATTATTTGTATACGATCCTGTAGCACATTCCTAGCATTTCTTGATCCGTTGAGGATCGATATATATAATGTACGTCTAGAAACAGTAGTTCAAGAGTTCTACCACGCACTCCAATGGATATGGTGGAAGTTCTTTGGCTCACTTCTGGTGAGGTACAAATGTAACGAGAGGGAGCCGGCTATCAGAGACAGGCAAGAGGCCAGGTAGATTTTTTTTTTTTTTTTTTTTTGACGCTGGAAATAGAACTTCTATTAACCAGAAAGAACAGCAACATCGCTGTCTACAAGAACTTGGGCAAAGGCTGGAGCATATCCCGGCCATACAGCTTGGGGATCATACACCATCTTTGCCCCATGCATCGCCAAAGCGTTTGCAACTTCATTACAAGCCCTTGGGCTAAAAGAGAACGAAATACTTTTAAATTTAGCTAAAGAAAAAGCTCTAATCTCCTTAAACAGAATCCCATTAATTGAGAGGTCAAGATCAGCTGTAGTGGCAGCCTTGACAAGCATAGCAGCATCAGCTTCCACCTCCACTTCCTCAATCCCCCAATCAGACAACAACTCAATGGCCTTCAAACAAGCAACGGCTTCAGTATGAAGGGCATCATTTGCCTTCTCAATCTTTCCCGCAGCCGAGCCCAACACCTGCCCTCTATGATCACGCAGCACAAAACCCCAGCCGCCCGTTCTAGACGAAGCAAAGAAGCTCCCGTCAATGTTAACTTTTAGTCGATCAGCATCGGGAGGCTTCCATCTTTTCTTTGTTTGTGCTTGTGCTTTTGGACTAGGCACACAGAACTGGCCATAGTCCTGGGCACATCTCTTCACCTGGATAACAACCCCATCACAATTTAGCTTGGCGTTTTCAGCATTGATTTTATTGCGATGCTTCCACCATTCCCACAACACAGCGACGCAAAAAATATGCTTACTCTGGTCCAGCTTGAAAATGTAGTTGAGCATCCCTTTTGGGCCATCGCACAGCAGCATAGCCTGCCGATTTTCTTCCAATCCCAACCTTCTCCAGACCTGCTTCACACCTTTGCATTTAAGGAACAGATGAGCACCATCCTCATTAAGCCTACCACAGACCAAACATAGGGGATCTATGTCAATACCTTTTCTGGCAATGTTGCATCGATGAGGGATGCTGTCATGGCCAATACGCCACAAGAACTGCCGGACATTTGGGGGGCAAGGACATCTCCAGATATCATTCCAGCAGAAGGACGCTACATCAGGCAGGACCTGGGTCCCCGAAGAGCACCCCTTCTTCTCAATCAGGGATCTATGGAGCCAATATGCAGATTTCACCGAAAACAGCCCCTTCTGGTCAAGTCGCCAAGCCCAGCAGTCATCCAGGTTGCCTCTGATTGGCATTTTTAGGACATGGACAGCATCAGCATTCCAGAGACAATCCCGCACCAACTCCTCATCCCAGTCCCCTGAGATTGGATTAATAAGATCCGCCACCTGAGGCCAGGTAGATTCTGGTTTCTGGCGAAGTGAGTGGATGCACTCGACGAGTAGCGAGTCCTATTGCTCCTTCACTCGCCACGTGACGCGGGCACGCTCACCGTCGCGGTGCCTTGTAAAAATACGTAGTCTAGTTATCAGCTCGGACTTTTAGCTGATTTGGTTAGTGCATCTTATTAGAGCCCAAGTTCAGAACCTGCCAATGCACTAGTATTAAATACAAGGGCTTGACTACACAGTGGTCAACCACTATTGGGCCTACCCCGGTGGTCAGTTCGGACAGCCCATTAGAGGCAAAACGCGTTTTTTTGTTCTTTCCCGAAATGGAAACAACGGGACCACACAGCCCACGTTAAAAAACAACGAAGAAAACGACCCACGCACTTTGTCTCGACGCAAGCAGCTAAAAAAGAGGATCCTACCTAACCAGATCTGGGTTTCTTCTTCCTCCCTCGTTTCTCCACCGCCGCCAGCGAAGCAACAGCAGCCGACAGGAAGGGGAGGCAAACCCTAGAACCTCCATGAATTGATCCCCAGATCCTTCAGGAAGTAACACAGCAGGAGCTGCTTCATCTGGACGACGCCCAGAGAAGTAAGAAAGGTAAACAAAAAGGCAAACACATGATTCAAAATCATCTATCAGTTCCATCCAGTTCTAGTAGTTCCATCCAGATCCACCACAGTTCCATCCAGTTCTAGCAGTTCCATCCAGAACTCACATGTTACTCACATGGAAAGTAACACAAGGTCATGCCTGAGTTGTTGTCTGTACTAAAGTCAGTAGAAGGCTTCAGGAAAGTAATCTACTTGACGATCTAGCCTTCAGGAAGTAATCTAGCCTTTGAATTCTGTAGAAGCCATCAGGGAGTTGCAAGCTGAGAACCTGGTTGTGTTGATCTTGTAGACAGCAGGAAGTATGCAACCATCAAACAAAACATGACATTCTAGGAACACTGATGTAGGCATCAATGATATCTGCATGAAAAAATAATGAAAATTAGGTTGTAAGAACCATAAAACAGTACTTGTATGAAGCTAACAGTAGCTGATGCTTATTGATTAACAATGTGAAGAAGTAATTTTCCCTTTTGCTGTTTTATTTTGATGCCCAACATGGTGAAGTAACACAAAATGTTTTAACTTGTTTCTTCATTGCGAGGCAATGGATTGGTTTAACTCTGCATGGTATTGACCCGAACCATCCGCCTGGCTATGATGACTTCATTGAACCAGATGGAACTGAAGCACCAGTACAAGGCACATCGGTAGATGGTACTGGTGCTAATTCTGGATTCATGTCAGTAGATGATAACACTGATGGTGCACCGACTGGTCAAACACTGTCTAGTGAAGAAAGTGGCAGTGATGGTGAGGTGCAGTCAACGCCAGAAGGATTTGCACCACGTAAACCATACCTAGGGATGAAATTTGATACGTGGGAGGTCTGCTAAAGTGCACTACAACAGGTATGCCGAACATGTTGGTTTCTCTATGAAGATGAGTTCTTCCGTAAATTCAGTATTGGACAAGCAGTAAGGACAAGTACTTGTTTGTGTGCAACAAGTCTGGAACAAATTCAGAGAAGGAAGAGACTGAGGCAGTGAAGATGAGGAACAGAGCAATCACAATACGGACTAACTGTCAAGCAAAAATGCGTGTAAAAAGGAAGGGTTATTTTTGGGAAGTAACACAGTTCATTGAAGAGCACACTCATGAAACTATCAAGAAGCTTGGTCTGAAGAAGTATTTACGGTCACACAAGAAAATACCAAAAGAAGAAAAGAAGTTCATTGATCTGTTAGACAGTGTGAACCTCTCAGCAGGAAGAATAATGGATATCATGTCTGAGCTTTATGGAACAGGAAAAGCGGTTCCTTATGACACGAAGACAATAAGTAACTACATGGCAAGTATAGATGAGAAGCAAAATGTGAAAGACACACCAGAGCTTCTGAATTACTTTGAGGAACTGAAGAAAGAAGATCCAAATTTCTTCTACAAATACAAACTTGATAGTGAGGACAGGATTGAAAATATATTTTGGGTCGATGGACCCACTAGAGAAGTGTACAAGAATTACAATGACTGCATATCCTTTGACACTACATACATGACAAACGCTTATAAGATGCCGTGTGCACCCATCATTGGAATTAACAGATATGGGCAGACAATCCAGTTGGGATGTGGCTTCTTGAGGAATGAGAGGATAAGTAATTTGTCTGGTTGTTTGAGCAGTTCCTGGATGCTATGGATGGTTTACACCCTCTCAATATCATCACTGGCCAGGATGCTGCTATGACTACTGCCATCCAGGAAATGTTTCCTAACTCGTGCCATAGGAACTGTCGGTGGCATATAATGCAAAATGCGCAAGGATCCCCTCTCGGCCCTTTCATGGCGAAGCATGAGGAACTACGGAGGGAGTTCAATGAAATTGTTGACTATAGCCTGACACCTGTCGAGTTCGAGAACCGATGGGGAGACATGATTGAGAGGCATGGTGTATCGGACAACACAGACCTTGCTTACCTATATGAAATTAGAGCTAAATTTGTCCCAGCTTACTTTATGGATAGGTTCTTCCCTTTCCTACAAACTAATCGCTCGCAGGTGAAGGATTCAATGCAGCTTCGAAGAGATATGTCGACCCAAATGCAAGCCTCGCTACGTTTCTTCAAACAATACATGAAGTTACAAGAGAGGATAGATATTATCGAAGATTCACATGAATTCATGGGTGAGGACAAAACTCTAAAAACATGGTGTGACTTTCCAATGGAGGAGCAAGTATTATCCATTTACACACTTCCCATATTCAGGAAATTTCAAATTGAGTTGAAGAAATTTACATCCTACAACATACAACAAATTAATCCTTCATTGTTTGAGGTTTCTCCAATCAGAAATGCAGTGTTTGGTTATGGATCAAGGAATTACAGGATAACTGTAAATCTGGAGCAAGACGAATACAGTTGTGAATGCTGCAAATTTACTAGAGATGGTTTGATTTGTTGCCATATAATGAAGGTTATGTCTGCTTTGGGTAAAGTAGAAGTAATGCCGTAACATTACATTCTACCTAGGTGGTCGGTTCCGCCCCCGACATACATATTCCTCGGACGGAACCCCGACAGATGCCGACGGGCAAATTGTCTAGGAAGGAAATGAGGTTACTTCGCTATGGTAACCTCACTAAAGATTTTGCAAAACTAGCAGTTAATGCATGTGCTTCAGAAAAACAGATGAAGTGGCTAGGAAGCATATGCGTGCAATGGAAGCTGAATTTGCAACAATGAAGAAACAAGCGGCAGATGCATTGAAGAGAAAAAAGAAGCAGAAGGAAACAGTTCCTCCATGTGCAGAACATGCTGAAACTACGTAAAATCCTAGCAGCTCAACCGTTGGTGCTGAACATAATATGCATGTAAACAAGAAAGCTAGGGATCCACCTTTGACGAAGTAACAAAAGGGAGGCCAGAGGAGAAGAGGAAGAAGAGTGGACTACATCTTAAACCTGCAAAACCAACAAAATGTACTATTTGTGGGTCAACCTTGCATAATCCAAAAGATTGTCCATCTAAGATTGCAATGAAAGAGAAGACGCCAATTATTCAGCTTTTCCAATGATGAGGAAGTAAAAAATTGTGTTAGCACATGAGAAGTAGAAACATTAGTGGGCCAGAAAGTTTCTTGTACTGCTTGAGCCATATGGATCGAAGATGCAGGGTGTTTAGATTAGTGGTGTTTACTTGTGTTTCTTTTTCTAGTAGTGAGTTTACTGAAAACTACTTTGTGTTTCCCAAGTGAAAGATATATATGTTGGTTTGCAATGTATGACCATAAGCATAACACTAGGTGAACCGTGTTGTCTTGCATAATTGAATACACAGAAATGATTTTGGAGAAAAATTACATGAATTACCATTTTGTGAAACTTGTCATTTTTTGGCTTTGAACTTGTTTCGCCATGAAATCTTGTTCTCCCACCAGTCAAGCCACTTGAAGTCAGTATAGCATCCCGTATAGTGGCATTTCCTTCTGGTCGAAATGACCCAACTTTCTTCCATCCCATAACTCAATGCATTTCAACATTGAGAACCCACAATCACAACTAACAGTGTTACAACAAAAAGGGAATGCAAAACAATGTTAGTTTTTGAAGTTTTGCTAGAATGCAAATGTCTGAAAAAATGTAGACAGAAAAGAGAGAAAATATGGGGTAACTTTGTCAGTTGTTTAGGAGATGGGATGTAAATCGTTTCTTAGTTTTGAATTGATACATTTGACTGCTTGTAGTTTTTGGCCCAGAGAGTCTTAACAGAATCAATTATGATTGCACTATCTTTCTTAAGCTTCTTGTCCCCAAGATTCCTCAAGGAATCAAAATTTCGAACCTCTCAGCCTTGAGATTCAGAGTTGATTAAGTAGTAGTGTCCACAAAAGTACTTCGGATCATCGATATTAGATAAGTTCTGTAGTACAGGAATCATGACCTGCATATGTAACTCTGTCAACACAGTTGGAAGTTAAAAAGCAAACAGCTATGTGTAGGGAAAAAAAGTAGTTTATGTAACCTGCTCTTTGTGGTCAAGACGGTTATTGTCTGTGAATGAAAACATCCTCTTAATGTCCTTGCCGGTGAAGGAATGGTCTCGCAATTTGTCCTGGTCAGCAAAGAATAGCAAGAAAATAGATCAGGATTTGAAGTAGCCTAAAATGTTATCTTCTAAAATTTAACAGAGTTACTTCTCAAAAATGTAAACAGACATGTAACTTCGAAAAAATAGGTTCTGCAACAAAAAATATACTTAAGTACACCTAGTTACTTCTGACATTCAAGAACACGTGAGTTACTTTTGATGAGAGGTATAGAGGTTAGCTACAGACAAAACTAGTTACATTTGGCTTTGAGTTAATAAACATGGATATTAAAAAGGTGAGGGAGTTCTTATATGTAAAACTTACAGCTATGATGAGAGGCAGCACACATTTTTTCTGTGCTTCCAATTCTTTAGAGAGAACATGTAATCCAACATTCATAGTCGAATTACTTATCCAACCTTCAGGTTCGACTGAATCAGCAAAATCTGGGACATGAACAAAATATGTTCCATAATCAACTATCAGGTGACCCTTCAGATGTGTCTTCGCTTTCGATCCATGCATACATATTCGGTTGTACATGTCAATTGATTCCTTTGTAATAGTTTCTTCAGTTTTTTGCCCCGTTGAACATATGGAGATAGCCGCGTCTTTGCTCGGCTTTATTACTCTTTTCTTGTGAGCCCGAGGAATAGGAGTTTTATCGGATGTTCCCTCCGAAGTAACATGTTCGAAGTTACTTCGCTTTGCGGTGTCCTCAAGTGAAGTAACATTCAAAGTGCAGCTGCTTGTTGGGAAATACTTTTCGCCCACAATGGCTGCAAGCATTTCATAATCCTCAGCTGGTCCATAGAACTCATCCTCATTGCTTGAAGTAATCACAGGTAGCCCGGTAACAACCTCTTCTTTGCCTTTATCATTTTCTTTGTTTGGACTATCAAACCCCAGATCAAATGATCCTGCTTCCCCGGGCAGCCATAAACTTTGTCTGTCCTTGTATGAAGTGACCTGAAAATCAAGCTTCTTTGTTGTCGTGTCATCGAGAAGGCCGAATGTTTTCTTCCCTTGTATGCTAGTCCTTGGTTCGAACTTTCCATGGCTTCCAGGAGTACTAGTGTCGTTGTTGTTATTTCCACTGTGAGGACTAGATCTTCCTTCTTGTACATCGGCGTTTTCTTTGGAAAGAAACATTGGGTTCAGACACGACTTTGATCTGGTAACTGGAATGACATCAGTATTGGTAGAACTTGCTGCCTTCAATGGAGACATTGATCTGGTTACAGGCCTCCTAGCAATGGTCGTTGGGCTTCCCTTCCAGTAATAGGTGTAATCAAAGGTAATGTTGTGGTTTCATTTTCTGGGGCTGTATGCAGATCCTTGATAGGATGAACAGGTGGTATGCACTGTTGATTAAGATTGACCACTGCATCTACTGGAACGTCGGTTGCCCAAGACACTTATTTCTTTGTAAGAGATGCCTCTTCAGAATGAACAGCAGATGCAACAGATCCTTCATGAGGGGCATCAGTCAACTTGGAGTGGATGGTTCTCGCATCAGACATGTCCGTAGTCTGGACGATAAGTTGTTACTTTCCCGATGGCATGCACAGATGACCAGTCCTCGGTTTGCTTCAAGCATCCTCTACCTGGTAATGCGAGTGTTCGTGACTCAGCTGTAGTTGGATTTGCACTGACTTCACATCCAATAAGATCATTACTTGACTGTGAATCAGAAGCATACAATTTCAAGTTCTCCAGAGCAGATATGGCAACCTTTTCTTCCACTTGCAACTCATTGCCATGAGATTCTTTTGCGCAATCCCCAACTGGTGTCCCTCTGGTTTCCTGAGGAAGAATCACATATCTTGCCTTGTTAGACGGTTCTGCATCGGAGTTCACATCGGCAGACTTCCTCTTCTTGTTTCCATTGGGTTCGCTTGGCCTTGGCAGGTTCGTAGTTGTGACATTAGTTGCACCAACACTGTCTTGATGCTGTTGTGGAACAGAAACTACTTCTGGTGCTATCATCTGTTCTTCCGGTGCTATCATCCGTTCGGTACTCGCATCGGAGTTCACATTGGCAACCTTGATCTTCTTCTTTTGTTTGAGTTTGCTTGGCCTTGGCAGCTTACAAGTTGTGTCATTCGCTGTTCGAGCTATGTTGTCATCCAGTAGTTTAGGTGCAGGCAAAACAACTTCTGGTGCTTTTGTCATCTCTTTGAGTACATGTGACTGAACCACCTTGCAAGGCAACTCATCATGTCTTCCTATGACATCTGATTGATGCTTCTGCTGCACAACTCGATTGCAATTCTTCCTCTTCCTGGGAAGTATGACAAAATCATCATAATCAGTGCCATACGCATTCTCCTTGCTTCCTTCGCCTTCACTTTCGCTTTCGGACCCAGACAGGTTGACTTGGTAATCAGAATCTTAACCTTCAGTTTCCTCTCCTGAAAATTGCTGCCGAGTCTTGTTCTCAGTTGGACCTCTTGAAGATGGTGTAGATCTGGTTGAAGATTTCTTCTGTTTTTTACCAGTATTAATGGTTGAAACTTTCATCGTGAACTTTGCAATTGCTACATCAATTTCGCTATACATCTCTTGTGCAGCTTCCCTATACCTTGAGATTTCCTATTTTCAGAAGACAATATACATAGTTATAATACAAGGATGTAGGGAAACATGGTAAAAAAACAGTTTAAAAAGTTTTTCAAATGCCTGTGATGTGGTTGGGCTTACTTCTTCTCCGCAATCTGAGGGCGCATTTGCCTTAACGAAGTTGTCAATCACAGTGGGTGTGCTTAGCATCAACACACTAGTGGTCCTGAAACATTTCTTCAGCTGAGGAAGGAAACATGGAAATTAGTTTAAAAATGAACAGGATAAAATAAGAAATAAAAAATGCATGAAATCTTCGAAGTAACTTACAGGTAATCTTCCAAAAGACCCATCATCATTCAAGTCTTGTTCGATAGCTTTAGTTGCCGATTTGTTATCCCAGTACATGATTCTTGGACCATCCTGACTGACATTGGCATCTTCAGTATCCAGTGAGTCAATGTAAAGAATCTGCATGTCAAAAAGAAGCAGATGAAATAATAGTAACAGAAAAAAATTAGAAGAGATGTAACATATAATTCGAAGATACAAGATGATAGTACAGAAGTTAAATATGCTCACCTCCAAAAATGCCATGCAAGCTTTGAATGGATTTTTAACTCCCTTTGCCTTCGCTGTCTCAATGAGGACTCGTGATCACAAATCGACACCGCTTGAGGTCTTTTATCTTCGATGGATCCATTATAGCTGGATAGCACTTGGGACAAACTCTAATACCAGTAGTTGGAGCTAGCACAGAAGCAGACAACATACATCACCCATGTCATAAAGTACAAATCATCGCCTTTTACCATCGCCTTCAGCTTAGTCTTGACATCTGTCAACTTTGGTTGCTTGCCATTGCCGAAACCAAGGGTATTCATAACAAATGAAGTAGCTTTAGAATCCACTGTGTATAGAGCAGGATATTTTCCCAATGGTAAACCAAGAACTTTTTTGACAACTTCATCTGTTATTGGAATGCTTCCTCTGCCAGGAAAATCAAGAGAGCATGACTCATGGTTGAAACTGCCCATCAAGTAGTTGGAGAGATCTGGGTGCAACTTTGAACATTTTATGCCCAGGAAACTCCCAAACCCATTGGCTGAAATAATTTGGTGATGACTTGCATTTTGACTCTTGTATAGTTTAACAACTTTCATTGGGGATGCTCTGTTAAAAAACAGTTGCTGCATAAAACACAAGCATGTCAAATACCAGTACATACAAAAAAACCTGCAGACAAGAAGAAAGTTACATCAAACCAGCATGTTTACCTTTTTTCTCCTTTTTCCTGGAAGTTGTTTTTCAACATCTTGGGGTACACTATGAACCTCTGCAGGTAATTGTTTTTCAACATCTGGAACATCTCTGGAGTCCTCATTTTTGTGCTTGTACTGCAACCTTTTCCTTAGATTCTTAAACTTTGGGTGACCAGACTTTGGTGTTTTAACATTCTTCTGCATGACATGAACGGATCTTGGATTACTGGATGAAAACCTTAAACACAAAAAAGTAACTAATAAAATATCACAAGAATAAGGAAACTTACAGAAGGCGTCATAATGATCCCGATTGTTAGCACAGCAATGGAGCGAAAATAATAAACTACCTGACAAAAAGGCAAAATAACATTCAGCAAAAAAACATTCATGAAGTGAATCTGTAAAAAGAAAAGTAAGTCCACTGAATTATCAAATTGAGTTTACTTTTCATGCAACTTTATAAAACACAGAGAGTTACTTCAAAAAAGGAGTAGGCAACATAGTTACTTCTGGACAAAAATCCTAACAACACCACCTCAGAAAATAATGCTGAATCTACAAAAGTAACTTATAATGGTATGTACATATACTGAAACACACATGCCTATGATACAGTTCTACTTCTCCCACAATGAAAAACATTGAGTTACTTGCCAGAAGCACAAAAAACAAATGAGTTACTTCTACAATCATGTTACTTCTAAAAAACTTTACAGAGCATGTATAAAACATAAGTTAACCCTGCAGCGACACCAAACATACTTCTGCATTGCATAATTACTTCTACAATTTCATAGTTCAAGTCAGATGGATTACTCAACATGGATTACTTCTACATTTTCATAGTTAATGAGTACAATGCGGCTGGTTAAAACATGGATGCTGAAAACTGTGGACAAACTGAACTCAACCATGGCCCTACCTTGTGAACCTGAACACACTTCCTGGACGAACTTGGCAGGAAGTCAAATCAACAAGCAGAGGTGAACTTGACGCCCAGGTGAACTTGACGCCGAGGTGAACTTGACGCCGAGGTGAACTTGACGCCGACGAGGAAATCCCTACAAAAACGATGGCCAGGGTCACAAATTAGTCAACACAAAAGCGAGAGGGGTCATCCCGGTTGAACATAGTTTGCGCCTCACCAATCTACGCCCCGAAAATACGACCGAATCATGGCCGGCGACGACTAATGCGGTTCGAGAAATGAAATCAAGTGGAGAAGATGGAAGGAAAAGGCAAATCGAAACTCACCCGCTTCGATACGGAGCGTCGAAGTTGCAGAGGAACCTCCGCCTCTCCACCCCTTCACCGGAAACCGCAGCGAAATCGTCGCCGGCGACGAGGTTGGTGCGAGGAAGATGCAAACGAAGCTCCTCGCCCTTCAAGCCGCCGAAACTACCAAATCCACCCACCCCCGCTTCGATACGTAGATTCGGAGATGCAGAGCACCACCGCCTCACACCTCTCCGCCGGAAAACACAGCGAATCGCCCCGCCGGCGACGAGGTTGTGCGAGCAGAGAAGAGGGGGAAGGGGAATTTTCTCTCTCCGCTGCTCTCTCTCTCTTCGGGCGAGCACATTTGAATCGACGCGTGCCGCAGGTGACGCGCAGGTGTCTCCGTGGCCGTGGGTCCCACCACGTGAGCAGAGAAAAGTCACCGACACGCGCGAGCCGTCGGATCAGAATCGCGCGGCCACGGCGCGTGAGCACGCTGTAAGACACGCAGTGGTCAGCCAAGAGATAGATTTCACGTAAATACAATAGTTACAGCTTTCGACGATCCCGCATCTAGAGAGTGCTTTAGAAGGCGATTCATTTGATCTCATAGACAATAAAAAAAGGGAGACCTGATCTATATACATAAATTGGAAGAAAACCTTTCTAGATCCATCAAAAATGGTTCTATTTACTAATGCGCTAATCTTGCGACGGCATGGTCGGGAACTCCCAGGAGTCTGTGAACAAGACGAGAAAAAAGATGGAGCCCGGTAGAGGCCACCTCACCACAATATAATCATCGGCCTCAACGACATCGGCAGTCATCTTGATATGAACAGCGAAATTCTGAAAAACAAAGTTCAATTCAATGGTTGGGTTGCACCCTCATTGTCGTTGACAATACAGCATCAGCAAGCTTCTGTGGCAAATATCTCGTTCATCCAACCAAATGAGCATAATTAGTTAAGACGTATATCACACGTCAGCCATCAGTGGTGAAGGATGACCGTTGTGGAGGGTGCTATGGCCTGACTCGTAGCGACGTGGGGTGAAGCAGATAGTACGTTTGATCGGCAACAAAACGCTATTTTCCATCAAGTGGGCCCAATGATAACCACCCGCCGATCGCTCCGAAGATGTCCCAACACTGGGAGCTTAGGGTATCTCCAACCGGGCAACCCAAACAGACGCGCTGGGCCGTTCGTTTTGGGCCGTTTGCGTGGCCGAGCGGACGCGCGGACGTCGCCCCGCGTCCGCGCGTCCGTTTGGGTCGCGCGCTGCGCCCAACGCGGGATTTGGGTCGCGTTGCCCTATGGTATGTTTTTCTTGTAAATTCACTAGAAAAACGCAAAAACGTATTATATAAAATATATAAAATAGTTCAAATGCTCAAAATGTATTACACATTACATAGTCCATGTAATCAAGGATAAAGTATTATTCAAATAAAATGAAAAACGATACAAATGCTCTAGGCTTCAGGATTTCCTTCATCATTGTTGTTTGCGGCATTGCCGCCTACATGCTCGCCACATGTGCTCGACCAAATCAGCTCGAAGCTGGTTGTGTACAGCCAGATCTCTAATTTCATGGTGCGCATGAAGAATGTCCTGGAATGATGCCGGACCACCTTGAGGAGTAACCAACTCTCCTTGGCCTTCCCAGTCATTATCAAAGAGTGAATCATCCCGCTCTACCTCAACAATCATGTTATGAATGATTACACAAGCGGTCATCACCTCCCACAGAGTTTGCACATCCCAGGCTCTGGCAGGGTGTCTGACGATAGCCCAACGAGCTTGGAGGATGCCAAACGCCCGCTCCACATCTTTCCGGGCTGCCTCCTGCTCTGAGGTGGGGTTTCGGATTGTCTTCACGAGTGTAGCCCAAGGTGGATAGATACCATCAGCAAGGTAGTACCCCTTTGTGTAGTGGTGGCCATTGATCTCAAAATCCACATCGTGGGACCGACCGTATGCTAGTCTATCAAACACCGGAGAGCGCCGCAGCGACATTGATGTCATTGTGCGAGCCGGCCATTCCGAAGAATGAGTGCCAAATCCATGTGTCATGGGAAGCAACAGCTTCAAGAATGACCGTGCACCCCTCGAATGGCCGCCGTATGCCCCTCGCCAACCAAAGGGGCGGTTCTTCCACTCCCGGTGCATGCGGTCTATGCTTGCCAAGCATCCCAGGAAACCCCCGGCGGCGTTGATCGACAACGGACGAGCCGTGTCCTCTGCATTAGGTTGCCGGAGGTACTCGTTCTCCGAACGAACCGATCACCGCTCCGCGTGAACCCGTACATCGATTCCGGGCGGTTGACTCACTCATGCGCGTGTACTCATCTACGAAATCACCGGCAACGCCATATACGAGCATCCTAATCGCTGCCGTGCATTTCGGTACGAAGAGAGGCCTACCTTGCCAAGTGCATCCACTTTCGCACGGAAGTAGTCGTCGTAGATCTTCACGCCATCCATTATCCGGCGGAACAGCGGCTCGGTCATCCGAAAACGCCGGCGAAACAATGGCGGCCCGAAAATTGCCTTCGGTTGGAAGTAGTCTCCGTAGAGCTGGTCGTGGCCGCGTTCTCTTTCGCGGTCCAAGGCGGCCGCGCGGCCCGGCAAGGACCCCGGTGCACGGGAATCCGCGAGACAATGTGCTCGTGGATGAGCAGCGCGAAGCATCCGTGAAAAATTCGTCGTCGGACTCCTCTTCGACGACGTGTCGATGAAGTTCTTGAAGTAGTATTCGTCGTCGCTGTCCACCATGATCCGAAAAGGGACACATTTGAGTTCGAGCATTTCAACGAACACCTCGCAGGCGGAGGCGATCGAAATGCTTCCGTAGGGACCTGCGGGCATGGCCGTCTCGGCCGACTTGCGGTCCGGAAACACGGGCAGGAGAGCTCACCTCCGGCGGAAACGGCGCAGCTGCGAACGGCGGGAGGTGTCGCGACGGTGAGAGGACAACGAGCGCCGGCGGCGGCGTCCTCCGACTCTGCTACGACGCGGCGAAAGCAGCGCGGGGCCTCGACCTCTGCTTCCGCCCCGCTTGCCGTCGTCTCGACGACGATGGCCGGCGTCGACGCGCTCCCAAATCGCCGGTCCGGCGGAGCGGTGGCGAGATGTGTGCGACGGGCTTGTGTTTTGGGAGGCAGACAGGCGGGCCAGGGGCGGACAAGGGAGGACGCGAGCGACCAGCCTTTCGCGTCCGCGGCCACGCAAACTCGTCCAAGATTTGGGCCGAGTTTGGGTCGTCCCGGACGCCGCGGCCGTCCGTTTTTGCGGTGCGTCCCCGCGCTGGGCCGGGTTTTTGTCCGTTTGGACCCATCCGGACGCGCGGGCGCGGGATGGGTCGCCCGGTTGGAGATGCCCTTAGAGCTCTTACAGCAGTTGGCATCTGGTACACTTCAGTAGAGCAAGTTAGCGGGACGCCATCCAGAGGCTCAATTCATGTCCTGGTTTCCTAGCAGCTGACGATTGTTATATACGTACTGCAGATCATTAGGGGGACCGTCGCCCCCTGTCTCCGCCCCTGCTAGTCAGTTTAGCTTTCCATGACGCCGCTTAGCGTACGGAAAGGGTGGTGGTTGCAAGCTTATTTAGATTTTGCAGGTGATTGTGTGCCCAACGATGGCTCAAGTATTTACAAGGGTTTATGTTCTCCATGCATGTATGGGTGAGACTTTTGTACAACTCATTTTGTACTTCCGGGTTCATCGCAAACAAGTGCACTGCACACGGTAGCTCAACATTTTCGGACCTTCTTTTCTTCTCATCTAGATAATTAATTACGGTGGAAAAAAAGTAACAATGTGCTGAATTATAATCAATACAAGTTTTACCATGATTGGCAATTTTACAAACTGTCCAACCAGCCTAATCCAACGGCTGGAAAATAGGAAGTACTGAAAAGTACAAACAAAGAAGTACTGAAAAGTACTGGAAAGTATTAATTTGTTTTATTTATTAAAAGGGTAAACATGTCATTTTGAGTCTATTGGTCCACCTGTCTGGCTCTCTCCGGACACCATGTCGTCTTTCCCTCCCCCACCTCCCTGCCGGGGTGAGCTCCACCGTGCCGTCCTCGCCGTCGGCCCCGAGACCTGCGAATCTTCTCATCCACACCGCCCCGACGGACCAGTCCTCCCCGTGTGAGGAATCGTCCCGAGCCGCTCGCCTTCGTCTCCATCTTCCCCGCCTACGGCCGATCGTCCTGGGCCATGGCTTCACCTCCTCGTCTCCGTCGGCATCTCCGACCACCTCATCGTCTCCAAGGTGAGTTTCTGTTCCTTCTGGAATCTTTCACGCATCTCCACGACTCTGTGGAGAACTGTCGTCGTTCACCGGTGTTCGGGAGCTCAGTGTCGCTGTCTCCGGTGACCATAGGGCCCCGTGGCACCGCCAATCTCTGCCCCACGTGGTTGGGATCCAGATACACGCCCTAGAAATGTCCCAGGCCTGGTACTTCGCTGTTCCCTACGCCATCGCGCCGGTGAGTAGCTGATGTTTGCATTGCTCTGTAGATTTATATTACCGTCTTTTCAGAACGTTGCACATGGACGATTCACCATTCCGAGCGTGCCAGATTTTGACAGCCAAACTAGTGGCATGTACCACTGGATTTACCATTGCTGAACACTTCTGAAATTCTTGAGATTCAGTTTGACCCAAAAACTGATTTGATGGGACTCCAGATTTCAGTTGCAAACTTACTTTGGAAAAGTGTGTTCCTCTGGCTCCTCCGGTGAACAGAAACAACAGTTGTAATCTGCAGGGATTGAAAGCTATTACAGCTAAACAGTAGGCAGACAGTCATGGGGATATGTCTTTGTAATTTTGATTAATTTTGTCTCGGAGTATCCTGAAGCTAGATGAAAAGCTAACTTAATGCGCAGAACTGTAGCGTATATAGTTTGGTCGTTGCTTATCATGTTCTGTGAAATGTTCTGCTCAGTTGCTCCATTAGGACTCAGTCGCGGTCACCTGCACGTGTTGGAGAGGACCAGTACTGGTACTATCACGGCTCCAGTTTTTCTGCTCAGCTACACCAAGGTATGAACTATGAAGCTCCATGAATTCATACTAGTGACAACTGACAACTGATTTTACTTGCCATAAGATGCGACCAGAACCAGTTTTATTCGGATTAAGAGTGCATTTAGTAGTATTTCTGAAGGTTGCTTGATTTATAGTATGAATAAGCTCGAGGGCTTTCTCAAGGAAGGGGGAATGTTAGCGCTTCTACTTCGACTACTCGTGCCCCGATTACAACACAAGACGACGTCGGCCCACGAAAAGATTGACTCCGCTTTTTTTTCTTTTCGAGCATGCCAAGCCTCCAGTAGAGCGGAGTTCTGTGCATGAAGTAGGCGCAGTTTACAAACTAGTGAATGGTCAAATGAATAGGCTCGTTTCATCAGGGGTAACCAAGGAGTGAGAATGATTTGATAAAGTAAACATATAGGATCTTATCTGGTTAAGTGTTTTTTAATATTTCTTGCTTTCTTATCTTTTAAGATATATTCAAGGTTAGGTTATAGGCGCCAACTAGCAGCTTACTGTTTTTGGATATGTATAGACGAACTTGTTCTTTATGTTGTTACACAATGTTTTTAAGACTGATAATGAGCAGCTGGGCACTAAACATGCAATATAGAAGTGTACTTGTACTTCATAATTCATATGGTATCTTATGGTGCTTTGGTATTGCAGCTCGTATACTCCGGCGCCATTGTTGAGGTATGCATGAGAAAGCTAGTGTTTTATCCAGAAGTCATTGATTTTCTCGAAGAGGATAAATATGAATTCCCTTATGTAGAAACCAGGTATGCTTATGGGTCGCCACCAAAGCTCATAATGCTTGACAACAAGGATGAACAGAAGGAGACTATTGTCATTTGCATCCATCAAAGCCAAAATATGAGTCCATGATCTGATCACACAGTGACTCAGTTTCACCATCCTGGATGGACAGTAAACAAGTCACCGTCCTGGATAATGCAACAGGGCAACAATGGATCCCACACTGGTGTTTATTGTAGAGTATTCCCCTTGTTATGTACACTAAGAAGACGGCCTTTCAGATGCGGAGCCATCTTCCTTTCTTCACATTTATCAGAGGAAATGTGAACTTCATTGTGTATGCGGTAAAAAATGTGAGCTAGTGGTACACTGGGAAAAGAATGAAGAACATATATATCTGTGATTACCACACTGATGTTTCCTTGAGAAATATTACCTCCATTAAAATATAAGCCTTTTTAGAACCCTACTATAGCTTTCTAAAAATGCTTACATTTTGGAACAGAGGTAGTAATTAATCCTCTCACTTGTTGTGTACATCAATGAAAGGGGTTTTTAAATTGTTAGCCATCTTTCCTCTGCTTTTTCACAGAACGTGAACTTCATTCATTATGTATGAATGATCAAATTAGCGATTCGATTCATTTTGTCACTGAACCTAAGAAATGACCAGAAAGTCTCAACATAACTACTTATGTTACATATTCTTCTTATGTTTCTAAACCTAATTTAATACAGTATGTAGTCAAAAAAAAAGTTATATCCCTGAGAACATCCCATGCCACTAATCACAGCTTCTCGCTTCTCATGGTGACAGCGAGGGACGCCCGCCAGGGTTAGGACGGGCATCCAAGTCCGGAGTGAAACTAGCATAATCACCTCACATATCTTCAGTTTCCCCAGCCATCAATTAGCTTGAGACCATGATCTGATCACACGCCTCGAGAGCCTGGTTCGCATAGTATCTCACATCCACGTCTGTGTCCTCACTGAGCTTGATGAGGCATGGCTTCAAAGTCTTCACAGCAAAGGACTGATGTACAAGAAGCCTTCGAGAGATGAGTTTTTGCCGGTATGGTATTTGCCAGTCACATGTTCTTTGAGGAATTAACGACGACATGGAGAAGCTTCTGGCATCTTATGTCTGCAACCACGACGAGGCTAGCAATGAGATGGCTTGCAGGATGGTAATGTGGTACATGTAATGTGGGTTGTTTATCTTCTCCAACACCTAGACAATAGAACATGTGACCTTTCATGACTAGTAGTAGAAATTAAGGAGAATTCGTTAAGTTCCAGTTAGGCATAAATGGGTTAAACCGAGAGATTATATGCTGCATTGCCCACTCTGAACCAAACACCTCCGCCAGACACTTTAAGTTGTTCACATCAGCTTCTCTGATAGAAAACAACACCTGAAATTCAAACTATGGTTAACAAGCTTTGCATTAATAGCACCAACGTTTCCGGAAGAATTTTGGAAATCCTCTTGGAAGATGCAAGCTCTGTCAGTAAACTAATGCAACTCCTACATCAGATTTGCACAGTATGTTTGAGATGTGATATACCAAAATCACATGAATACACTTCTTTGATTTCTAAAGGAACTAACGTCACACTAGTAATCAGAATACCACATATCATTAGTCATATGGCCAAGGACAGAATTAGAAATAATGATTTTGTTCAGAACTTGGTGAACATGCTCTGCTTAATCGGCAATAACTCAACTTTTTAGACTGCACTGCCAGGTGGAGATCAACGGCGTGGAGGTAGCGGTGGCGTGCAGGGACAACGCTGCCGCGAGGGTTCGGAGTGGGAGAGCATGAGCGGTGCAGGTGTGTTAGATCTTGGGCGAGGCGAGCGACCTCCCGGGGGATGCGGGTGAGTTCGTCGGCGAGCAGGCGAGGCGACCGAGCTTATTGATGACGCGGGCTAGGCAGGCGCGGTGCAGGAATGGAGTGCGGATGCGGAGGTCTCTGATTCAGCTTCGCGTCCGACGAGCGGCGGTGGCGCGTCCGGCGAGCGGGAGCCACGACGTGGCAGGGGGAGAATTGCGGCAGTATGGGAAGTGGACCAGGTCGTGCGGATTGGGTAGGCTAAGGAAGTTGCCAAAATACCCCTGATTGTATTAATTTAAAATCCCTACTTAACTGGCCAGATCGGACGGACAGAAAAAATTAGAGCAGTAGTACTCGGTAGTACTCAAAAGTACTACCCAATCAATGTAACACAGCTCTATAATCAAATCATTAGTACTTTATGTATACTGATATGTACTGTTTTCGGTTGCTCTGAAGTTTATATGGTCGATGGTGCTCTATAAAATCGATGAGTTGAGAGGCTACTGAAGTAGTGATCCAAGCAACAAAGAGTAAGGGGCGCTGCAAAAAGAGAACAAACATGCATATGCATGGCCTTGATGACTACAGGTTGATTGATGCCTGGTGGCTAATTGAATATAGGCTTGAGAGGCATCATGGAAGTGTTCTATGCCGCATGTTGTACAGGTTCTGATAAGGCGTCCTTCCGCAATAGAGCAAAAAGCCAAACATGCAAAGCACGCACACGACAACTCTGGTTCACTTGATTAATTGGTTAATCACGCACATAGTTGTATTCTAGCATCATCCCTCGTGGTGGACGGCAATCTCCTTGCTAGGAGCTACTTCAAAGGATTTTCAGTTTTACTTTTGTCGGACTATTCATGTGTGGATTTGTTGTTACACAAACAAGGGATTACCAGAGGTGATCGTTTACCCCTAAAAAACCACCAAAAGATGAGCTGGACAAGGCTGAGATTCGGTTAAGAAAAACAAAACTTAGTGATTTTCTATTTCTGTTCGTGATTAGGTATCTTTTACAAGTGGACAGTTATTGGTTAATCAAGAGGATATTGGTCGAAAAATCAGTTTCTTTGTTTAGAAGGTGTGCCACCATCTATGGTAACATCCTGCAAATGTCCGCGCCTCTCCATTCCGCCCAGCCACATAATCCCCAGTTCCCCACCCATGTATATCTCTCTCACCCGTGTCTTTCTCCCTGCAGCTCCAAATGAATCACCATCCACGACTCTCTCTCTCTCTCTCTCTCTCTCTCTCTCTCTCTCTCTCTCTCTCTCTCTCTCTCTCTCTCTCTCTCTCTCTCTCTCTCTCTCTCTCTCTCTCTCTCTCTCTCTCTCTCTCTCTCTCTCTCTCTCTCTCTCTCTCGCCCACACATCTCTGCCGTGTTCTCTCATTTTCACCATGAAATACCTCATGTCGTTGACATGGCCGCTTGGTAGAGACGCCATTACAAGCTTCCCCTAGCTTCTAAAAAAACATTTAAGTTTACCAACTTTATTGAAAAGAGTATCAATAACAACACCAAATCGGTATAATATGAAACTACAATTTAAGTCGGATCTCATGATACCAATTCTGAGTAATAAATATTGTTACTTTATCCCATAAAGTATTCAAACGTCAAAAGTATTTAACTTATGACAAAAGATAGAAGTACATCTTGTATGGGTGACAGAGGCAGTAGATAGAAGCACTCTCGTGGAAAATGCAAAGGTTCGGAAGCATTGGGTTCACTAGCAAAAAAAAAAGCCGATTTTTGTGAAGGCCTCTTTCAGTGTGTGTTCTCTTTCCATGTGCGTCGTAATTTTGCCAAGTGTTGCTTTCTCATTTGCACTGTTGAGCGTCTGTATGTTTGCCAAGTGTCACAATAAGAGAGAGGGACACGGGAGGGGTACGAGATGCAGTTTTTGAATTTTTTTAATTTAAATTTTAAAACAAAATCTTGAGAACAATTCGTCCAAATTACAAATCTTTTTCACTTTTAAGCTCCCCGCGTCGAGATCTTTGAAACTAGATCCCACGTTGATAGTTTTTGAGGAAATGTTTTTTATACATTCAACTTTTTGCGAATAGGACACTGGCATTAAAAGAAACATCAAAAATTACAAAGCAGCCCAAGAAAAACAAAAATTACAACGAGATCCTTGAGAAGCCCTTCATCTTCAACCTCTAGACCGTGTCGACGGTGCGTCGCCACTGCCGCTCCTCCCTGAGTCGGCCTGACGTTGTTGGTTGCGGACGGGAAGTCGCCGAACTGGTCGAAAAGACCACTTCTATCCGGAGACAAAGAAGTAGGATGAACTGCCGATGAAGCTCCTTGACGATCTGAAGATCTCCACAGTCAGACGAAATCCTCGAAGACCACACCACACCCACAAGCTTCTCGATGTCGTTGTCGAGATGGGGTTGAAGCTGGGGGAAACATTATTGCATGAGGCGCCGCCACCGCCACCTGAGCGCCGTCCCTACAAACAAAAACCCTAAGACGGAGAACGAAGCACCCAAAACTGGGAAACGGAGCCCTCCGGCCGACGAGAGGCACGATCCGCCGCACCTCCATGGCCCGAAGGCCACAGGGCGGCCAGAACGAAGGAGGCCGCGGACGGGAGGTAGAGGAACCCTAATCTCTCCTCACGAGGGTACACCATGAGCGAAAGGTTCTGCACTGTATGGATGTATTCGATATGGGTTCTACACTCGGAAACTAGTATGGATTATTCGGTTTTATATGTAAGTGTACTCCGTTTTCCGTTGAATTGTACTTTAGTTTTAGTGTACTGTTTGGGGAATTGACTGGGATGATAGAGATGGACACATGATGTGTGGTACCAAAGTGTTTCCCATTTATTTTTGAATCCAAAATTTGAAAATGAAACACTTTGAGAAATGTTCGTCTGAATTAAGAACTATTTTCACCGTTACACTCCTCGCGTCAAGATCTTTAAAATTAGATCCATTGTTGACAGGTTACAAAAGTTTTTTTGTATTTTCAACACTACTACAGATATACTCAGGTTTGCATACAAGTGTAATTGCAGGGTTTTCATTAATTGGTGTACTTTATTTTTTACTGCATCATTGTACATTGCTTTCTATAATGATGTACTTTTAGGGTTTTCAGTGTACTTCGGTTTTATTCCGCTCGTACTTGTTCTTCGGTTAGTGTACTTCGTACTTTTGCCTTAGCATAATTTTTACTTTGTACTTCGGTCTAGAGAAAACATTGACCATGCTGTCCATATATCTTTTTCCGAAAGATAGCATATACTCACTACGGGAGAGCCGGCATGTGCCGACGGCCAAGAGATGTGCCGACGGCCAAATGTCGGGGCCGTCGGCACAGAAGCCCTCGTCGACCGGCGACGGAGTTGACCGTCGGCATAGGCCGGCCGTCGGCACACTCGCATGCTACACCGACGGTCACCGTCGGCGCAACCATGGCCGTCGCCACAAAGATAGAGCGCCCGAAGGTCACCGTCGGCACGAGGTTCACCCGTCGGCACAGGCGCTGGTAGGTGGGCCGAGCCGTTACGCTGTCACGGCGCCGTCTATGCTTGTGCCGACGGTGGCCCACGGCGCAACCTCGGCCGTCGGCCCGAGCACCCGACAACCGGGTCCCCTCTTCATCGTGTCCGACGGTGGCCTACGGCACAACCTCGGCCGTCTGGCACAGCCCATCATTTTTATTTAACATTTTTTATTTAACATTTTTTATTTAACATTTTTTATTTAACATTTTTTACTACATATAATTGATAATCCCAATCATTTTTATTTGTTTATTTCTTTCTTACTCGCTAGTTTGGCGAACCCCTTTGCGGGAAACCTATATATGTATAAGGGCGGTATAAGGACACAAAAGTGATATACTTAAGAACTTAAGACCCAGACACGATACAAAACACTTAAATAAATAGACTCACACACATACCAAAGCGCTTACGTAACTAGACCCACACACGAACCGAAACAGGTTAAAGAACTGCACCCACACACAGGAACCAAAACACTTAAAGAAACTACACCCACACACAGGAACCAAAACACTTAAAGAACTAGACCCACACACAAACCAAAGCATTTAAAGAACTACACCCACACACGAACAAAGCACTTAACACCGGGTCGACACATGACCCGCTAGACACACGGACTCGACACACACACATATTAATCGGAGAAGTCGAAATCTTCATCCTCGCCGGGGTGTCCTCCGAAGCGGTGGTTGTGAGGTTCCACGACCACCGTTCATCATTCTCCCCCATGTCGACGCCTCTCCTTTGGCGTACTCCGCTTCAACCTCGGCCTTCCTCTGCCGCTTTCCCGCCCTCCTCTCTCTCTCCGTACGTCCGCTTCTCCTTCCGGAATGCGCGCGTTGCCTCGACGTCTCCGGGATGGTCTCTGCGCCACCGTGCCATGAACCGCTCGTCCGCCTCGGTGGTATCAATCCGCCGCTGGCCAGCCCCGTACCGCCGCGCTTCACCCCGTGAGCGAAGTAGCGGCTCGGTAGAGAGACTGCGAGCTTCCGTCGAGACCCGACCTCCGGGAAATTCATTTCGTGGCGCGGCCGGCCAAACCTCCAAGCCGCAACGTCGTATGCGCGGGCAGCAGCCTCCTTCGTGTAGAAGGTGCCGAGCCACACACGCGTACCACCGGCGGTGATTTCAGCCGCGAAATGTCCCGCGGGCCGCGGGCGAACGCCGATGAAGCCCGTGTTGCTACGGCGACGAGGAGCCATCTCGGCGGCGGCTTAGAGGATTTTGTGGTTCTATTGGATGAGAGAAGCGATGAAGGGAGAAATGTTGCTGGTGCTGTTAGTGGAGAAGACATGGCTATATATAGGCCGGCAAGGGGCTGAAACGGCGGGAGAACTTGGCGGGAGGGAATGGGCGGGAAAGGGTGGGCGGGAAAACTTGGCGGGAAATCATGGAGGGAAATCATGGAGTTGGTCAAGAATTGGGTCGGCGAAAACCCCGATTTCAAGGCCGTGAGCGACCGGAACAAGGCCAACCGTGGGAACCAGGGAACACACAGTGCGGGGAGCAGCAGCACCGATCGCTATCGGGAGCGTTCGGTACATATAAAAATGGAACAAGCTGCATTTTTTTGATTTTCGATGATATGCATAACATTTGTTTTGTGATGCGGGGGAAGAAGCTCGGGAGGGAAGTTGGTGAGATGGAAGCGTGGACGCACATGAAGCCGGTGACGCCCAGTCCGAACGAGCCTCGGCCCGCGCCTGAGAGGTACTACGGCAAGGCCAAAGAGAGCAAGGAAAGATACTGCGAGGAGTACGCCAAGCTCCATCCGGAGGTGGAGGACCCGATGACCGAGCCGGTCGACGAGGTGGCGATGATGCCGGCGGGGTCCGGCCAGCCCGCATGGACGTCCCGCCTGCCTTGCTGGGGGTTTCAAGCCTCGGAGGAACTTCACGCGGATCAAGGCTACCCTCCCCTCCGGCGGCTACGCTACCTCCTCGCGGACTACAGGCCGTTCTCGGGTAGAGGTAGATGTAAGTCATCCACACTTTCATCCTCTGTTTTGACTCTTGTTCCCGAATGGCTATGTTGATGAGACGCATTATTTCGAAATTGTAGACTCGGCTCGAGGAGGCCTACGCAGTAGCTTACGAGGAGTATCTCGAGAAGATTAAGGAGCATGACCTTGTGAAAGATGCCTATGTCCAGTGGACGAGCAACCAGATGGCGGTAAGTTTCAATCTCTATGGTTGCAAAACATCATAAGTCCCCATGTTTGAATCTGAGCAATCTCTCCCGTTTCTTGCAGAGTTTCACTCGGTTCATGATGACTGGAGTGCGAGAGGAACCACTCCCGCAGCCACCTCATCCGGGGCCGACGCCGGTGTTCCCGTCCAAGGAGGAGTTCTATATCATGTACAAGCGTCGGCGTCGGTTGACCCCGGTAAGTTGCTAACTTGGCTAAGTTGCTAACTTGGTGTGACATGGCTAAGTTGCTAACTCCCTCCAACATGTAGGGATTGGGAGAATCCGGGAACGACACTCCTTGTGGTACGCCGATGCACCCCGGTCGCCATTCTCCTGGTGCTTCGCCGAACCTCGGCATTTTTCGGTTCCGGTGGCTCTCGTCGTGGTTCTACCTCCCCGAGCACCGTCGAGATACGACGGCCTCACTTCACCGACTCGGAGCTAGCTCGTCACCGTAGCTAGATCGTCACTCGGGTGGTGCACCACCATAGTTTCTACATTGTACTAGCACATGATGACACGCTTCATCTTTGTAGTGGATCCGGTGTATGTACCATGGTCTTGTATGCTATATTTGTGCTATTTGTGAGATTTGATGCTATATTTGTGAGATTTGGTGCTATACGGTGATATCTTTGTGCTATATGGTGCTATATATGTTACTCGGGCATTCAATATTATAATATGTGCAATTTCAGCAATTTTCCGAGCTAATAGAGCAAAAATGGCGAAAACGAAAAAACCTGGGCCGGTTGTGCCGACGGTGTCACCGTCGGCACAGGCCCGTAGCTGTGCCAAATGGCGAGGTCCGTGCCGACGGTGACACCGTCGGCACGAGCCCGGCCCGGCGCGCGTTTTTTTGCCGGTTCGAAATTTTTCGGTTTCGCGCCCACGCATGCAGGAAAATCCGGGCTGCTGTACCGACGGTTTCACCGTCGGCACAGCACTAACGGCCTTCGCCAGCGCCGTCACTCCGTTGCGGACGACCAACGCCCCGTGCCGACGGTGGCACGGCCGACGGCCACCGTCCCAGCCCGTCGGTGCGGCGTGTGCCGACGGTGGTCCACTGTGCCGACGGTGATGGGAGCTGCCCGACCGGAAATGTGCCGACCAGCCTGTGCCGACGGTCACCGTCGGCACAGCCGGTGCCGACGGTTGAAGTGGTTGTGCCGACGGTACGGGGCCGTCGGCATATGAAGTTGTTCCCGTAGTGACTAGAAGATGATAATAGTTTATGTTCCAATGGAATAGCATGCAAGTATATATGTAACGTTCAACGGTCAATTACCCATCACATATGCAGTATGCTAAAAAAAATCCAAACATCCATGCTCTACTTCTATGCAACAGGTGTGGTAGAAAATTAACTTCTGCAGACCATCTACAATTTCGAGCTATTTGTTTTTTCACCGGAACGATATATTCTGGTAGATGATAAGTCGGGCTCACTAGTACTGTTTTGTTCAATGTATGGGAACGTACGGCTGCCGATGGTTATAAAACTGGAGTGGTGAGAGACTAGTGAAATTGTGCATGATGCATTTGGAAACGGGCCAAACTCAGCAGTGCAAATGTTGAACGGGATAACATGCACACAGGATATGATAGTTGCATTGCATGTTGTCCAATGATTAGGCTCGAGAGGCATCGCGGATTATTTGTATACACGGTTGTGCGACGTCCCTAGCATTTGTTAATCCGTGGTGGCTCGAGATATATAATGTACGCCTAGAAACAGTAGTTCAAGCTAGAGTTCTATCAGGCACACCAACGGATGATGGTGGATGTCCTTTGGCTGGACTTTGGTGAGGTACGAATGTATGGGGACGGAGGCGGCTGTCACAGAGAATATGCTTGTAATAAGGCTGGGGATCTTGCGGCGAATGGCTGGATGGTGCTCCTAGTTTCGTGCATGGCTTGGCGTTATCCCGGTACTAACAGAGCAGTTCTGAAAACCAAGTTGAACTCATTGGTTGGCTTGCACCCCTTGTTGGCGATACACCGCATGTGGCAAATAAGTGGATAACTCGTTGATCCAGCCCAGCCACATCAAGGCAATCCCAACCAAATGAGCATTAAGCCCCGGGTAATGGGAGAAGGGGCAAAGAGGAGAAAGATTCACTGTACAATATTATATCCCAGTCAGAAGTTACTCGCTTTTCTAGAAATAGCGCAGTGGAACTCAAAAGTGATTCTTATTTGATCCATAAAAGAAAGATAGAGCAAAGACGGCACAGCTGCCAAGGAAAATGCAGCGGCTGAACTCGAGGCACCCATTTCCCGTCAGTGTTGCCTTAATATCGATCGTCACAACATAGTAACCAACCACACCGTTTATGCTAGAGAGAGGAGGATGCATAGTTGCCATGTTTCCGGTACGGAGGGTACGGTGGACGGGAATCGGAGGATGGAAAAAATAGGAAACTGTAGGGGCATACATCTCTAATCGAATCTTATACATCATGGACACGAAATGAGTCGTTTCGGTACAGTGAATCCGGTACGGTAATATGGTACGGGCAAGATTAAGATCAAATCATCAAATCCATGGAAGAAAACATACTCGAAATCCCAATTCCCATTAGATCTTTCTATCAGATTCTTATCTAGCAGGCTGTAGCTTTTCCTTCGACTTCTCCGTGGCTATGCTCCAAAGAATCCATGTGATGGGAGTACTTATAGAGGATGGAAGAAGAAATCGAAGGAAACCTGGAATTTATGTTGCCTCCATTGATGAAAAATTAAAGATGTGGAAGGAAAACGAGTAGTCGAATGGGAGATGAAAAGATACACCGGCTCGAGACTCTGGCTTGGGAGTTAATACGATTTGGGAAAGGAAAACTTCTGTCTCGCTGTTTTTCTCCAAGTCGTCGAACCTGGGACGATCCCGAGAAAAGGAAACGCGAATCCGCTGTAATTTTGACCAAATCGCGGGGCGTTTTCAAATTCGTTTCCGGTTCATCGAATCTGATACGAGGGACGGACCACCGTACCCTGAACCCGGTTACTATGGGACGATGTCTACATCGGGGCATCTAAACTAAGTTAGCCGTTCAGAGATGGACATACTGTCTAGCATATGCGTCTGTTAAGGAAGCGTGAAATCAAGTATTACCTGAATCCACGCCTTGCGTCTATCTTATTATTCTTTGCCTATTTTGAGCAGCGGATGTGGTATCCGGCTGGGCTGTTCTTGCGATCTGTACTTCAACATATATCAGCTGGCTTCTTGCCATATTATTCGTCGAGTTGCAAACAACGTAAACTTGTGGAAGCTACAGGACCGCAAACTCAAGATGGTTTCCAGGAATATGGAGGGAGCCATCTCCACAGCGCTGCGCCAATCTACTGTAAAATGAAATCAGAAACGTCGTCTTGTGTTGCAAGCTTATCTGGAGGTGATTGTGTGCCCACGATGGTTCAAGTATTTACAGTGGGTTGTGTCCTTCATGCATGTGCGGATGAGACTTTTGTACAACTCATTATGTGCTTTTGGGTTCACCGCAGACGGCCATTGAAATGCAATGCAGATGACCCCTTCTTTTCATCCAGATAATTAATGAGTGGGAGAAAGGAACGATGTGCTAAATGATAATGATCAAGCACATCAGTACTTTATGTATACTGATATGTACTGTTTTTGGTTGTTGTGAAGTTAGTAAGGTCAGTGCTGGATCTATAAAACCGAACTGAAGTAGTATCTAGGGGACGAAGACTCAGCACTACAAAAGGAGAACAAATATGCATGGCCTTGTAGACTGCTAGTTGATCGGTGGCTGATGCTATGGGCTTTGGAGGCACCATGGAAATGTCCTATGCCTTATCATTTTCAGGTTCTGATAAGGTGTGTGTGCACACCAGAGAAAACAGGGGAGCACGCACAGACACCTCTCAGTTCACTTGATTAATCTCTACTACTCCGTACTTATAAAGGCACGAAGTGCCGTTGGAAAATTTGATCTCAACCGCAGATCCATGTGGATTAGACGATCATGATTGATTTGTTCTCCCCACCACGTTCCACTGTTTTCCCCACCTAGATGGGATGCCCCAGGCTCCCACCCCGTAACTTCCGCACATCCTCAACTCAGCCTCCACAAGTCCACCCCTCCCTGCTGCAGATCCCAGGCCGCATCCACACCTGGACGAGATCATCACCATACCTGGACGCCTCCCTGCCGTGCCAACCCTGCATCGCCCGGGTCCAGACCACACACCCCGGAACTCCGAGCACACCACCAACCAACTCCATGCAAAACTCGACGCAGCCAATCCAGGCGAGGTCAATCATGTCCAAAAAGCCGCTGCCGCCGCAAAACGAAAATTCAGGTTCCTATAATCAATATAAACCTTTCGCATATATACAATTTTAGTTTCCTCGATTACATTACATAACCAATGTGGATAATAGATCCTGGAGATACCAATCCTGGGTGCACTGCTTTTCGACAGGTTAATTCCAACAGACAATCACAGTTGTCCACTTTAGCTCAAGGTATTTGCTTATCCACTGTTTTTTGTTGGATCTGTGGCTTACAATTTTGTATATTCTGGAATAAACAACATATATGGTATCAGATCCAAAAATGCGTTTTCGAGTTCATGAAAAGTGATACATGATATACAAAATCTTTCCAATATGACATGCAAAAAACATAATTATGTTCGCCATGCTGCATTGTTGTGAGATGGACCGCCATACCTTACCAACAGTTCCAATTTCCATCCACGCCAGCCTAGGGCATACTCCTGTCAAATGATGTATACTTCTCCTGCAAATGATGTAGTAGTGAGTTAGAACTACTTCTCCTACAAATGATGTTGTATACTTCTGTAGCATAAACAATAGCAGTTACAATAAAATATATCTGTCAGAAGTTGTATGTATATTTCTCCTGCAAATGATGTAACATTTTCCATGAAAATATTGTGTCAGCAGTAATTGTTCGGCATGCCTTAGGCGATATTACAAACGTACTCATCCGCCGTTCTGATTCAACACAAGGTAAAGACGAAAACATTAATTTTAAACAGCTTTCCTATCCATATGCTTACTATTGGATCTTTAATATGTTCGCATTCATCTGTACAGATGGTCTAACTAATTCGCGTGTTGTCAACAATCGGCCAACACCATCTAACTGTGATGAAGGTAACATACTGATTTTAATTTTTTTCAATTCCGTATAATATCGTAAACTAAATCTTTCTTCTGTTTTGCTCCAAATCAAGGCCTGCATATGTTTCAGTCTCCTATTTGCAGTAACAAAATGTTTCAGTCTCCTACTATGAATGTGTCTCAAAAGTGCAGTAAGCAATTGGGTAAGATTCCTATGGATGTGTCACAAATATCCAGTAACCATATGGTTCGGTCTCCTATGATTGTTTCTGAAATAGGCAATGAGCATATGTTTCAAGATCCTATGGACGTTTCTCCTATGTATGGACGAAATTTGCTTACAAGTTTCCTGGATGTTATTGGCAACCCTGGTAAACACTTCTGCTAGATTTCTGTTAATTTTATTCTATCTATAATAATTTATGAGATCATAAATTCTTATATATATACTTTGCATATGTTGTCAGCCCACCATTGTCCTCAAAAAGAAGGTTCTATGCAGATGAATTTTCGTGAAGCGGAAAAAAAGTCATAGGGCTCGGTACTGCTTTATGAGTCCCCAACAAGTGGAGACTCTCCGTGAGAATAAGAGAAATTACTACCTAAAAAGGAAAGCTGCGGCTGCCACAATGGATGATATTCAAACTGACACAATGGTCGCAGATCAAACATTATTTGATCCATCCAATAGCTCCTTGCTTGCCTGGTAATTCATATATGCAAATGAAATTTCGTGTATATTATTTCTTTTATTTTGGCTCAAAGCTATATGTTGCCTTGTCGAGGGGATTGCCAAGCCTAACAATGGCATTGAAAAATCTGGGAAAAGTACCAAAAACATTGTCTATAGAGATGTTCTGGAGGGATGAGGCAATATAAGTTCTTCTATGGTTTATTTGCATTTATGCTGTTGTACCTAGGTACTTTTGATGCTAACAATCTTTGTTTTCTGATTGCAGGTCTTAATAATGATAATCAACGAACATGGTGTCAACCTGAGCTTTTTTTTTAAACCTTGATTCTGTGCTGGATGCAAAGCTTTTGGATTCAAATCAGAAGGTAAAATGTCAACTGTTCTATTCAACTTGTGTTTAATCTCTGATCTGAAACTCCACCATGCTAACTAGAAGTCCCATTAATCTGACTGAGAAAGCAAATGATACTTATAAGCTAACGTGCCACTGAACCTGATGGAATTATACAAGTGAACCAAAATAACTAACCATTTTAATTTGTATGTGGCCAAGTTAGTAAACACAAGTTGCTCCTCCAGACTCGCTTTGCTTCTGGAAGCAACAGCTGCAGGGCGGATGGCGCAGCAGCGGCATCCAGGCCCACACTTGCGCGCGAGGAGGTGGCGCCGGCGCCCGGCGGCGGATCATGCCGGCATCTGGACTGAATTTGGTTTGGGGGTAGCGCGGCGATCCAATGAGGAGCGCTGCCCGACGACCCGCCAAAGAGCCGAGGGTGCTGGCAGGGTGGAGATGAAGAGCACCGCGGGGCGACGGGCCGGGCAGTGTGGAGGTCGAAGTGGCGGCGTCAGTCAGACGGAGGCGGGATGGGGGAGAGCTGGAGCCGGTGTGCCGCAGGGAGGACCGGAGGAGGGACGGGGCCGGGGGAGGAGCGTGGACGCGAGAGGTAGAGGCGGCAGGAGTCGATGCTCTCGGCCGACGCGGCGACGGGGGACATGGAGAGCAGTGAGGAGTGAGGGGAAGGAGATGCGATGAGGACAGACTAGAACGTGAGAGTGTTTTTTTTTTTTTTTTTGGAAAATCTGTATAAACGATGCTTATTTGTATAAACGATGCACATGATTTTTTATAATAATATTATATAATGCATATGTAGGATGATATTCATCTGAGGAGGCGATTTTTTGTTCATAATTTGAAGTATGAAGAGAATGAGGAATGAAGCATCATAGATCGCATACATAGATGGACCTTCAAAAAATAAACATAATATGTTAAATTATGTGTTGCATGAATAAATGTTATATTAATTTCTATTTTTGAATATTTTTGTAACTGGTTATAATACATTGTGATTGTGCGTTTCACGCGCCTACCCATCGTTAGGCATGAGAGTGGCTTGGCAAATAACACACTATAAGAAAACTGTGTTTGACGGTATATGTTTTTGTGACACATAAATTATAAAACGTGCATTGCACATGCACGCTTAGTAGTTGGTTAATAACGCACATAGTTTATTCAAGCATCACCCCAGGGTGGACGGCAATCTCCTCGATAGGACCTACTTCAAAGGATACTATTGTTTTTGCCAGACTATTCCTCTGGATTTGTTGTTACTGAAAGGAATTACCAAAGGCAATTGTTTCCCCCTCGAGAAACCATCGAAAGAGAGGCTGGACAAGAGTGAGATTCGATTAAGCAAAACAAAGATGGGCATTTTTTGTGTGTGACAAACATTACCCTATTAACTCTCATGTGGCGGTATATTTTTTTCTTTTCGAAATGGGGTATCCCAGCCTCTGCATTAATTAATGCATGTGGCCACTTTTATTAACAGAATTATTAAAAGCACATCCCGTCTCCCTTATTACAGTTCATGGATCACAAAGGGTCTCAATAAAAATTAACCATCTAAAAAAGAACAATATGCAGTGTCTTTGCTCAACATGTCAAGCGGCGATCAGTACACCAGCCGCCCGTGCTACCGTTTCCAGTTGGTTGCACTCAGTATCCAATGTTTCTTGCTCTTCATGTGGTAGGATATAAGACCACATATGGATCCAATGAGTAGCCAAGGGATAACCTGTAAAAATAATGGGAAACTTTTTTTTGTAAGATACAATCATTACGCACATTCCAAACCGCCCAAAGCAAAACACACACACACCAACTCTAATGTGGGCTCTGAATTTTTCTCGCAACCCCATTCAACCAATTGCCAAACAGATTCGTAATATTCGACAGTGGAGTTATATTAAAGTCCATGTGAACAATCCTTCATATAAACTTAGTAACGAGACATGCTATAGACAAGTGTTAAATTTTATCATCTTGATCACAGAACAACATTTAGTACAACCTTACCAGTTACGTTTAACCAATTTATCTTTTGTTACAATCACTTTCTTATAGAAAAAAACACCTGAAAATCCTAATCTTGAGTGGGACTTTCATCTTCCAAATATAATTCTTGAGGAAAACCATATGTTCGTTCAACAGATCGATATACATAGATTTAATAGAGAATACACTAGAAGTAGTTAGACGCCATTTGAAAGAATCCTTAGTATCAGTAACTAAACCAATATGAGTCTATGTAAAAGATGCATCCAACGATCCCATTTATTTCCATTGAGAGTTCGTCTAAATCATATATTTAGAGGATGTGACGCTAGCACATTATGCATAGTGACTTCTTGTGATTAACAATGTTATACACGGAGGGATACTCCTCTGCCAAGGATTTATCACCTAGCCAGACATCCACCCAAAATCTAGTGTTGAGCCCATTACCCACAACAAAAGAACCCCTGGAAAAAATTTCATCTTTAACATTCAACAGACCCTTCCAAAACGGAGAATCAGTTGGTTTTACTAAAATCTGAGATAGAGTTTTAGAATGCAAGTATTTCTTATGCAACAACTCTTGCCACATGACATCCTCATTTAAAAGTTTATATAACCACTTGCATAGTAAACTTTTATTTTTTAGTTCTAAAACCTCCACTCCTAACCCCCCCCCCCGATCTTTGGTTCTACAAATTATATCCCATTTAGTCATCCTGTATTTCTTCTTATGTCCATCACTTTGCCAGAAGAAACACGATCTAAAGAAATGCAATCTCTTCTGAACTCCTTTTAGAATCTCGATGAACGAAAGCATAAATATAGGGAGACTAGTTAATACCGAATTGATCAAAACCAAATGATCGCCATATGAGAGTAATTTACCAATCCAACTACCCAACTTTGTCTCAAACCGATCCTCTACCAATTTCCATTCACCATTTCTCAATTATGGAAGTGTATGGGAATCCCTAGGTATCTAAAATGTACTGAACCTATGTCACAGCCAAATAGAGATTTGTATTCATTCTCCATCTGTTTTGATTCCCCAAAACAAAAAAGCTCATTTTTATGAAAGTTTATTTTCAGACCTGACAGTTGCTCAAAAATGCATAGATCAAACTTCATATTTAGCGCTTTTTCCAAATCGTGATGCACAAATAAAATTATATCGTTTGTGTATTGAAGAATAGATACCCCACCATCAACAAGGTGTGGGATAAGACCAGCCACTTGACCATCCTCTTTTGCCCTCGCGATCAGAATAGCTAACATATCCAAGACAATATTGAACAGAATGGGAGACAACGGGTCACCCTAACGCAAACCTTTTTTAGTTTGAAAATAATGGTCTATGTCATTGTTTACTTTGATGCCCACACTACCTTTCTCAATGTAATTCTGAATCCATAAACACCATTTAGGAGCAAATACTTTCATACGCAATGATTGTAGCAAAAAAGACCAATTTACCTTGTCATAAGTCTTTTCAAAATCTATCTTAAACAACACCCCATCCAATTTTTTCCTATGGAGTTCATGGATGGTTTCATGAAGAATAACAACACCCTCAAGAATGTGTCTACCTAGCATGAAGGCTGTCTAGGTCGGCTGGACCACACTCTCAGCAATGTTTGAGACACGATTAGTACCCACCTTGGTAAAAACTTTAAAACTCAAGTTTAACAAGCATATGGGTCTGTATTGCTGAATTTGGATCGCGTTTTCTTTTTTACGTAGGAGGATGATTGTCCCAAAATTCAAATGAAATGGCAGTAATTCTCCATTTTGGAGGCACTTAAACATAGCTATCAGATCAGTTTTTACTATATTACAAAACTTTTGATAAAATTCAGAGGGGAACCCATCTGGTTCAGGCGCCTTATTATTTTCCATTTGCATAATAGCCTCCTTCACCACCTCCTTGGTAAAATCAGCTATCAAAATTGAATTTTCCTCTTCGGATTTATATCCTGATTCATTCATTCAATCATAACCACAAAACTAGGTATTGGCAGTCCAAAAGGGTTCTTGTAATATTCTGAAATATAATGCTTTAAATTTTCCTGACCCACAATAGTACCTTCCTCTTGCTCTAATTGGAAAATTATCTTCCTATGATGTTTACCATTAGCAATTAGGTGGAAATATTTTGTGTTGTTCCCCCTTTCTTAAACATATTTAACTTTTGCCCGTTGAAGTCATTTAGGCTCCTCTTCATGGCGCCGCTTTGCTAGGTCATCAGTTCTTTACGCATGGATTGTCTCTCTCCCTCATCTAATGGAACTGTTTTCACTTTACGATCTAGAACATCCAAAATATTTTGAAGTCGTTCTTCTTCAAATTTGTATTTACCAATTAAATTCCGAGCCCAACCGCGAATAAATTGTCTAAGGTGATGTATCTTATTTTGCCATGTTTCCATTGTGTTTGCCCCATGTGAAATAGATTTCCACCGATGTGCTACCATTTCAAAAAAAAACTTCCCTTTTCATCCACGACAACTCCAATGAAAATTTTATTACCAATAAAAGCTTGTTCACCAGAATCTATGAGAAGCAGCCTATGATCAGACCCGGATCTAGTTAAAGATCTAACGGAGACCAACAGAAATTTTTCCTCCCATTCAACACTAGCCAGAATTCTATCTATTTTTTCATAGATAGTAGATTATCTACGATTTCCCCAAGTATATTGACGCCCAAAAAATGTGGCGGACCATGTGATAGCCTTTATCAAAGGTCGTAACTCCCTCGACTGAGAAACAATGCACGAACTTCATAAGAAAAACTTGAATGGGGTAATGTTAAAAATTAATTCTGAGAAAGCCTATGACAAGATTAAAGGGTCTTTCCACTCTCAGCATGAAAGGCTTTTCAGCAGAATTGCATGATTTGATTCATAGCTCTGTGTCCGAGTATTGTTTCCATTAAATTCAGTGATGACATTGGTAAATATTTCCAGATAGAGAAGGAGCTAAGACAAGGCGACCCGCTATCTCCCATGCAAATCCGCCACAATGTTAAAAAGTATGGAGTGTGATTTGCTGCCCTAAATATTAATGAGGGCTTGAAATTCATGACACTGAGATTAAGAACAGAACTCTCCTAGGTAAATGGTTGTTCGAGCTTCTTATCGAAGATGGGATGTGGCAAAATATTCTCAAGAGGAAGTACATATATGGCTAGATAATGCCACGCTCCATGAACAACATCCATCTTTGTATAATATTGTGTATCACAGAAGTGATATGATTGCTATGGTGTTGAAATCTTCCCCACCGAGTGTAACGTTTAGATGTGATCTCGTTTGTCCAGGCTAGCATCATGTAATGATTTGAGCGCCTGTCCTTTGTCCAGTTGGCGCAGGGTACCGATGAGTTCAGATAGAATATTAAATTCTCCGTACAAAGCTTTAATCCAGCCAGATTTTTGTAGTGAACAATAATTTCCTAGCGAACAATAAAAAAGATTTAAAAGATGGAAATTCCACTTAAAACTAAGGTTTTTGCGATGTATCTTCATCGAGGCGTAATCCACCGGAGACAACATTGTGAAGCGAAATTGATGGTATGAATGTAAAAAAGTGTGTCTTATGTTAAGCATATTTTCTTCGAGTGCAAGTTTCTTAGATCTATATGGGGTCATCCATCTAGATAGGTTCTACCTTATACCCTGCAGGTAGCGTTGTGAATATATTTGCCAATTGGCTTAATGCTGTGGATAATACGTTCAAGTTACTTATTAGGGTGGAAGAGATTGTTATTGTTTGGTCACTATGGTTATCTAGAAATGACAAAGTTGTCAATGAAAATAATATTCTTTTATGTCGATTATGTACTGGTGCACGGCTACGCTTTATTCATGGTCGTCCCTATAGAGTGTGGAGCATCCCGACCTGTTTACGAAGGTGTCTACACGGTTGAAGGATACATTGAAAGAATTTTTCCCAACATGGATGGCAGAGTAACCTTCGGATTGGTTGCGTTTTTCACTTGTACTGTGCCGTTTGGTTTAATTCGGAACTTGGAGGCTTTCAATGTGTATGGATGTGTGCATCTTCGTTGTAATGTTTAATCTTTTTAAGTAATAAAGCGTCCTTTAGAAAAACCTATTAGCCTTTTTAATTGACCAGTTATTAGTTACTCCATGTGTTTGCCTCAAAAAGAAAGTTAATTCCTCCATTCTATATTGGTTGTCACTAATTTAGATATGTGTGACGACAGGTAATATGGACCGGAGGGAGTAATCAAGAGGATAGTGGTAAAAACTTTTGACACATAAAGTAATTATGTTTTTGAAGAAAAAAAATATGGAAATTGTACACTGATATCAATCCATTTCATCTCGGATCCTCCTTGTTAATAGAAGATCTTGCACTTGGTTCGTAGGCTGAGTGAGTGCCTTTTTTGGCAACAGGGCGTAAGGTTATTGTTAGGTTAACAACAATTCATGGAACTGTTTGAAAAAACAACTTTCAGCACTGATACTTTGTTTAGGGTCCATAGTTTCTTCCATTAACCATACCACTATACCAGTACAATGGAGCGGGGAGACAATGAGACATACGTACACCTTGAGATGACATAGGCCGATAGGCACAGCTCAGAGACAGACGCAAGAGGAAGAATTCTCGGAAAAAATGCTAAGGTTCAGCATCCTTGGGCCCTTATTGGATCCTCGTAGATATTTACTTGGGCTGCTATTGGACCATATTTTATCTGGCTTACCCATGCTACTGCACACGCCGGCCGTTGCTGCTACGCGCCGCCTACTCTCCCAGTTCGTAACTTCTTATCGATCTGAGCTCCACCCCAAATCCCACGCCGGAGTGCAGCTTCATGCGCCGCATTTCTTTCAACGGGAATGACGCGGGCTTCTTCCTCCACATCTCAGTCTCGTCCCGAATTTTCGCCAGCTTGGAACCATGAAGGATAAGACACAAGTACACATAATTGGATGTGAGTTCTGCATGCGTTTCGCCTGTTATTCATCGTTCCGATATGTATTTCGCCTAGTTATTCATCTTGGACTTGAAACTCGTAAACGGCTGTGTGCATCCTGGTTTGCAGAGCTGGATGTAATTGCTTCTCAAAGTAATAAAGCATCCTTTATCGAAAAAAATGTGTTTCGCCTGCTTGTCAAACTCACCAACTCCAGGTACATGGTCAGGATGTCAAATAGCTGTATCATAGTCGTCCGTCCAAGATTTGCGTCGTCATGACGCCTTCTTCAAATGCAAAATGACACTTGGGTTCGTCTTCGAGGAAATGAGTAGTTTTTTCATGGTTCTAAAAGTTGGAACATGGTAAAATGGTAATGCGACCAATAGCATATCTGATCTCGAATCGAAGCAGTTTCCGCGATCCTCTAAGCAACAAAGGGGTTTAAAACTCACAGGATCCGTATAAAAGCAACATATACTGCAAATTGGTGTTCACTGATGCAGAATAACTTATCATTTTGTTAATTCAGAATCAGAACAAATTTGTGCTATGCGATGCTTGCATGCTCTTACCTTCACTTCCTCTATCGTCTCGAGACCCAAATTTCCTGGATGTTATTCTCATAACAAAATCTTCAATAGTTGTTCATAGTGTGTTCTCAAGAAAATAATTTAAACCGGTTCATTTTTGTATTTTTGTGAATTCGCTGCTTTAGAGGGGAAAAAGAACTGGAAAATATTCGAATATATGCACATATAATTGAGCATTGTGTTGACCTATTATTATTCACTGCATATTATTCAAACAAACTTCAACTCTACAAATTTACACCCATAGTCATAGGTAGCATTTTTATAAATCATGTGTTCAGACGACATGCAGTGTGAGCGTGATAATGAGAGGTTACGTTGTATCAGTGAGAACTGTTCCTTAATTTAAATTTGGGTGCTTATGAAATAAATTGTGTGTATGCTTCGCTCTGTTCCGAACGAAACGGTATGACTTGTGGGTGGCAGTGGGTAATTTTCGTCTAATTTTTAGAAGCCAACGCGGCCGAAGCTGGTCTGAACTCGATGCCATCGACTGCATGATTTGTACGTGCGGGAAGTTGCTGCGTTTAGAGAATCTACTGCCTAAAAATTCTGTTTGGTTTGGATTATGCGGTTGTAGCCACGAAGTTGGTCCCAGAAGCTCAACCAAACACAGCCTAAATCTCAAGCCTGAAGGTATCTGCACTGCAGATTTAAGTTTCAGTTGGTAACTGACAAAGGAAACTAGATTTGCTGCAGTACAGTCTAGAGACTGCAATTTGTTCCCGGATAACTTCATGGGAAACAGATGCTAAGAAACGTGATGAGAATATAAGTTAGGTTTTTCACGGATGTGGTGAGAAACAATTGCATAAAGTACGGACTTTTTTAGGTTTATTCCTGGTATATCTCACGTAGTTGCTTGTTTTTTATCAGATTACAGTGTTCGGTAATGAGAGCCATGCAAAAAGTGAAAGAAGGAATATATTCTGCCGCATTACAGAACTAGATATCCGAACTCTGATCATTTATGCCCTTCACAAATACGGTAATATATGCTGTCTTCAATCTGCCTGATGGAAAAGGCCTGGAACCTATATACAATGCAAAGATAAGAAATCTCACAATTATTGATCTGACTGTAAGAACAAATTTGTACCTAGTCGCAGCATATTACACCTGCTCTTGCAATCAGAGTGGGCATGGGCTGCTGCCTGCTAGGCGCTTGAAAAGCGGATCTCCTTTATGCCATGTTGTAATGCCGAGTCCTCGAAATATTTCAAAGATTCATGTGTAGCATCTCAAGACCTAGAAGTATTTTGGCAAAGTAAAAAAAACTCTTTTAACACACTCAAACTTACCTCTTAGGTGGTAACATAAGTATTCAATTAGAGCCGTCCATTGATGAAGTCTATATTTGATAATGTGAACACAACAAGTGTAGTAACTAGTAAGAGCTTTCTAAAAAAAGGAATATCAAAAGTAATTAGCTTGTTTGTTTTATCCTTGTATACTTAGGTCTAGAAAGAAAAGGAATCATTCTTATAATTGCATTCCTTGTTTTTGTTCTTTGACAGATACTGTTGATTCAGGAGCAACATCAAATTCTTGAACTTACATTTAAAAGTGGAGAATTGACGTTCAACAGACAACGTACACAGTGTGTACAATGTGGATATGAAGTTGGAGGAGGAAAAAAGATGGTGTATTCCTTGGCATATTGCAGCCACCGTTGTACTCAAACTGTTATGTTGACTTGTTGAGAGATTATTCATCATCAACCCAAATTAGCTACATACACGGCATTCCTATAATTGTACGGCATGTCGACATATCAAAAGGATCTGCTCCCATGCATCGTCTTCAAAACTGAAATGCTTAGAGAGAACCAAAACAATCCGTTTATGCTCAGTATATTACACCTGATAATATTATCTCCATGAGCATCTTCAGTAGAGAACCAAAGCGACAAGGAGAACCACTGATACGGTTAACGTGGAGCAGTGCACAGCGTACCGGTAGCAAATGGTGTTCGTGGCAAGAAGTTTGGATCTCATGAAGTTACAAGAACAGATGCAGTACTTGATTGATACCACTGGTAGGTTCTAATAGCATCTCCGAAATGCAGTTGATGTGTATCCAACTATCAGCAGTGCAGTGGTGAAGTATATTTATAATCTTGCAACGTGTAGCTATGATAGATATGTTGCTGAGAGAAAAGGAACAAAATCTTGCATGTAATGGTGTTCCCCAAGAATGTGCTTTCCGATATTGATTATTTTCATGTCTATGAGTATTCATATAAGTCTATATAATATCGAGATTAGGATGACATAAAGAATCGAAATGAAAGTTGCTTTCTTGGCTGCTTCAAGTGGTACTGTTGCTCTTTTTTGTCAGTGCCAGCCAATGTTAGGAATCTGAAACTATTTGGGGAATCCTATACTGGAACATTGGCTGATGAATTTATACTGTCCATGTATGTGTTATTGGGTCATAATGGAAGGAGCAGAGGAACATTTTGCGAACCGAGTTTGATACCCACAAGCAGGCATGTCGATTTGCATTAGGTAAAGTGGCGTTTCCTGAAGAACAGAATCAGATATGCTGCCTACTGGGACAACACTAGCCAAAGCACGTACTGATTTGCTGCATACTTTTTCTATCGTAATTTGTGCTTACACAGCTTAGCCTTCTCGATCTCCAAAATAATTAGGTACCGCGATTAGTCTTTAATTACTATTTTTACTCGGTGTTCTAAGATGTTCTTTATTTAATAACCTGTTTTTTTGCGGAAAAAAAAAACAAGCTGGAGAATACTTCATCAATACATACTCATTTTATTTCCTTGGGATCAGATGCCACATTCTGTCAGCCCACTCAAATGATATATGAATTATGCATGCATGCATGAACACCAACCTCCTAGGTAAAAGAAAAATCTGATATAAAGTTGAGAAAGGCGACGATGCGCCGCGTCGTTCACCATCGCTTGAGCTGAATTGTGCTTTGTGGAAATTAAAAGAGGCATCAAATCAACAGGTCAGTGATGTCATAGCTTGCCTCCCAAATGTCTCAAGAACATGGTATAGCTGGGCTAGCAGCTACTTGTCGGAAGGTAAGTGTTCCGTGGTAGTGTTTATCACTTGAAACACTACAAGGATATCAAAAGCTATCACAGTCACTAAACTAAACTAAACAAGAAAAACATAGAAACTGTAAGAAGCCTGGAAACCAGACGGCTCTCTCATGGAAGTAACAGATTTCACCATCATCACCATGGTGTCATGTTTGAACTGGAAAAAAGGAGTAAAGTGGTAACTGACACATGCTTGCTGGCCCTCCAATCTTCATCGGAGGGACAGGAACCAATGTGCAAAAGGTAGACTTGCACATGCCTTAGACAAGAGTATCTTGTGAGTGTATAAAGATGAGATAGCAACCATATCCAGGATGTGTTCTTTTGCAGGGAGTAGTGGGGGAGAACAAAAACAATGTCATGAGACAGAGACCAGCAATGACACGAAATCAGGATTGCCTGGTACTAGATAGCTCAAGAGACTGATTGGATCATGTCACTGAAATCTGTCTCAATGGGTGCATATATTTTATGTGGTAGGATTTCTTCCCCAGCCTTTTCTTTTGTCCTGAATCATTTTATATTTAAATAAAAAGGGGATTAATGCTCTAGTGTCATGAATCGTGATGTATCTTCCGTTACAACATCAAAATCAGGTGACTTATGTCCATGTGAGTGTGACTTTCGGCTTGCTAAACGTCTAGCGTCATTATGTATCTCCCGTTACAATATCAAACAATGTGACTTATGTACATGTGTACATGTGATTGTGACTTTCACTCACTAAAGGTTAAAATTGCTACCATAATACAAAAAAAATTATTGAGGCCTGGAGAAAAGGCTTTGCCATCATTCTATAGAGAAGAAGTGATCCTCTCTGTTCCTAAATAATTTATGTACTAGTTTTTTCCTAAGTTAAAATTCTCTAAGTTTGACCAAAGTTATAAAAAAATGTCAATATTTTCGACATTAAATGTGCATTGTACGGGATTTTTTTTGAATGCAATACAACTAATTTAGTATTTTAAAAGTTGATATATTTTTTCTACAAAGTTGGTCAAACTTAAAGCAGTTTGACTTAGAATAAACCTATAGCCTTTGATAATAAACCACATTCAAAGTGGGGAGCACCGCTAGGTTCGTAAAATGGTTGTTTAGCCCCTCGTCCACCTGGCGTTGAAAACGTGTGCATGGCTCCTACTCGAAGTGGGTGCTAGAGCTTTTGGCCTAACCTTGAACTCAAATATACATGGTTACCAGTGAATAGAAACAAAGAACGGCTCACATGTTGGTGGGTTCGGTCCATATAGAAAACATCGAAACGATGTTTTTTATGAGCAAGTATTTCTGACCCGCTGCAGGTTATCTACCTGTTCTATTGCCAGTGGAGGTTATACTACATGTTGCACATCGATAGAAAAAACTCCTAGCACTCGCAACTTACCAACATGTATTGATGTATACACGTGTCCTACGCTCTTCCGACAGCGATCGAGGATAACAAGGGTTTGGTAAGTCGGCATGCCCAGGTTTGGTTTGTCAACTGGGAGCTCTTTACGACACAAATTGTGGTTTAACACAAGAATTTGGGCCGGATGAGACTTGTTTTCTAAGGTGTAACACAATCCATTATCATAAAAAAAGTCAAGAAAAGCAGGTCTCATTATATCCAAAAACCGCTTTCTCAACGATCTTTTTCCTCGAAATAAATTAAGCAGAAAACTTCCTGGTGAATTGGCACCAGGACCTCTTTAGAGATTGCAATTCAGATATACTTGTCAATGCGGGATGGCTTTCATGATAATCGCCTTGTTAACCATTGAGGTACGCCTCTATTGGCTGTGAGGGCATCACTTCCTGGTGCATGAGAATATCCCGTCACATATTCCCCAAGTAAAAGCAACACTGCCGAAAAGTTAAAAGAGCTCCCTGTGGTCTATATATGGACCCTAAGATTTGCAGCGTTTTCCTTTTGCTGACATCTTGATGCTGACCGGATTAAACCATCCTAGTCCTAAGGCTTATAGGGAACTTACTTAAAATTGGTCTCAGTAAAGATGAATAGTCCAAAAAACAATCGTCAAATATCCTTCATTAAGCTCTTTGTCCAAACATCGATCTAACTGCAAGTAAAAAAAAGAATCAGTAAAACATGAACCGCGTGAATTTTAACACTCATATTTGACGTGCACTTGCGCTGGAACATATACTGATCAGCAAAAAAATTATGCATCTGACTAATACTTGGCTGCTTACCAAATTTGTCATTTTATAGGTGGAAAAAAAGCAGCTGATCATGAAGAAAATAAAGATATATCACGGAATTCCAGGAGAGATAAGCAAAATCTTCTCTGGGAGAAAATAGAAGCCGTTGTTGCTTAAGTAACACAAAGGATTTTGCCTTTGCTGTCCACTCTCTGAAGACCATCCTGCCTCCCAGCTTTGTCAAAATAGCAGGATATCATTTTAAAGTTGCAAAGCAGAGTTATCATCTTCTTTTCAGGATGCACTTTGTAATTCCATTACCAATAATTTGTTTTCAAGGATTCCCGACCATTCATTTTCAACTAAAAGTAAAGTTGTGTCTGTTTAATTATATACTCCGCTTAGTGTCCATCTCAGGAGACGACCTCTTCCAGTTGAGCTGTTGCATTTGAGCCTTCCTTGTCGGACATCTACTAAACTGGAATGATTCACAAGATCAGTATGGCTGACGGCCAAGAATAACCTGCACAAATCAAGAAAAAATGTATGTATTTGTGATAAGATTGCTAAATTCTTCTATTATCCAGAAAAAAAAATGCATTTGACTGATTGACATGCTTTCTGCAAAATTAAGACTGGCACACTTGTTAAGCGCTCAAGACAGTATTCATATGAAAGAAAAGCACAGATTACTTGAAGTGTAGTAATTGTTTAGTTGTATTCCTTATTAATCATGTTTTACTTTAAACTAAAATTCACAATGACAGCCACTTCGCACCACATTGCATATTGATGTATAATCATGTATGAGATTTCGTCATTTACTAACTAATTTTGTATGGAATTTCGTCATCTAACTAATTTTATATGGAATTGAACAGTTGTCCAATAATTAATTGTCATCATCGAAATATCCAACAGGGACTGTTGGGTGTTTAGTGGAGCTCTAACTTCCCTTTTCTCTTTTGAGTAAGCTGTAACTTGTTGGGGAAGTGTGGAATCCGGATACCTAGTTAGACAAGGGCATATTGGCAATAATCACATGAGATGTACTAGATTACTAGTGCAAAAAGCAAAATTAGCACAACTAATATTAGAAAAACTTGAGAAATTTAGACAAGATTGGCATACCCTATACATGGTGATCGAGCGGTTTCTGTAGTGCACAACAGACTACTAACCCATCTTGTTCGGTGGGCCCAGGCCACAGCAGGGCCCGGATGCAGTGATAGAATGGATGCACCGAAAGAGTGAACTAAAAGAGCACCATATGCGTCCCAGCCATGATCCGACTAAAATTTAAAAATAAGTGACTCAAATTTGTCTAAATAGATCCAACTGTACCACGTACTCATGGACTAGTCCTCTTCGTCCGTACATGCATGGGTCACTCGCGCTGTGGGTGTGTGTGTGTGTGTGTGTGTGAGCTCTCCTTGTGAGAGAGAATCCAGTGAACATTTTCCTGGTGCATGGGAATAATGGTATGACTCTTTACTAGTTGGTCCGTGAATCCTTGTCTTTTTGGCTTCGCGTGACTACACCGACAAGATTGTGTGAGGTCATGCACAGAGTGACAAATAATTCCGCTGATGGCTAGGCTGCCAACCTGACCTGTGTAGTATCGGGTTTCTTTTGTTACATAGCACTGAAACACCGCTACCCATCTGAACAGCGGGTTTCTTTTGTTTGCCGAAAACAGGTAATCACAGAGCCCAGTATGTTAGGAATTACTCAAAATTGGCTAGTGCACTGAGTGGTAATTTTGGAATGTGCCCAATTCTTCTTCGCATTGGTCCATTTCTTCAACCTTTCTGGGACAAGTTTCTTTGCACTAGCTCCATGCATGACCCCAACCGCCTCCACCATCACCACCGGTTCACCCAATGGAGCTGAGTGATCCACCTATCCTTCTCTCCTATAAAACACCTCCCTCCCACTCCTTCTCCTCTCTCCACTGGGGAGATAGACAGGGAGAGGAAGAATCCATTACATTCCAAGGCACCAACTTACATGCCCAACTGGTGATCATAATTGACAGGAGCTAGCATAAACCCCCCATAAGCAGCAATTTATCCTCCCGTCTCCTTCAGCCCTCTCACTCTAGCTAGATTCCAATTCCAATTCTCATCCAATGGACACTAGCACACAGGTGCATGCAGCACATATAAGTACAGCTTACCCCATGGCCTCCTCTCAGACACCCAGATACCAGTACCACGGCTGCAGTGAGCTGCAGTGCTGCACCCTGAAGCCAATGGTGAAGTTCTCCAAGCAGTTCGAGGGCCAGCTCGTGCCTGAATGGAAGGAGGCCTTTGTGGACTACTGGCAGCTCAAGAAGGACATCAAGAACCTGCAGGTCGCCACCGGCGAGGGCGGGGACAAGGCAGCAGCGCCACCGTCGCAGTGGCAGGCACCGGCGGCTGCTAGTCACTGGGTGATGAGGCTCCCGTTCCTCAATCCCCACGGCCACCAGAAGGAGAACAGCGTCATACAGGCATGCACATCCGAATGCATAGTTACTTTTTGATCCATGTCTGGCTGGCGGAGATGATCGCCTGAAATGTTTATATGTTGTGACGTCTGCAATGCAGGTGCACAGAAAGCTGGCAAGCAGCGGCAACGACGGCGCGGTCGTCGGGGAAGTCTACGAGACGGTGGTTCTGGACACAGCAGGGTTTGCAGGCGCCGAGGCAGAGGCGGCAAGCGCGTTCTTCCAGAGACTGGACGAGCAGCTCAACAAGGTGAACCGGTTCTATGAGAGGAAGGAGAGGGAGTTCCTGGACCGCGGTGAGTCCCTCAGGCGGCAGCTGCAGATCCTCGTCGAGCTCAAGGCCGCCGTCACTGAGGCACGTCGGCGCGCAGGCTCGTCGGCAGCGGGGAGCACCGACCAAGAGGACCCATCAGTCTCTTGCTCTATTCTGCATGGTGAGTGTACACACATAAATGATACATGCACGTCGCTGTATCCAGATATACTTGTTAATTAAACCAGTCGAGGGCAAAAGCTGATTAGGACAGCTGCTACTGATATGGTGGTTGATCTTGAAATATGCATAAATAAGCCTATATAGATCTTAATGGATGAGAAATCTAGAAAAGCAATCCTTGTTGACATATCTAAATTAATGCAGTTGACGGGTAAAGACTTAGGAGTGCAATTTAAAGGCATATATTTGTATTCACAAATGAAATACCCTGAATATAGGTTGACCGCTAGTGTGACCATTTCCTTCTTCATCAAGCATGAGCTTGTTGTATTATTTTCTATTAGCATACGAGAAACTGAATAATGGCAAACCAACTCAGCCGATAGGAGGATGAAGATGAACCAACCCATTACTTTAACCATAAATGAGCTCCTCGATCTTAGATGTCACTATCAAAAACTGATTATCACTCACCACTCGAACTTACAGGAGATCAATCCCTCCGAGGCATTACGGAGCAAGAACAAGAAGGTCAAGAAAAGTTCACCAAAGATTATATTGCAAAGAGCACTGATGAAGGAGAGGACCAGCTTTCCATCTCTGGAGGTTTAGGTAACTCGGGAAGGATTGATAAGCCAAGAGAAGAAGCTGCCAACAAGATGAGGACACTCTCAGGAAAGGAGGTCACATGCCAGGGCAGGAGTGTGAGGATCAACATTCCCATCACCACACCATCGAGGACTGTCATCGCCATCCGTGAACTTCTGTTTGATGACATGCTAAGCCAATCAAGGAAGATTGGTGGGATTGGTGGTGATGGCTGTGAGAAGTTAAGCATCAACAAGAAAAAGGTGCACCAAGCAGAGAAGATGATCAGAGGAGCGCTGGTTGAACTGTACAAGGGCTTGGGGTACCTCAAGACATACCGGTACGTGTAGCTATTGTATGAGTTAAGCTTTGTGCACTGAGTGGGTACTGACATGGAAAGCACTCTTGTTGCTTCAGGACCTTGAACATGGTGGCTTTTGTGAAGATTTTGAAGAAATTTGACAAGGTTCCTGCCAATGCCTCTCTCTGTATTGCATTCCCTAAAAGTTTCCATAGATAAAGCATTGCTGAAACAACGAACTATACTTCATGTTTCAGATTACAGCAAAGGAAGTGCAAACAACTTACCTGAAAGTAGTGGAGAGCTCCTACTTTAATAGCTCTGACAAGGTATTTTGCAGTGATACAGAAGTCTTAGATTTGAAGCATTTCAAACGGTTCTCAGTTCTGACTGAAAACTTCATCTTAATAGGCAATCAGGCTGATGGACGATGTCGAGGAGCTGTTTGTGAGACATTTTGCAACTGGTGACAAAAGGAAAGCAATGAAGTATCTGAAGCCAAATCAAAAAGAAGAATCACATGCTACCACATTTTTCATAGGTAATAGTTGTTTATAAGCTTTGCAATCCTTCCATCACCAAGATAATTTCAGATTCCTTATGCGCTACTGTCAAATTTTCAGGACTTTTCACTGGTAGCTTCGTAGCATTATTTATCGGTTACTGTATCATGGCGCACATAGCTGGGATGTACACTCAGCAGTCAAACAAAGTCTACATGTCAACATCCTATCCTGTCCTTAGGTAAGCACCCATGTGAATTCCATTGCTGCTATACTCTTAAGAAAGAAAAGATGCTACAACTGAACACTCCAGTACTGACATTAGATGGTCCCAAACTGCAGCATGTTCAGCCTCTTCTTCCTGCATCTCTTCGTCTACGGATGTAACATCTTCATGTGGAGAAAGACACGCATAAACTACACATTCATATTCGAATTTACACCTACCAAAGAGCTTAAGTATCGTGATGTGTTTTTGATATGCACTACCTCTATGACGGTTATTATTGGTGTCATGTTTGCACACCTGACACTCATTGTCAAAGGGTATTCTTCAAGTGCAGTCCAAGCAATCCCAGGATGCCTACTTCTGGTATGCTATAATCAACAGTACAAATGTAATGGTTATCGTTCAATGTTGTTATACCAATATGAGGCTTATGCTTGAGTTTATTCAGGTTTTCTCATTAATATTGGTCTGCCCTTTCAAAATCCTCTACCGATCAAGTCGTTATCAATTCTTAAGAGCAATCAGGAACATCATTCTAACCCCCTTTTACAAGGTATTTTGATATAGATGAAGAGCCTTTTTTTTTCCAGATGAGTGAAGTCCTATCGAACTCCATATTAAAAAAATATTGCTCAATACATATGTTTATATGCAGGTTGTCATGGTCGATTTCTTCATGGCTGATCAGCTTTGTAGCCAGGTAATCACATAATATAGGCTAAAGGTTCATTTGAGTGCTCAGTAGAGTCCATTTTCAATATAAACTGTTCGGCAAATATAAATTGTTTTGTCAACATAAATGTTTGTTCGAGTTACTATACTGGTCATTACTACAGTGTAGTGTCTAGATCAGCAATGATGGTTTCGATTCCGAAATGACTAATAAAGTAATGATCGCTGGCAAATAGGTACCACTTCTTAGGAGCCTGGAGTACCTGGCATGTTATTACATAACCAGCAGCTATAAGACACAAGACTATGGATACTGCACAAGAGTGAAACATTTTCGAGATTTGGCTTATGCAGTATCCTTCCTGCCGTACTACTGGAGAGCTATGCAGGTATACAAGATTGAACATGACTTACTACATCATAACGTCTGTTCTTCAAACTTGTATAGGTAGTGCTGCCTTGTCTTATTTTTATGGTTTTCGTTCCTGACAGTGTGCAAGAAGATGGTTTGATGAAGGGGATATAAACCACATTGTCAACCTTGGGAAGTATGTGTCAGCGATGCTTGCTGCAGGAACAAAAGTCGCATATGAGAATGATAACAGTGCTGGATGGCTCTCACTAGTCGTCATCGTGTCAAGTATCGCCACTATCTACCAACTCTACTGGGACTTTGTCAAGGACTGGGGCCTTCTACAGTTTAACTCCAAGAACCCTTGGCTTCGTAACGATCTGATACTTAAACAAAAATACATTTATTTCATATCCATGGTATGTTCTCTAAAACAGTTAAGGTATACATCAAAAATAATTGAGCACAGATAAATTTTATGATGTACTTACCGAGAGCCTGACATTTTGCAGGGTTTGAACCTTCTTCTGAGGCTTGCTTGGCTTCAAACTGTCATCCACCCTAACATTGGAAGCCTGGACTCAAGAGTGACTCTGTTCTTTTTGGCAGCTCTTGAGGTGATTCGACGAGGCCATTGGAACTTCTACAGGTAAAGTTTTTTACAATGAATCCTAACTCTTGAATTTTTCATTGTGATGGAATTTTACAAACCTGACATTACTAAATGACACTATAAAAACTTCTATGTCAGGTTGGAGAACGAACACTTAAACAATGCGGGCAAGTTCAGAGCTGTGAAGGTTGTTCCACTCCCCTTTCATGAAGTCGAAGAGGACTAACAGCATGGGGTGTCATTGCAGCAGATTCTAGGGTTGCAGAACTCCTAAAACAGTTCAGATGTATCACCAACTAATGTTAGAAATCATGCATTACACTACTATAATTCAATTCATTTTTGGTGTGACAAATATAGGGCCTTCAAACGTTCGGTTTGGAGAAGTGATATGCAAATAATTACACTACATAAAGTAAACACATGAGTCCCAATTAGTTCTCAATGTAAGAATTGGTACTGATAACATGTAAGCCTAAGTCAGATCACTTCATGAGAACATCCAAGTAATAGTTGCTCTACAGTTCTCTTTTGCCTGTTCGCCCATCTTGTAATTTGGATATCTGGGAAATGTAATTACATCTTGTTACTGGTACTTCTGTAATGCATAAATTACCTCAAAATAGACCAGTTAAGGGTCACTATATGAGTAAATGAATTTTCTGTTAACTTATAACTTACTTACATTACAAGCTCAACAATATCGCAAACATCAGAAGATACTGACAGATTCAGTAGTGGAGCTCCAGCGCTTTGAGTAAAGAACATACACAAGATCCTGGCATGCAGATTGTTGATGTTGCAGCTAACCTCACTTGACAGACCGTCTTATTTGCTGCATGTCTGCCACAAAATAGCACTTTACAAGTTAATCTAGAAATCAGAGAGCATATGCAATAAGAGCTCGACAATGCTCATACTAACCTCACACTGCAGATGAATGCAAAAAGGTATAGAGGCCTGACATTGCATTTGCGACAGTGGGATAGCACCTCTAGTTTTCCAATATCATCAACTCACCTGACAATGTAGAAGAAAGTATTACTGTATTGTACATAGTTGCAAATGCTCTATTTGCATTTTACAGAGGTGTTAGTAACAGAATATCTCACCTTCAAGACAAGAAGCACATCACCACTAAGTCCTATGCCATAAAAATGATAGTAGTCTAGTCCTTCGTACGAAGTCATTTTTCTAGTGGAGATATGGCGTCGGGTCATTTCTCAAACATGCGCGATGTGCAGTCAGTCTATCACACACCTTCGAGTCCATTATGTCTCAACTCCACCTGATGTGTACAAAACGAAGCATCAACACATCACCCATCTTACGTTGTTTCAACTTGCAATACATCAAATGTATTATCTGAATATTCTTCTCCACCGACCCAACTACTTCCCACGTCTTTTCTTACTCGTTGGAAATCAAACACAGTACGATTCAAAGCCTTCTCTTCCCACATGTCAACTGAAGCATGAATGCTGGATAATATAATGTATGGTGAAGGATCATCTGGTCTTATTTCAAGAATCTTCTTTGCGGCCAGCCTTCCTAACTCCACATTACCATGAGTCCTACATGAAGCTAGCAAAGCTTCCCACACAAGTTTGTCTGGATGACAAGGCATAGCATCAATAAACTCTAGTGCATCAGAAAATCTTCCAGCACGGGCAAACAGATCAACCATGCAGGTGTAATGTTCCATCTTGGGCTCCACATTGTACTTGGTGTTCATCAGTTTGAAATACTCACAACCCTCTGCAACTAGGCCCATTCGGCTGCAAGATGATAACAAGCCAACAAAAGTGTAATCATCTGGACACACTGCTTCTTCTTGCATCAGATGAAATAGCTGAATGGCCGCCACCTCATTGCCATGCTGTGAAAAACTTGTGATTAGTGCATTCCACGAGATAATGCCTCTACTCCTCATTGAATTGAAGATCTTCAATGCAATACGAACACTTCCGCACCTGGCATACATGGTCAAAAGAGCATTCTCAACAGAATCTGCATCATCAATTCCTAACTTCACTACCCTAGAATGAATTTGCCATCCAACAGCATAGTTTGTGGTGCTAGAACAGGCTCTTAGCACACTGGTAATGCAAAAGACAGGAGATCCCAAGCCTTTCCGAAGCATTTCCCTGAAGAACAAGAGTGTCTCGTGAGTATGATCATTTTGTGCATAGCAAGTTAGTAATGCCGTCCATGATATAATGTCTTTGTTTTGCAAAAGATCAAACAGAATCTCTGCACTGGTGACATCACCACATCTGCCATAAACAGTGATGGTAGCATTGAGCAGTAGTGTGTCCAGCTTACAGAAAGTCTTTAGGGCATAGCAATGGACCTCCTTGGCCATTCTCAGCTGTCCCAATGATGAACAAACCTGCAGTAGGCTAGTTACAGCTGACTGGTCAATTGCCATGTTTTCCATAATCATCTCACGGAAGTTCCAAACTGCCTCCATGTTGTATCCATTTCGCGCATAAGCAACAAGAAGTGAAGTCCTGGAGAATGCATCGTGCCTTATCCGGCAAGACAATCTGGCCATCTCATCCAGTCCACCACATCTACCATACATTGCTACAAGGGCGGTTCCTAAAGCAGGATCAACCTCGGTTCCCATCTTCAATAAGCAGCCATGAATTTGCTTCCCTCCATGGAGCAACTCAGGCTCATCAAATACCTTCAGGACACAAGAAAACGTTGCGTTTGTTGGCCAAACCTTCAAGAGCAGCATCTTCTTTAACAGGGAAATTGCTACATCACGGTGCTCTGAACATCCATGGTTGACAAGGCAGCTGATTATGCTCGTCCAGCTCGCGACGCTCCTCTGTGGCGAGAGTGCAAACGCCCGCCATGACCAGTCCACGCGCCCGCACTTGGCGTACATGTCCACCAGTGCCCCCGCAACACTCTCGTCGTCAGCCACACCGAACTTGATGGATGAAGCATGCACTTGCGAGCCCGCGACGGTGTCTTTGGCACGGGCGCACCCGACGACCAGAGCACCCAGTGCGAACGAGTTAGGGCGGTCGCACTCCCCACTACGAAGCAAGTCGGAGAACAGAAAGAAGGCCTCGGAGAGAGCGCCGAGGCGGGAGGCGGCGGAGATAAGGACTGACCAGGAGACGATGTTGCGGTGGGGCATTTCGTCGAACAGGCCGCGAGCTTCCGCATGAAGGCTGCCGCGTAAGTAGGAGAGGACGAGGTTGTTGCAGAGGTAAGTGGAGGCGAGACAGCCGAGCTTGACGGCGGCGCCGTGGACTGCCCGCGGGTGGCGGCCGCCGCCGCCGCCACCGCCGCGGAGAAGGGCGGCGAGGTGGTCGTGCATTTGTGCCTGGCATCGGCCGCCGCGCTGAGCCTAAAAAGTCTGCGGCCTCGCGTTCCAGACTTACGGTACAGGCAAAACCTAAATACACTCAGCGGGCATATACTCAGCGAGTACGTTTTACTGCCCATCGGACGAAAACAGTTTCATAATAATTTTGGAGTAGCCATTTCTCAAAAAACTTACTCCCTCCGTCCTGATGTTTAGTTCAAAATTTATTCACAGCAGAGTGTATCTTTTTATCTCCTCAATATATATTTTTTAAAAGCAGAAAAAAATTGCTTCTCTCGTCACAAAAATTCAAGCCGGATAATATTTAACATAGGTCT
>NC_061508.1:83039052-83085702 GCF_022539505.1 Lolium rigidum
GGTTCGTGTTTTGGGACGTCATCTTTGGTCTTCACCACATATGGAAATCGCTTTTTGTGTGCCACGAGGTTTTTAAAAGGTCCAATCTATACTTTTTCGCGAAAACGCAAAAGATTTGCGTTTCGATGCATTAATAGATAGATAGAAAAAGGTTATATGTACATTTCACAGAGGGACCAACACCCCACACTACAACTCGACCTAAGAAAGGAGACCTCGTCTAGGGGAGGATCTAGCGGACACCCCGGGCTCCCGCGCTCGCCCACTGTTGCGCCTCGGTCTTGATGTCGTTGAGCAGGGAAGACACTGAAGGTTGTGCGTTATCAAAGATCGCAGCATTCCGGTGCTTCCAGATCCACCACGCCGTGAGCATGATTATCGACGATATACCTTTGCGCAACTGGCGGGGAGCGGTCCGCACCGCCTGCGACCACCACTCCACGAAGTCCCCCTCCAAAGCCGGAGGCCCTGAGGTGGATCCAATCCACGAGAGGACCTTGAACCATATCGTCCTGGAGAATGAGCATCCAGCGAGTAGATGCGTCATAGTCTCCTCAGATTGGTCACACAGCGGGCATCTGGGCACATGTGGTAGACCACGACGCGCCAGCCTCTCACCCGTCCAACACCTGTCCAGACAGGCCATCCATATAAAGAATTTCACCCTAGGAGGTGCCCAGGATCTCCAGTTCAACTCCCATGATGCTGAGGTGATCCCCCCCTGGAAGAGGGCCTCATAGCAAGAATGGGAGGTGTACTGGTCGTCTGTCGTCCACAACCAGGTCATCGTGTCATGTTCCTCCGAAAGCTGGACTTCCCTCAGTCTGACCCATAGTTGCACATATTGCCATAGTGCAAGGCGACTCGGTGCTCCAGCTATGTCGGGAATCCAAGTGTGGTCTACCAGTGCTTGACGCACCATACGCACCTTCCTACGCCGTTTAGAAACCAGCGCGAACACCTCTGGCGCCATCTCCTTGATGGACCTGTCGTCCAGCCAATGGTCCTCCCAGAAGAGAGCGGACTCTCCGTTACCCACTATCATCGAGATGGAGGCCGCAAAGATGTCCATCTCCGCCTTCGAGAACTGCATGTCCAGCCCGCGCCATGGTCGTCGGGGGTCCATGTGCATCCTCCATAGCCAACGCACCCTAAGGCTTATGGCCATCCGTGCAAGGTCGGGGATCCCCAACCCCCCTAGGTTAAGCGGCCAGCACACCCTTGCCCAGTTCACGTGGCAGTGACCTCCATTGGCATCTGCTCGGCCCACCCAGAGGAACCCTCGCAGGATCTTGTTGATCTGTTTGAGGGTCTTTTTGTTCAGGGCCAGTACCATTAGCTGGTGCAGCGGGATGGCCGCGAGAACAACTCGGATCAGCGCCAAACGTTCGGCTTGCGGCATCATGGATGCCCGCCATATCGGCAATTTGTCAGCTAGCCTGTCCAAAAGCGGCTGGAAAGTCTCGACCAACAGACGCCTAACAGACAGGGGAATACCCAGGTACTTCACCGGAAAAGGCGCTAGCTGGCACTCCATGTGCTCCGCGGCAGCCACAGCTTCCTCATCCGAACAGGCAATAGGGGACACCGAACACTTAGCGAAGTTGGTGCGTACGACAGAAGCCTGTCCAAAAAGCTCCAGGATGCCGCGGACCGCACTCATAGAGGTCACCAGATCTCGTTGCGCCAACCATCGCAGCATACCCAGCTCGGCTGCCTTGGCGAGTACCTTGTTGAGCGAGTTCATCACTAGGAGAAACAACGATGGCGACAGGGGGTCCCCCTGTCTCAGTCCCCTCCGATGCCAGATCGGGGGACCTGGCTTGCCATTGAGCATCACCCGAGTACTGGCCGTGGCCAGTAGCAGAGAGACAATCTCTCGGAACCTCGGCCCAAACCCTATCTTCTGGAGAACCTCCATGAGGAAACCCCAGGATACTGAGTCAAAAGCCCGAGCAATATCCAGCTTCAGCATCACCCTCGGCTCCTTCCCTCTATGCAGGAAACGAGTTGTCTGCTGTACCAACATGAAGTTGTCGTGGATGCACCTTTTGCGAATGAAGGCGCATTGGTTGCGATCCACTAGCGACTCCATCCGAGGTGCCAGCCTAGTAGCCAAAGTTTTTGCCACCAACTTGGCAAAGATATGAATTAGACTTATCGGCCTGTAATCGCCTAGCTCCATGGCATCCGGGCGCTTGGGCATCAGGACCAGCAGGGCCTGGTTAAGGCCTTGGAGTCCGCGCCCACACATCGTGTAAAGCTTGTCAAAGGCCACTGACGTGGGCACTACCCTTCGGGTAACCGACGTTGCCCTATCCTATATTTCCTGGCTAGAGGCCCATGAAGGCACTTGGAGGCGAAGCGGCCCATCCGGACGGTGCACCAGAAGATTCCTTGGCGAGCAAGATGAAGAAGCAGCCGAACAAGGAAAGATTAGATCTCAAACTATCGTAAACTTAGTCGTGCTCGGTTAGACCTCTTGAGACCTGGCCTCCTATATAAAGGCCGGGAGAGGGGCTGCCGAGGGACACGATCAAGCTTAGCAATCTTAGCCACAAAAGCCTAGAGCTAGGTCATCGATAAGCTTAGCATCTCGACGAGATCTCAGCCGAATTATTCGGCACCCCATTGTAACCTATTTTCATCATAATCAAGAACAGTACAAGCGGGACGTAAGGGTTTTACCTCATCGAGGGCCCCGAACCTGGGTAAATCGCTCCCCCCGTTTGTCTGTGAACCGATGTCTCGTGTCAGCCTGCAGGATTCCGTCAACCCTAAGCCCCTACCGGAGGGCATTGTCGAGGAGCACCCCCGACGATTGGCGCCGTCTGTGGGGACCCTGCTGGCGCAAGATCAGTCATCGGCAGATCTAGTCATGTCATCAACGTTTTCATCGACACCGTCATCACCAAACTTGGGAAGTCCGATTCGATTCGGCTCCTATGAGTTCACGCCGCACAGCGATTCTTCTCGATCAAACTTTTCGGATCTACAAGGAAACATGGAGATGACCATCGGCAGCGTCCACTACAACGTCAACGCAGAAGGACTTCTTCAGCTGCTGGAATCACCCACTTCCGGATCGACGAGTCCTAGCGCGTCATCATCACTCGACTTGTTGGCTGGTCTGACAGGATCGATGAGTTCGTCCGCGCCCTCGACTCCCCGTTCGGCGTCTTCCATGTCAGTAGGATCCGATGATCCCATATCTTCGGATTTAACCTCGTACTACTGCTTGGACTGCGATGCCAGGCACGACTTGGAGTCAAACGACACACCGTTCATCTGTAATGCCCAATATTCATCGGGAGAAGACAGTGTCGACAGCATCGTCCGAGGAACCACCCGAGGAACGGCACATCACCAAGTTTACGCCGCCAACAACACAGGGCACAGAGGAGACGGAGACCACACGCCTCGTTCTAGTAGGCGAGCAAGCTTTGAGAACAGCGCCAACAACCGCGACAGCGATTACACCATCGCAGACGAAGAGTGGGCAGCAGCTAGGGCAGCCGTGCTTAACAACACCCCGCTCCCCGCAGGAACCTCGGTTGGAACACTAAATGCCTACCGCTCTATACTAGAGAAAAACCGGGAGCACCTGTCGAGAGAGCAAGCCACCCTCGAGAGACGCCTATCTGCAGCAGATCGATCCAGCGAGCGACGGAGAGCCTCGCAAGGAAGCCCCTCGCGAAGTACCCATGGGGGAGGCAAGCACCGGTCAAGGCTGTCCAGGCTCTCGGAAGACGACGCTAGAGAAATAACGTCAAACCTAACCAAGTCCTTTATGACTACGGACACCGCAGGCATGCCGCGGCCGAAAAACGTTGCGGGAGCAACTGCCAATCTCGTTGCGTACCTCATCAACCAGCGCCCTGAAGGATCCATGGCTCAAGCTCACCGAGGCGCCCTGGAAAGTCTCGCGATATTGGGAAAAAATCTAGTTCCGCAAAAGGAAAAGACCACGACACAGGCTAGTGGTTCAAAATATCACACGAGAGATGCTCGAGACGAAATCACCCAGAGCAGGATCGATAAAGCAAGGCGACGACGCGCCACCAGGAAGGACGACGACAGTGATTCTTCGGATGAGGATCAGGAGTACGATGGCGAACTCAGGGGAGCCGATTGTTTGAGCTACAAAATCCGCGAGACGATGCCGCCCAAGAAGTTCAAGCCTACTCCAACCGACGCTGCCAAGTACGATGGGAAGCAGGAACCAAGATCTTGGATAGACGATTACTTGCAGACTGTGATTCTGCATAAGGGGAACCAGATAGCAGCAATGCAGTGCTTGCAGCTCTACTTAAAGGATTCAGCGCGAGCCTGGTTAAGGGGGCTGCCGAAGGGTTCCGTTAAATCATGGGACGACTTAGTGGATGCCTTTGTTGCTAATTTCCAGGCAACATACAAGAGACCCGTCGGGATTGAAGAGTAACGCAACTGCCAGTAGAAGCAGAAGGAGTCGATGCGCTCATACATCGGAAGATTCACCAAACTCCTAAACGATGCCGAAGATGTATCTGTCGACAGAGCAATCGACGCTTTCAGCGATGGTGTCCGACGTGAAAGCTACATAGAAGAACTAGGACGCAAAAAGCCAAAACCCATTACCAAGTTAATGGAAATCGCCAACAGCTGGGCTGATGGTGAGGACAACGTACGAAGGCCACGGCAGCGTAGCGACGATGAAGATGACGACCAGCCGAAGCACGACTCAGGTGGTCGAAGGGATCGTCACAAGAGAAGGAAGAACCGCAACTATGACGACAACAACCTGGTAGCCGCAGGATATTCCGATCGACATGACGACCGGTATGACGAAAGAAGAGACGATCGACAGGACAGCAATCGGAATAACTCTGGGAACCGTGGCAATTATAAACCACGGCAGCAGAGGACTCCTGAGCTACCCTACGCTGAGGAAATCAATGCCACCTGTTACCTGCACTCGTATGTCGATTCCAAGGACGGTAAAACAAAGTCGAGTCACTTGCTCAGGGATTGTCGGCAGTTCCTCGACATGCACAAACTCATCCAGCAGTCAGGACAGCAACCGTTACCACCTCCACCCCCACCTCCACAGCAGCATCAAGTCCAGCAGGCTCAACCTCATCAACCCAACGAGGCGTTCCCACCACCACGAGGGCAGATGAGCATGATCCATAGGACAGGTGTTTCGAGGAGGGAGATGAAGAAGCTCACCCGAGAGATTATCCTGGCTGAAAGCATCATGGCAAACATCCCCGAGTATGTCGAGTGGTCCTCTCAGAACATCACGTTCAGTCGAGCAGATCACCCGATGGCCATACCGAAACCAGGACACGCTGCCTTAGTAGTCGAGGCACAAATAGGGGGATTCAAGATGAGCAAAGTCTTTATGGATGGTGGAAGCGGGTTAAACCTGATTTTCGTCGACACAATCAAGAGCATGGGGATCACCATGAGGATGCTACAAGAAACAGACACTTGTTTCCATGGGATCCTTCTAACTGCGCCGGGTTACTCTCTTGGCAAAGTTTACCTGAACGTCGTCTTTGGCAAGACCGATAACTTCAGGAAGGAAAAGATTGAGTTTGAAGTAGTGAACTGGGAGTCACAGTATCACGCTATACTCGGAAGACCAGCTTATGCCAAGTTCATGGCTGTGCCGCACTACGCGTACCTTAAGCTGAAAATGCCAGGGAACAACGGGACAAACATCACAGTCTATGGAAGTTTTTCGCGCTCGGACAATTGTGATCGCGATTTTCAGAGGATTGCTGCGAAGTTTGGCTCCAAACAAGAAATTATCAATCCTCCATCCAAGTTGTCGATACGGGAAATCAAGGAGGAGAAACAGGACAGGGAAATCAAGAAGAAGCCAGCCGACCTTGCTCTTAAAGCCTCGGCAGCGGAAGCCTCGGCAGCAGAAGCTTCGCCAGCTAAAGCTTCTGCAGCAAAAGGCTCGGCAGTTGACGGCACAGAAGGCATAGGGGATAACAAGACGCTGGCAACCACCGCCCAGACCCTTGGTGAAATCAACAACGCTGCAGCAACCACTAACGTGGTGAAAAAGCCAGAAGACGAGAAGAATCCCTTCCTTGCTTAAGCAATTTATTAGCGTTTACTTTTTTCCCTTTATTTTAAACAGGGCCTTCCTTTTTTCGCCCTCTAGCCTCGTGCTTACCTTATTAATGAGAACTTAAGTTTCGATCTTTTGTTAAGCATTGCAGTAATTCAAAACGATTAAGCTGCATCACTATGTAACATAGTTCGCGGCAGAAGATCGTGTTTCAAAAAAGAAAAGCCTCTACGAGTGCTCAAAGATACAAAGTACACAAGGATGCTAATCCTTCCCTCTGCTATAGATGCCTCCACGAGTGCTGTAAATAGCAAGAATACACATAATACAACTCACGTTTGATATTTTACTTATGGAAATATCAAAGAACAACGGGCTTATCGGCAGGACCACTGCACCCGAAATACTCGGGAGTGCCTGTCGAAACATACATCGGTTGAAAGCAAAGTTGCGCATACAACAGGTTTAGCAAAACCTGCAACACGAGCTGATCACTCAAACGTTTTGCTGACCAACGAGTACACATACATTTAAACGTGCAATTAAGATTTGCTCCTTCAAAATTTGCCAACGGCATTAGCACGGTAAAAATACATCTACATGTATCCACCGAATAAAAAGTTTCGGCTAAACAATCCTCAACACCTGGATAAAGTAGCCAGAAAAACCTATTTACAAAGTAACATCAAATTCTGAATTCACCCTTGTGGAGTTTCCTTTTCTTCAGGCACATGTGAATCCTTCTCAAGCCTATCGACAATTATATTGGCGGGCAACAATACCTTCGGATACAGTACCTCTAAATCGCCAGTTGCGTTGGCAATAGACAGCAGACCTGCCGAGGGATAACGAGCAAGTACAAGGGCAAGCGTGAACCTGGCCCCTGCAAAAACTTGAGCTCGCACCAAGTTCCGAATCTTCTTAGCATTCCTAAACTCAGACATCAAAGTCAGCAGCGTAGGGGGAACTGCGTTTAAAGGGAACATTGTCTTCCAAACCACCCTCATTGCTTTGTAGCACTTGTCGAAGAAATGGTGGACTTGCTGAACCCGGTCCTGAAATTGTGCAACAGTCGAAGCCTTCGAGTGTTCCCACCAGAAAAAAACTTCGGCTGAGGACAGCTGGGTTAAAGCATGTACACGCTCGTGGATCCGTTTGTTTTCCTCCGCACGGTTCAGAGATATGACTGGCAAGGGAGTAATCAGAGGATTAGGCAAGGCGTTGTCGACAAAAAGGAAGTCGGGACCAAGAAACTTACAGTTCAAACTCTCGGTAGCTTTGTGCAGTTCGGTAAGAGCGTATCGCTCCACGTCGGCTGCAATCTCGCTCTTTTTGTTGACAATTGCAGCTAAGGCGTAAGTACTACGCAAGTCCTTCTCCATCTGGGTGATCCGATCCTTCATACGCTGGATTCGATCAACTTCAGGAAGAGCATCCGAAGAGTCATCGACAAATGATAGTACTGGGAAAACCTGCGGGAAAACAGCGTTAGGAAAAAGGATGACAGACGTGGTAAAATTGAGCGCCCAAGGAAACTCCCATCGGGAGAGGTGCAAGTAAAAATATCATAATAAAGGTGTGCTGGCAACACTGCCAAACACGGAGTTTATTACAAGCACAAGTTTTGCAAAATAACAATGTTCCACAATAGCCCGAAGAAAGTTTGTTACAAAAAGTCAAAGAGCTTGGGTCTGGGTCGATAGACTGGGTCCAGTCGATGTCTTTCTTGATGAAACTAGCCCAAGGAGCTAACGAGCACAAGTAAGGGCAGGCGTTGTAAAGACGCTTAAGTCAACAAATTGCCCATCTTGCCCTTTGATGTCTACTCACGCTTCTTTTCCTGTAGACAGTGTTAGGCCTCCAAGAGCAGAGGTTTGTAGAACAGCATCAAGTTTTCCCTTAAGTGGATCACCCAAGGTTTATCGAACTCAGGGAGGAAGAGGTCAAAGATATCCCTCTCAAGCAACCCTGCAATCACGATACAAGAAGTCTCTTGTGTCCCCAACACACCTAATACACTTGTCAGATGTATAGGTGCACTAGTTCGGCGAAGAGATAGTGAAATACAAGTAGTATGGATGTATATGAGTGGCAATAGTAATCTGAATAAAATATGGCAGCGAGTAAACATGCAGTAAGTAAGTAAGCGGTGTTTGCAGTATTAGAAACAAGGCCTAGGGATCATACTTTCACTAGTGGACACTCTCAACATTGATCGCATAATAAATAATAACTTCTCTCATTTGTGCTACATACACTCTTTTGTTGGATGACAAACGCCATTCGTTGTGTAGGGCTACAAGAGCTCCCTCAAGCCGGAGTTAACAAGCGCCACAACATTCGGTATTCATATTTAAGTAACCTTAGAGCATAATAGATCATTGCAAAATAAACCAAGAACTAACATAGCATACACACTGTCCACATTACGCTATGAAAGGAGGAATAGATCACATCAATACTATCATAATGATAATTAACTCCACAACCTACAAGAGATCATGATCATAGCCTACGACAAGAACCACACGGTGCACACACTAGCACCTTTACACCATGCGGGAGGAATAGACTACTTTAATAACATCACATGAGTAGCACATAGACTAGTAGCGATACAAAGCTCATATGAATCTCAATCATGTAAGGCAGCTCATGAGATCATTGTATTGAAGTACATAGGAGAGAGATTAACCACATAGCTACCGGTACAGCCCTTAGCATCGATGGAGAACTACTCCCTCCTCATGGGAGACAGCAGCGGTGATGAACATGGCGGTGGTGTCGATGGAGGAGCCTTCCGGGGGCACATCCCCGTCCCGGCGGCGTGCCGGAACAGAGACTCCTGTCCCCCAGATCTTGGCTTCGCGATGGCGGCGGCTCTGGAAGGTTTCTCGTACCGTGGCTTATTCGTATCGAGGTTTTAGGTCAGGGAGACTTTATAGGCGAAAGGGGAGCCTCGGAGGAGCCCTGGTGGGGCCAGACCATAGGGGGGCGCCCCCCCTTGGCCGCGCCCAGGTGTGGTGTGGGGCCCCTGTGGCTCGTCTCCGACTCTTCTTTGATGTTCTGGAAGCGCGCGGGAAAAATAAGATCTTGGGCGTTGATTTCGTCCAATTCCGAGAATATTTCCTTACTAGGATTTCTGAAACCAAAAACAGCGAGAAAACGAGAACCGGCACTTCGGCATCTCGTCAATAGGTTAGTTCCGGAAAACGCATCAAAACGATATAAAGTGTCAACAAAACATGTAGGTATTGTCATAAAACAAGCATGGAACATCAGAAATTATAGATACGTTGGAGACGTATCAAGCATACCCAAGCTTAGTTCCTACTCGTCCTCGAGTAGGTAAACGATAACACAAATAATTTCTGAGGTGACATGCTACCAACATAATCTTGATCAACATTATTGTAAAGCATATGAGATGAATGGAGTGATCTGAAGCAAAAGATTGCTAACAAAAGATGATGACTAAACAAATGAATCATATAGCAAAACTTTTCATGAATAGTACTTTCAAGACAAGCATCAACAAGACTTGCATAATAGCTAACTCATAAGCAATAAATTCAAAGTAGAATGCATTGAAGCAACACAAAGGATGATTAAGTTTCAGCAATTGCTTTCAACTTGTAACATGTATATCTCATGGATAATTGTCAACATAGAGTAATATGATGAATGCAAATAAGCAAGTATGTAAGAATCAATGCACAGTTGACACAAGTGTTTGCTTCTAAGATGGAAGGAAGTAGGTAAACTGACTCAACATAAAGTAAAAGATAGGCCCTTCGCAGAGGGAAGCGGGGATTAAATCATGTGCTAGAGCTTTTCAAGTTTTGAAATCATATAGAGAGCATAAAAGTAAAATTTTGAGAGGTGTTTGTTGTTGTCAACGAATGGTAATGGGTACTCTAACTACCTTATCAACCAGACTTTCAAGAGCGGCTCCCATGAAGGACGTTATCTGTACCAGCAAGGTAGATCATCCCTCTTCTCTTTTGTTTACGCATGTACTTTAGTTTTATTTATTAGATGACACTCCTCCCAACCTTTTGCTTACACAAGCCATGCCTAACCGAATCCTCGGGTGCCTTCCAACATTCACATACCATGGAGGAGTGTCTATTTGCAAATTTAAGTTGCTTACTCGATAAATCGAGCAAAACATGTGAAGAGAGTTATTAATGCAAGTTAATTAATTGGGGCTGGGAACCCCATTGCCAACTCTTTTTGCAAAATTATTGGATAAGCGGATGAGCCACTAGTCCATTGTGAAAGTCTGTCAAAAGTAAATGACAAGATTGAAAGATAAAACACCACATACTTCCTCATGAGCTATAAAACATTGACACAAATAAGAGATAATAGCTTTTGAATTGTTTAAAGGTAGCACATGAAGTATTTACTTGGAATGGCAGAAAAATACCACATAGTAGGTAGATATGGTGGACACAAATGGCATGGGTTTTGGCTCAAGGTGTTTGGATGCACGAGAAGCATTTCCTCTCAGTACAAGGCTTTGGCTAGCAAGGTTGTTTGAAGCAAACACAAGTATAAACCGGTACAGCAAAACTTACATAAGAACATATTGCAAGCATTATAAGACTCTACACTGTCTTCCTTGTTGCTCAAACACTCTTACCAGGAAATATCTAGACCTTAGAGAGACCAATCATGCAAACCAAATTTCAACAAGCTCTACGGTAGTTCTCCACTACTATATTTAACTACATGATGCAAGAGCTTAAACATGATTTATAAGAGCTCAAAACAATTGCCAAGTATCAAATTATTCAAGACCATATGAAGCATTTTCTGATTCCAACCAAATAGAAACAAGTGAAGCGATCAACTTTCGCCCTTGAACATTAAAAGTAAAGCTAAGAACACATGTGTTCATACGCAACAGCGGAGCGTGTCTCTCTCCCACATATGAGCATGAATTTATTCAGGGAATGAAAATAACAAAACGAAAATAAAAGCACACAGACACTCCAAGTAAAGTACATAAGATGTGACGGAATAAAAATATAGTTTCACTAGAAATGACCTGATAAGTTGTCGATGAAGAAGGGGATGCCTTGGGCATACCCAAGCTTAGATGCTTGAGTCTTCTTAAAATATGTAGGGATGAACCACCGGGGCATCCCCAAGCTTAGACCTTTCACTCTTCTTGATCATAGTATATCATCCTCTTCTATTGACCCTTGAATACTTCCTCCACACCAAACTTCAAGCAAACTCATTAGAGGGTTAGTGCATAATAAAAATTCACATGTTCAGAGGTGACACAATCATTCTTAACACTTCGGACATTGCACAAAGCTTCTGAAAGTTAATGGAACAAAGAAACTCATTCAACATAGCAAAAGCGGCAATGCGAAATAAAAGGCAGAATCTGTCAAAAACAGAACAGTCCGTAAAGACGAATTTTGCAGGGGTACTTAACTTGCTCAGATGGAAAAACTCAAAACTAATTAAAGTTGCGTACATATCTGAGGATCACACACGTAAATTTGCAGATTTTTCTGAGTTACCTAGAGAAACTTCTGCGCAAATTCGTGACAGACAGCAAATCTGTTTCTGCGCAGTAATCCAAATCTAGTATCAACTTTACCATAGAGATTTTACTTGGCACAAAAACATGATAAGGAGAGGTTGCTACAGTAGTAAACAACTTCCAAGACTCAACAAAACAGTAGCAAAATAAACACATGGATTATCTCCCAAGAAGTTCTTTCTTTATAGCCATTAAAATGGGCTCAGTAATTTTAATGATGCTCTCGCAAGAATTAAGATTTGAAGCAAAAGAGAACATCAAGAAGCAAATTGAAAGCACATTTAAGCCTAACCCACTTCCTATGAAAAGGAATCTTGTACACAAATAAATTCATGAAGAACAAAGTGACAAGCATAGGAAGGCAACACAAGCGCAATTTCAAGATTCTCAACATAAAGAGGGGAAACTTAATATTATTAAGATGCATATAACCATGTTTCCCTCTCTCATAATAACTTTCAGTAGCATCATGAACAAACTCAACAATATAACTATCACATAAAACATTCTTGTCATGAGCCACATGCATAAAATTATTACTCTCCACATAAGCATAATCAATTTTATTAGTTGTAGTGGGAGCAAATTCAACAAAGTAGCTATCATTATTATTCTCATCAAGTGTAGGAGGCATAGTATAATCATAATAAAATTTAATCTCCATAGTAGGCGGCACCAAAAGACCACTATCATTATAATCATCATAAATAGGAGGCAAAGTATCATCAAAGAAAATTTTCTCCTCAATGCTTGGGGGACTAAAAATGTCATGCTCATCAAAACCAGCTTCCCCAAGCTTAGAATTTTCCATATCATTAGTAACAATGGTGTTCAAAGCGTTCATACTAATATCATTGCTACTAGCATGCAAATAAGATTCCATAGGTTTTTTAATTTTCGCAGCAAACAATCCATGTCTTAACTCAGGAAATAGAATAAGAAGCTCACTGTTGCTTTCCATTATGCCTAACTAGTGTAAACAAGAAGCCAAAAGATGCAATTGCAGGATCTAAAGGAAATAGCTTCGAGCACTTACAATGGCAACAGAAAATAACTTAGTTACTGGGACCGGAGTATGAGTGCCTTTTACCTTTCCTCCCCGGCAACGGCGCCAGAAAATAGCTTGATGTCTACTCACGCTTCTTTTCCTGTAGACAGTGTTGGGCCTCCAAGAGCGAGAGGTTTGTAGAACAGCGACAAGTTTTCCCTTAAGTGGATCACCCAAGGTTTATCGAACTCGGGGAGGAAGAGGTCAAAGATATCCCTCTCAAGCAACCCTGCAATCACGATACAAGAAGTCTCTTGTGTCCCCAACACACCTAATACACTTGTCGGATGTATAGGTGCACTAGTTCGACGAAGAGATAGTGAAATACAAGTAGTATGGATGTATATGAGTGGCAATAGTAATCTGAATAAAATATGGCAGCGAGTAAACATGCAGTAAGTAAGTAAGCGGTGTTTGCAGTATTAGAAACAAGGCCTAGGGATCATACTTTCACTAGTGGACACTCTCAACATTGATCGCATAATAAATAATAACTTCTCTCATTTGTGCTACATACACTCTTTTGTTGGATGACAAACACCATTCGTTGTGTAGGGCTACAAGAGCTCCCTCAAGCCGGAGTTAACAAGCGCCACAACATTCGGTATTCATATTTAAGTAACCTTAGAGCATAATAGATCATTGCAAAATAAACCAAGAACTAACATAGCATACACATCGTCCACATTACGCTATGAAAGGAGGAATAGATCACATCAATACTATCATAATGATAATTAACTCCACAACCTACAAGAGATCATGATCATAGCCTACGACAAGAACCACACGGTGCACACACTAGCACCTTTACACCATGCAGGAGAAATAGACTACTTTAATAACATCACATGAGTAGCACATAGACTAGTAGCGATACAAAGCTCATATGAATCTCAATCATGTAAGGCAGCTCATGAGATCATTGTATTGAAGTACATAGGAGAGAGATTAACCACATAGCGACCGGTACAACCCTTAGCCTCGATGGAGAACTACTCCCTCCTCATGGGAGACACCAGCGATGATGAACATGGCGGTGGTGTCGATGGAGGAGCCTTCCGGGGGCACTTCCCCGTCCCGGCGGCGTGCCGGAACAGAGACTCCTGTCCCCCAGATCTTGGCTTCGCGATGGTGGCGACTCTGGAAGGTTTCTCGTACCGTGGCTTATTCGTATCGAGGTTTTAGGTCAGGGAGACTTTATAGGCGAAAGGGGAGCCTCGGAGGGGCCCTGGTGGGGCCAGACCATAGGGGGGTGCCCCCCCTTGGCCGCGCCCAGGTGTGGTGTGGGGCCCCTGTGGCTCGTCTCCGACTCTTCTTTGATGTTCTGGAAGCTCCCGGGAAAAATAAGATCTTGGGCGTTGATTTCGTCCAATTCCGAGAATATTTCCTTACTAGGATTTCTAAAACCAAAAACAGCAGAAAACAGGAACTGGCACTTCGGCATCTCGTCAATAGGTTAGTTCTGGAAAACGCATCAAAACGATATAAAGTGTGAACAAAACATGTAGGTATTGTCATAAAACAAGCATGGAACATCAGAAATTATAGATACGTTGGAGACGTATCACCCTTTCGGCAGCTCCTTAGTCATCTCTTCGATATTAGCCTTAAAGCCATGACCCATCATAAGTTGGAAGGCAAGAAGGGCACCATAGGTACGCGAGGTACGCTTGAATACCTCGATAACCTCCTTGGTGTCAACCGCGAAGGATTCGACCAACTGCCCCAGAGTCTTGTCCTGCTTGAGCTTGGGGAAAATCATCAAATGCATCCGAGCCAGGGCACCTTTCCCCCTTTCAAGAAGCTCCCGTGTGAGCTGGTGGGAGGCAAGGGCCATTGACACACCATTTGCTGGAGAATTGTTTGGAACCGTGTCCAAGGCAGCAGCAGGGATGTTGGCGGCTTCTACAGAGAGATAAAATTGGAAAAGATCATTGATAAAGGAATGAATCCGTAAGAGTAATAATCGGCAGTGGCGTATAAAAGAGCTTACCAAGTAGAGCCAAAGAGGACTGCCGAAGGAGCTCATCCCTTTCGGCTGCTCGAATTTCCTCCTCTTCCAGCCTCCCCTTCAGTTTGCCCAGCTCCTCCTTCAGGGAGTCCACCTCCTGGCGAGCCATGGCAGCCTTCTTAATGGCGCCGTCCAACTTTGAAGAGGAAGATTTAACTTCCTCCTGCAGTCGAACGTTGTCCGCCTCCAAGGAGGTAAATTGAGAGGCGAAGGCCTCCAAGGAAGATATGACGCCTCGCAAGTCCTTAAATTGAGAAGAGTCAGTAGACAAGGCACATTTCAAGAAATTCGCGTCGTATTCAGAAGGGACTTACAGAAGGAGGAGTCATGGTGGCGGCAGGAACCTCCTTTCCCTTGGAAAGGGAAGAAGCAGTCGAGGCCTGAGCCGCGGGAGCTGCTTGAGGAGCTGAAGCTTCGGAAGCTGCAGTGACTGGTGGAGCGGTGTCGGGTTTAGCTTTCTTGGACGGAGGCTCGACGAAACCTTCGTCCCTGCAAAAAGGGGAACAATCGTTGAAAGTTATAAAACGAATGTGAGAAACAAGAGGACAAAATATAGCGACAGAGCAGGAAGTACTTACCAGTCGAAACCGCCGATTGATCTCTTCGCGGGTGAAGTTTTGGCCTCCTCCACAGCTGCATCAACAAAGGCATCATGATCAGCGTTATCATCACGCATTGATCCCTCTGTGTTGCAAGCGTCATCGGCTGGTGGAGGGAGATCGGTGTGGACAGTTTCGGAATCTATCGGATCGTCATCGCTTTCTGGGCTTGTATGCTCGATAGTGTGAAAATCAACAGGCACTGAGGAGCCTCTTCCTTCAGAGGTATCGTTTGGTGAATCATGCAAATTCCCAGAGACTATGGGTACCTGTCGAAAGGAAAAACGAATAAGAACAATGGTAATTATGTAAATTAAGAAAAGCGCAGTGAAGATTTGGAAGGGAAAGATACCTCGAGCGGTGGATGATCAGCATCAAGAGGAGAGTAAGCACATGTCAACGGGATCGAATCTTCTTGACTGAAGAAAGTAAGGCGGCAGACTTCATCGAGCAGTTCCTTCTCCGACAGTTCGGCAGCATTAACCCTGGTTATGTCCTTCGGGCCTGAATACAACCACATCGGATGAACCCTGGCCATGGCTGGTTGAACCCGACGCTTCAGGAACACTGCTGCCACCTCTGTGCCGACCATGGTTTGACCATCAGCCTCTTTGATTCGAAGGAATTTGGCAAATAATTCGTCGGCTGCTACTTTTTCGTCGGGAGAGAGAATGTTCTTCCAGGAATTTTTAGGCTTGGCTTCAAAGACATCGGTAAAGCAAGGGAGCTGGGATTCGGGTGATGAGGAATCCCTGACGTAAAACCATTTAAGTCTCCACCCTTGCACAGATTCTCTCATTGGGAAATTGAAGTAATTGACTTCTGAACGCGCTATGAACCCTACTCCTCCGGTGACAAAGGGTCCATTACTACCGTTGTATCTCTTCACATATAAGATCTTTTTCCACAGCCCAAAATGGGGTTTGATACCCAGAAATGCCTCGCAAAGGGTGATGAACACAGCAACGTGGAGGATTGAGTTGGGAGTAAGTTGCCATAATTGGATCTCGTAAGTTCGCAAGAGGTGGAGGAGGAATTCGTGAGCAGGAAGCGAGGGACCCCGATATAAGAACGACAAGAACATCACGTTGAAACCGGCAGGGGGATTAGGCCGAGAAATCGCACCTAGCAAAATCACATTCCCCTCGTCAGGGGAGATAAGTCCCAAGATTCGGGATCTTTTCTCGTCACGCTTGGCGACTGTAGTTGCAGTCCAATCTCCGGGCTTGGCCACCGAGCTTGACGGTGCTGGCGGCGCCGGAGCTGGGGGAGGAGCGCTTGGAGCGCCTCCCTTCGAAGGAATCGAGGGGGGTTTGGCGGCGGCGCCTCCGCTGGTGGAACTGGCAGCGGTGGTGGCGCTCTTCTTATTCACCATCGCGAGATCAAGGAAGGGTCGGAGAAACGGTGGTGGCGGCACAATAGTTGTGGAGGAAGAAAGAAGGAGAAGGACGAAGAGGCATTATGGCAAGACTGGGAAGGACCATAGTTTTTTGTTCTTTAAATGGTCCTTTTTTATTAAGGATTGCGGAAATCGAGGAGGCACCCCGGTAACTGTGCATGAAAAGTGGATGTTGCTTAAAAACGAGGTTGTGCAGAGGCAGAATAGGCCCAGCAGGTCACGTCCTATCAGTCCAAATCAAGATGTTAGCAAAGCGTCACCAATGACGTCATGCTTGAAGCATTCGAAGGAAAATAAATAATCTTCGGATATTCAGGCTTAAGTCTGCACCCGAACATAAAGCGTTCGTATCCAGACTTGGGGGCTACTCCCATCGGGAGCGCTGTCGCGCACCCGATAAAAAGAAGACGTGCAATCAAAGGAATGGGGACTCGAAGATATATTTGAGAGAAGGATGACATGTTCACCTTAAGTATGCACCCGAATAAAAAGCGTTCATGTCCAGACTCGGGGGCTGCTCCCATCGGGAGCACTAGCTGTGCACCCGTTGAAACTTTTCTGCACTCCAGGATCATGCCCGGGGACTTGATTCTGCGTAGGGTAGTGTTGTTTTGCCATCGGCAGTTAACCAACAAAAGTTGGGCGCGTTACTTATTATCCCTTGCATGAGGAAAAGTGTCGGATGACTTATGAAGACTTACAGAAAACCTTCGGCAGAGCGAAAAAATACTCGAGTGGTACAACTTGAGTCTACGCACGGATTGCAGGCATCCGTACCTAGACTCGGGGGCTACTCCCATCGGGAGCGCTGATGCTCACCCGACAGAAGAAGAACAAGGACAATAGAAGAAGCCATGCTTTAGTCTCTACCCGAACTATCTTCGGCTAGACACTCGGGGGCTACTGACGTGGGCACTACCCTTCGGGTAACCGACATTGCCCTATCCTATATTTCCTGGCTGGAGGCCCATGAAGGCACTTGGAGGCGAAGCGGCCCATCCGGACGGTGCACCAGAAGATTCCTTGGCGAGCAAGATGAAGAAGCAGCCGAACAAGGAAAGATTAGATCTCAAACTACTGTAAACTTAGTCGTGCTAGGTTAGACCTCTTGAGACCTGGCCTCCTATATAAAGGCCAGGAGAGGGGCTGCCGAGGGACACGATCAAGCTTAGCAATCTTAGCCACAAAAAGCCTAGAGCTAGGTCATCGATAAGCTTAGCATCTCGACGAGATCTCAGCCGAATTATTCGGCACCCCATTGTAACCTATTTTCATCATAATCAAGAACAGACAAGCAGGACGTAAGGGTTTTACCTCATCGAGGGCCCCGAACCTGGGTAAATCGCTCCCCCCGTTTGTCTGTGAACCGATGTCTCGTGTCAGCCTGCAGGATTCCATCAACCCTAAGCCCCTACCGGAGGGCATTGTCGAGGAGCACCCCCGACATGCACCATGAAGTCAGCCCTGACCACCCCCCCCCAACATTTCTGAAGGAACTCAGCCGTGAACCAGTCGGGGCCGGGAGCCTTGCCTGGCGGCAAGTGTCTGATCACTTCCCAAACCTCCTCCTCTATGAACGCTATCTCGAGCTCGGAGAGGTCCTCTGGTGTGGTGCCCAGGAAGTCCAAATCCAGCGAGTGCGCCCTCGCCACCGAAGTGCCCATTAGGCCCTCAAAGTGCGCGAAGGTAGCTTCAGCCATGGCCGCGTGGTCGGAGACAATAGCGTTATCCACCCTTAAGCTATGAATCACATTCTTCTGGCGCCTGTAGGCCGCATGCTGGTGGAAGAAGGCCGTGTTGGCGTCCCCCTCCCTTAGCCATGCTATCTTTTCCCGCTGGCGAGCCATCGTCTGCTCGAGTGAGGCCAACCCTAGGTAGGCTTGCTTGAGGTGCGCCCGGAGTCGACGCTCATCGGGGGTGAGCAGTTGGGATTCCATGGCGATGTCCAATCTCAGCACCACCTCCCGCGCTATCATAAGCTGCAGTTTGATGCATCCAACCTTTTTGTCGCTCCAGCTCATGAGGCGACGCGCTGTGAGTTTCAACTTAGCGGTGAGCCGCCGGAAGGGGTCAGTGTCACCCTAGACCACATCCCAGACGCTCTGGACCACGTCGTCGAATCCGTCAAGCCGCAGCCAGAAACGTTCGAACTGGAACCTCTTCCGCCCCGCCGACTGTGTGGTACAGTCAAGGAGGAGGGGGAAATGATCTGCCACACCCGTCGCCAAGCAGCGCAAGCTGCAGCTACTGTGGAGCTCCTCCCAAGCCACCGTGACAAACACCCAGTCAAGCCGAACTAGAGTAGGGGTTTCTCGTTCGTTCGACCATGTGTAACATCGACCATGCAGGTAGATCTCCTTCAGCTCGCAATCGTTCAAGAAGCGGCGAAATCTGCCCATCATCCTACGGTTTAGATTACTGTTGTTCTTGTCCTTCGCCCGGTAGATCATGTTGAAGTCCCCACAAAGTGCCCATGGGCCTTGGTGGGTTCCGCGAATATCGCGAAGCTCATCCAGAAAGGCGATCTTGTCAGCCTCCGCATGTGGCCCGTAATCACAGGTCAGCCACCACCATGGTTCCCCTCCTAAGGGTGCCACCCTAGCAGTGATACTATTAGCACCTATGTGGGCACTGTCGAGCTGCATCACCCTGCTTATCCAGGCCACAATCACCCCACCCCAAGTACCAGACGCAGGCAAGCAGAAGTACGCATCAAAGTCCACGCCTAGAGCTTCCATAACAATGGCAGGGGTTACAACTGATAGCTTTGTCTCCTCGAGACAGACAATAGACGCACTCGTGGTACCTACTACACTCCTAACACATGTACGCCTTGCGCGATCATTAAGGCCTCGCACGTTGGCCACCATCACCTTGGGTTCGTATAACATTAGAGCGGTCAATCAACACCCGAGCAACCCATGTCAGGGTCATGCCTCCACGAGGTGACCACCCGACATCCCCAACATCGGCGGGGAGCAGCCTCTGATCGAGGAGAGCGTCCATCTGTAGAACTCCGCGATAGCCTCGATCATGTCATCCGTCAAGGGGAGCTCGTACATCCTGTGGTGAGCATCAAGGGCAGCCTCTGACGGCGCCTCATCCCCAGAGAGTAGGCCAAGCTTGCGCATCAGATTGCGCACCGCCTTCATCTCAGCGTTCATCCCACCCGGTTGCTTTGCGATCCGCGAGCTACGATGTGGTTGGAAGTTTAGTTCCACCAACCTCCTCCTTACAACTGGAGTTTGGAGGAGAGCATCTGAGCGCAACTTTGCAGCTTCGAGGAACTCCCCCAGCGTCCTTGGTCACACCAAAGGAACCGGCGCCCTGAGGACCGGTGTTTGTCGCGCCCTCTGAAACACCAACGGTGGTGAGGCGACACGGCATACCGACGAAGGGCCGACACTAGGGGGCACCACTGTGCCGTTGTCAACGCCATCCCAAGATGGGGGCGGGTCTGCCACAATCTCGTCGTCCAGCGCCTCGCCGTCGCTCTCCTCCTCACTCCTAGCACCAGACGGCGAAGAAGGAGTGGAGAGGAAGAGCTCCTGGCCCTGTAACACTGCCAGAGCGCCCAGCCCAACACCACCTTGGCCATCCGGTCCGACAGCATTGCCAGGCCAGCACTTTGAGCAGCCTTGGGGGGGGGGGGGGCGGTGGGCCGGCGAAGGCATCTAGGCCCAACAGCGGCCGGGGCATAAACGAGGCCGCCATGTCATCCAGCGTCGCAGTTTGGAGGGAAGGGGGCTCCTCTGCCGCCGATTCGCACGCAAGGACGGGAAACGGAATCTCGCATGCACCTACGCAGAAGCTTCGTGCTCCGACCCCACCTCCTGCCGCCAAGTTTGAACCGGAACCGTCCAAAGCCCGGCCCACCGTGGACCCCAACGTGACGCAGGCCTCACCCACGACCGGCCGTTGGACGACCACGACTCGGTCTCCCGAACGGTGCACCAGCCCGTGGACCAGCGGGTCCACCTCTGCATGGACCGGTGCATGGCTCGAAGCACCCGTGACGATGGCGCTCGCAGCCACCTCCCGGTCATCGCCGGCGCCCATGCCTGATCTATACTAGTGTAAGCTCTAAATTGTACCCGCGTGATGCTATTGAGTATAGTAAAACTTACTTTTTTTTTATAAAGACGGGCTATCAAGCCATTTATCTTTTTTTGACAAAGAGTATATATTAATATCGCGGAGATACCAATTACACCCAGCCTCTGCAACAACGCAATGTCCTAGCGACATTACGGATGCACACAGCCAAAAAAACAAAAGAAGAATTACAAAAAAGAAAAAGTCCCGCTACGGTGGTCAATTCCTCGAAACAGCAACACTAACACCACCATGACAGCACCATAAGTCCAACTTCTTCAAAAGCGTCGCCTCCAAGAAGGGAACAGTGCACAAGCGCTGTCGACGCCCGATCAAAAGATCTGGGTTTTCACCCTGAAGAAGGTCCTCGCTCTCAAAACAATGCCTTCAACAAGGTCATTGCCAGGCACAACCAATTAAGGCCAGACCTTGGATTTTCACCCTGAAAGGTAGGACTTTGGTCTTCTCCTGTGCAGTCACCCCCACTTGCATACCGCTGCTCCAAGTCATGAATCACCAAGCCAATTCCTCATCGCCCCAAAGATTGGAACCTCCATTGCTAGTCCTCAGATCTCGGCCTTCATGACATTCTCTGCCAGCACCATGGAACGAGAACATGCCCCATAATATTAACAGCCAGCAGAGCTTCGAAGCGCTCCCTCTGAAACCAAACAGCCAGAGTAAAACACGGGTGCGCACGACCGAATCCCACCCGATCCAGCAGTCTCCAAACATGAAGTGCCTATGGGAGATCGCCGGCGGAGCCTTCCGGAACCCGTCACTCTAGCCAAATCGATGGGGACACACCTCTGGAAGATCAACATCTTGACGCAAGCTGGAATCCTAGGACCACCGCCATTATCCTGGCCGAAACCAGCAGCCCCCACGCCGCCGGTCGACTTCCAGCGAACTGAGGGATCGGGCTGACCCCTTACGGCTGAGAGCCTAGGGATCAGGCCGCACGACGCGTTGCCCCGCCAGATCTTGGCCACACGCCTGCAGCAGAAGAACGGCTAGCATCGCCGCCGCCTCCAGGCTGAGGTCGCGCCGCCATCTCCCGCGAGCGGCGCCGCACTTCCTCCCCCTCCGCGCCTCCCTCCCGCGACGGCGAGCGCCGCCGCGATGTCGCTCGAGCCGCCGCCGTGCCGCCCTGGAGACGTGAACCCCGCGCGATGGGTTCCGTCTGGGAGCACCCACCCCACCCGCCGCCTTAGGCAGCCAGGTGTGGCCGCCACCGCCGGCGAGGGCGACGGCAGCGGCCAGGGACGGAGATCGAGCGCCTCGCTCGCGGGATCTGGGGGCCTCCGGAGCCGCTCTCGCACGAGCGACCCGGGAGGTTATTTTCCGCGCAATTACTAAGTATTTTTCCGTCATCAAGCCATTTATCTAAGAGGATACATCGATGTAGAAAGAAAAGAGACAAGTATTTGAATCTTTAGATCATAGAAGGTTTTATTTATAATCATCATCAAAGAGCTTGTACCCATGGCATTCATAGTTGGAGATACACTGACATGTGTACTGAAAAGAAAAGATATGGCTGTCTCAAATGTAATTGGGGAAACATTCTTAAATCCTTGGGTACCGTGTAAGACAAAAGTTAGATATGGCTGTCATCATCTTCTTTTCAGGACAAGCACAATGACTGCGAATTTGGTCTTCACCGTCTTGAGGTGCTCAGCAACATAATATGCATATTTCTTGAAAATTGCATCAATCAGGCTCAGGGATTCACCAAAGTGGATCGCGAGCATCGGCTCAAACACTGCCCTAATGGTATTTGCAACGTTCACGCCACTCTGAACGTGGTCAAGAACATCATCACCTTCCGATTCGTCACAGCAATCCCAATTGAGTTCAAACAGTTTGATGTGTTTGATGTCGTACAACTCTGTCTGCTCCACCACATCCTTGACTTCACTTAGTGATGGCCCATAAATAGGTAGACTGAAGGAGTCCAACTTTTCCTTCTCAATGCAACCCTGTTGAGATATGCATAAGTAACCGTATCTACTTTAACTTTGGAATAGAGAGAATTGTACTGAAGTAACTATTATACTGTTAGCTAAATTGAATTGTATTAGAGTACCTCTTCAACGAGAGATTGCATGGATTGTGCAAGTAATCCCCAAAGATGGTTCATATCTCCATCGTACACATCCTCATTTTCCCTGCCAGGAAACGACAGCACCATTTGACCGCCAAGCACTAGCTCTTCATATCGCAGCTTGAGGAACATCAGCATGTCCTTTTGAAACTGACCCTTGTACAGTTTTACTGTTGATGGTGGTGTATTCTTTGCAATGTAAATGTTTCCTTCATTTTGGTATGCTCCTCCTTCACCCTCTAAACCTGAAAGAAACTGCATGACATAACACCAATATTATTATTTGGACACGACGACAAAATTAAGCTATCCTGTGTACATGTTTTCTTACATGAGAACGCCAGTGGAGGCAGTATGCGGAGTGAAAGAGGTGAACACTTTGGCGAGGGAATAGCCGGGTGTAGAAGGAGCCCGGCAATCCCACAGTATACAAAGGAGGTGGTGTTTCTCCCTTGCAGGCTAGTGTAACCATCTCCTTGAACTTTTCAAGTGACTGGAAGATAAGGTTGAAGTCATTGCTTGGTAGGTCGTTATGGAAGAACTGGAGCTCCGCCGGATTACATCCAAACTTGTGGCGATTGCAAACTATGGCTTCAACCACATTAGAGGCGAAAATAAGCGTGTTCTCGCCTGAAGAGCACCCTAGATCACAAACAGTCATTGTTGGGCCGAGAAGAGCCTCGCACACTTCTGTCACAGCTTTGTCAAGCACTGGCTAATCTTGATGATACCATTCCGCTATCATAAAAGGCAAAGGGGACTGTTGTCAAATGATAATAAAGTTTATTTTAGGTTCAAAAAAAGTTTATTTTTCCCGATAAAGGACAGCAAACTCAGAAATCCGATATCCGCCCATCCAAGATATTGAACCAAAAAGTCAATCCAATGTGCAGATTGCTCGTCTTCTGCAAGAAGAGGAACTCAAATAATACTAACATTTCGAGATTCGAATAAAAGATACTCTTATAGTGTCGCAAATGGTAGATGTCAAAAAAAACTTATTCACTCTCTTATACAAAGGAGGGTACGATCGAAGGACATGAACAACTGAAATCATACATAACAAATTACTATAAAATCTTTGGCAAACCAAAAGAAGGCAACTTATCGATGGAGGAGTCCCGAAGAGATGATATTTTCCAAGTATCTGATGAGGTAAATGTCCATCTTGTTGCACCTTATACAAAGTAAGAAGTGAAGAAAGCAGTTTTCTAAATGGAACACAAGAAGGCCCCAAGATTTGGATGGTTTCCTAGCGGGTTCTATCTAGGAGATTATTAAGTCGGACCCACTAAAATGTTCGGTGTTCTTCATGCTTGAGAGTTAGACTTATTTTGAATTTTAGTGAGATAAATTTGTTGCGAAAGCTTAATGAGGAATAAATGATCCAACAATATAGGCGTATCTCAAAGATTTTCACGAAAATCATAACTATTTAGCTTACTTAGGTGGCAGACCATTTTGTTCGTCCCACTCAGACTGATTTATGCAAGAACAAAAATATCCTAGATGGCATAGTAACTTTGCATGGAACAGTTCACGAACTACGTAGAATAAAGATGAATGGGTTAATATTAAATATTGACTTTGAAAAAGCATATGATAAAGTTAAGTGGTCTTTCCTCCAATAAAGTCTTAGAATGAAACTTTTTCTGATGAGTGTTGCGCTCTAATCCATTTTTTCGACAGTAGTGCAACTATCAAAATCAATGTTAGCTATACTAATAGAGTGCACACAAAAATTTGTACAAATTAAAAGAGTAGCTCACACCTTGTGGATGGTGGACCATCTATCCATCAATACGCTGAGGGTACATTTATCTTTATGAAACATGATTTTAACAAAGCGAGAAATTTGAAATTAATATTACTAGCGTTCCAACAACTTTCAGGAAATTTCGTCAAAAGGGAATTGTTTCTCCTCGAGGCAGAAAACGATGCCATCCTTTATGCATAACTTTTTGGCTGTGCGCAAAGCCGGTTTCCCATTAGCTATTTAGGCATCTCGATACATTATCATAGACTCGCAAATGCTGAATGGAAACATGTCGAGGAGAGGTTCCAAAAATAATTAAGTAGCCGAAAAGAAAAATTAATATCTTTTGGAGGAAGATTAGTTCTCATTAATTCAATACTAAGTAATATGGTGTTGTATATGATTTATTTCTTTCATCTACGAGTTTTGCACCAATTGGATGATTTCCGATCAAGATTCTATTGGCAAGCAATAGTAAGAAAAATAAATATTGGAAGACTAAATAGAATGTAGTCTGCCTCCCTAAAGATTAAGTAGGACATGATATTCATGGTCTTGAGGTCAAGAAGATAGATCTTCTAGGTAAATGGACTTTTAGGAGTATATTATTACTGGCGATCAGGTGTGGAAATTCTTCTAAAATGAAAATACATTGGCACGCGAGCTATCCTGAGTCTATTGCAAACCTAGGGACTCACATTTTTGGGATGGCCTAATGGCAACGGAGAAATACTTTTCCCCATATGGCTCATTTATAATTAAGGACGGCTCATGAATTAGGTTCTGGGAAGAAAAGTCGATGGGTAACGGTACACTCTAAGAATAATATCTAGCTCTGTACAACATTGTTTATCACAAAACGATACAATTGGTAAGGTGTTGGAGTCCTTCCCACCAAATGTAACGTTCATAAGAGATCTAGTTGGTCTGAGGCTTGCATCATGGAATGCATTGCTGCAACGTTTGGTTTTGATCCAAAATAATGCAAGGGACTAATGAATTTCGATGAAATCTACAGGATAGTGGTAATTATCTGTGGATTTCATGTATAGGGAGTTAATTCAGCCAGAGGTGCCAATTGACAATAACAAAAGAAAATTTGAAAAACGAAGATTCCGCTAAAATCTAAGATTTTTGCATGGTATCTTCGTAGGGGAGTGATACCCACTAAAGAAAACCTTGTAAAACGTAATTGACGCGGAAGTACAAAGTGTGTCATCATGACGAGACTACTAAACATTTCTTCTTTCAGCGCAAATTTGCTTGATCTATATGGTCGGTCATTTAAATAGGTTATATCTTATACCCACAACATAACATTGCTAATATATTTGACAAAAGGCTAAACCGGTGTGGATCATAGGTTCATAATACTTATTAGGGTGGGAGCGCTCCCGTTATTTGGACGCTATGACTTTATAAAAATTACAAGGTTTTTAACAAATAAAAAATTGGTCCCATGCAGGTTATATACTGGTGCACATCTTTGCGCGTTATTGGCCGTCTACAACTTATGGATAATCGCGATTTATTTATAGAGGTAGCTACACGGTTGGAGGACTCACACAACAACGATTTTTTTCATCCAAGATGCATGGATGCAACATAATCTTGCGATTCACACCCTCCATCGACTTAGCCGCCTATGTGGTGGATTAGTTGTATTGCGTCTCTTTTTTACTTTATTTTGTTTGACTGGATTTGAGCAACCGTGTGTATCCTAGTTATGCAGACGCTATGTGTAACGCATAATTTTTTAATTAATGAACTGCCCTTTATCGGGGAAAAAGGACATCAAACTCTTTTGTGGTGAGCTAGACACATGAAAGAGGTTGCTTGCAGATGTAAAATGATATGTACCTTTCTCTTTTTGCGGGTAAAAATGATATGTACGTTGAAAGTATTCCTGGTATTTGGTTCAGAAGATTGCATGTATGAACCTGAAGCCTCGAGTTCTTGGAGTAGCTCGTCTCGCCTTCTCCCTTCGCCATATGCAAGTCACGCCCCACGTCCATGGCGAAAGCTCTCAGCCCAGTTACATCTCCGTTTGAGAGGATGGGTATGGGATACATATATAATGGGATGTCCCCTGGACGAAGTGCTCATTTGGCCACCGGATACATCTGGTGATCTTGTCCACATGGCCCTTGAGCTGTTCAGATATCGCGCCAACTGGCTGTTACTGTTTTAAATTAAGTTGAAACTACTACTACTCTCATGGGTTGGAAAAAAACGCTGCAGCAGGAATCACATGGCCATTTGGCTCGCGTAGATCTGGTCCAGTCCTGAGCGCTTCAGATCTCGCGTCCAGAGCCTGTTATTTGAAACTATCTTTCTGAAGGGTGGCAAAAATGACATGATTAAACCTGGATCTAGAAAGCCCACACTGAACCATTTCAGGATATTACCGTCGTCCTCAAGTTAGCCTTAGTTTTCAGTTAGCAGTAGCTTACCTCAGTTGACTGAATACTCCCTCTATTTTCATTTAATCAATATTCTAGACTTTTTTTTGTTCTAGATTAATCTACATTTTAGCTTTTAGTCAACAAAAACACATAAAATGAAGCGAGCTTAATTACTCTCTATTGAATAATTCTAATTACTCTCTATTGAATAATTCTATTTTTAGTGTAGCTTAAATTGGTTAAAGTAGTAGAGATAAATATAGTAGTAGTTTGTCTGATTTTTTTTCAAACTAGGAAACTTGCCCGTGTGTTGCTACGGGTTAATTTAGATGAGCATCAACATATTCATCCCTCGTCTCCACGAGGGGCACCAAGGCATGGAATTGTGACTCAAATACCACTCTATGATCCCTATAATTTTGGCGGCCCACAATTCTAGGCGTGCAGTTGCTTCACAATTTATAGAGGAACGGACGTGAACTATTTTACCAGTGTCAGCCATGAGAAACCAAGATCGAATAACAAAGCTCCAAGCCCATTGCACCACGCACAGGTGCAGGATAGTTTGTGTGAAAATCATGAAGTTGTTTCTACACATGAAAACTAAGCTCGTTAGCTTATCATGTTCTCCTTATTTATTATATTTACGTTCCTCCAGCCACCGAACATGACTGCAATCAAGTTTTGCTTTTCAGATGCATAAGCCTGACTTTCTGAAACATTACCAAATTGTTTGGACATGCAATTGATTTCAATCTCTTCTAGATGAACTCCGCTTCAAGATTCAGGGCTCTCCACACTAATGTGCAAGGCGTTTCTTTTTAATCATGCCAGATAGAGTAGGTCTTAGGATATTAGATCATGCACAATGAGTGGAAACCCATCATCTACACTATATTTATTCGTTCTACTTTAACAGTTTCTGGGGGTGGTGCTGCATGGAAGGTGGAGGCCTGGGTCAAGGAGGCGCTCACCTAGAGGAGGTAGCCATGGGATGGTCAGCCGGGGTGGGGAAATCATGTTCTGGTGCTAGCTTTTTCTACCTGAATCTGGTGCTACCTATTTGCGTGTGAGAGACAGAGGGCAGCGACAGACTAAGAGTTTTGCGGTTACTTTGATGCTGGTAAATACAGCCGAGGATGACTCGGAGCAGTCCAAGTTAAGGAACATTATCACCGACAAGCCCACCATCCAGCAGTTAGAAAATCATTCACACTCACAGATATCTACACCCCCAAGAGCTTGGAGAAGCTGTGGTAGCTTAGTAAGTTTCTGTCTTTTCTCTCTGTTGTATATTATTCCGTAATATTCTGATCGATTTCAATCATTGCAGCAATGTCTGGGTTGAGAGGAGATGCAGCTCATATGTTGAAAACTACATTTCCAATCATATACTTGGTATTGAGAAGAAAAGTTAGTTCACATACATAATTTGGCATTGCATATGTACACGTAAATTAGATTGTGAAACTGCGGGGCTTTACCTTTAATGTATTTTGATGTTTTTAGCACTTGCATTTATAATGTCATATTAATTGGTGCACACCAAAGTTATTTTATGATTTTGATTAAACCAATGTAATTGTCTGTTGATACATAGATGGTGGTGGCGGTGCGAGCAAGGGAGGGGACGGGCGGCTAGGATTTCTGGAGTGTAGCCCAGACATGCTAAAAGAGGAGCGGGGCAGGATGCATGGTGGTTGTGGAGGATGACATCGGTACGAGATAAAGCACGTCTTCCTCGAGAGAAGCACGTCTCTCAGTTAGCCGAAAAAATCGTCAACATGTCATGACAAATGATGTATTCAAGTATAGGAAATGAACCATTATATGAGAATTCTACTACTAATCTAACACGAACTGTGTTCTGAATGTTTTGAAGACATGCAAATGTAGAACTTAGCATGCACTTCTTCAGCATGCGTGAACCATGGAGGTGCAGAAAGCCAGTCTGAACAATCTGTTGAACATGGCCTTGCCACTATAGCTTATGCAAGGCATCTTATTATTAACCTTTATTCTTTCAATGCTTTTTCTATCTTCATTTATCCTCGGATCATGCCCACCCTTGTGTCCATACTTGTGTTTTTTTAGTATTATTTCAGCAGGTCTCTTTCCAATTATTTTCATGTGAAAAGGAGGATTAGGAAATCATGGAATCATGTATGGTAGTCATAAGAAAATAGTATTTTCCTAGGTATAGGTATCTCAAAATTAGATATTCTGATATTAATATATTATGCCTACAAAACTCCATTATAAATTTCCATCATGTTTACTAGGAAGTTCAGGTTATTTTCTTTTAGTTGATTATTTTGGAAACAGTACCTCATCAACATTTTACTTTAATAATTGGATTGGTAACGTTTTCATATTCTTGTTGGAATGCATCATTGGCAGCATTAGATTTTTTTTGTTAGTTCTATGCTTGTGTTTTTGTGCGGAAGTGCAGATCGTAACATGCTTCTAAGGATCCATTGTTGAACATGGGCTGTGGTAGCTGTTGCTTCTGAAGATGCCTTTCGGGATAGTATATCCGCCTTATTTTGCTTGTTCTCCACAATAACTGATAGAACAGCAGTTGCAAGGCATCATTTATCTTTTTAACGAAACATTTCCTACCTAAAATATATCTACAATTTACTAACAATTGAATCTTGCTCCTAATTTTTCTATACATAGTTGTAGCCATTTAAAAAAAATTGTAGAGAGAATGCTTTGAACACAACAAGAGGAAAAAATTTAGGTAAGATATCGAATCTTTCATTTGGTCGTTGTATCACGGTAGCAGGTACTAGAGGTGATTTCACCAGCTGTTCATCCAGCGTACGTGTTTTATCTGAAGAAAGCAAACTCACACAATCTAGCATCCTCCTACTTGTTTTTTCTTTCAGTTGTGTGGTGACTTCAAATTAAGAAAGCAAACTCACAAAATAAATGACCAGTTTGATTGTATTTTCATTCTTGCACAAACTTATTAGTTGATAGTGTATTATTACAATATTTGGACATTGTCAATCTAAAACAATGTATTATTTCCTCAAAAATGTATTATTGTATAAATAAATAACCAGCGGAGCAACGGTGATGGCCACAAAATAATTAGTCTAATCATTTCACGTTTCTCAAAACTGAAGATAGCCAAGCTTTGGATTTCACTTCGCCGTAAAGAATATAGTACTTATTCCGTTTGGTACATGGATTCTTTGCTTGCATATATCTCATCTTATTCGTTCAGAATGGCATATGACAATTGCCTGGGTTAGCATTTAGCAACCAGCATAAATATGTTCTGAGTACCTTCTACAATTCTGTGGCAATTTCTCTCTATGTATTAGGGTAGTAAATAATTAGGTAGCATAGCTTCTGCAGCATGTTGTTCAAGGTCAAGTACGATGAAAAATTCCGCCTTCTATATAATGAAGGAGCTTGGTGTACTCATCAGAATTTGCCTCTCGGCCTCTATGGTATTCCGATTTTGATGCTTGCTCAAATGTGATTTAGTGTTGCTTACAGATGTCGGGATCCAAGGGGTTGCACGGGATCTGGAGGAGCCCCAGTGATAGACAAATGAGCAAGGACCCTCTTCCTGCTCCGAATTTCTTAAACCTCCCTGACTAAAATCTAGACTCTTGCTATGATATTTGCGATTGTCTGTACCGCACATGGCCTAGAGAAATTAGCTTCACGTAGAAACAATTCACATGTTGCACATTGTTTTCATTTGGAATATTAAAAGAACAGTTTTCAATTCTCAATGTATATGTGTACTGCTTGCATGTGATTGTGTAAATAAGTTGCAATGATGAGAAATAATTTTGGATCTTGTTATGTTAGTATTACAAATGCTCTGATCCTCTAGAAAAATAAGGTGAACTTTGAGAAGAAAAACCATCAGCACTCCACTCCCCGTAGGTGAACTTATCTGCAAAAAGTAAATGGTGACAGATTACCGAAATGAATACCATAGTTTGACTTACCGAATAGTGATTGCTTGAAAAGTGTCACGAGCGGAAAAACCAGATGTGGACGAAAAAAGCGTTTCGTCCGCTCCGTCCCCCACGGGCGGCGACGGGCGAACCTCCCAACCCTAGCGCCTCCAGACCCCTCCTCCCCCTTCGCCCCCGTCGGCGCAGGCCGCTAGGCAAAGCCCCGTGTGGTGGTGGCGGCGGCGGACCTGCTGCTACCCGTGCGCGAGGCGGGCGTCGCGGGGTCTCCCTGTGCTGGCAGCGGTGCCTTTTGGTGGTCAAGGTTCTGGTGGTGGCTATGCTCCTCCCGGGTGATGGCGGCGCCGGGTGACGTGGTGGCGATGGCACGGCCACTTGGCGGTGGGGCGGCACGGAGGCCAGCGGCGGCGTTGTCCTGGCCTAGATCTGGGCCCTTTTGGGCCCCATCTAGGTTTAGGCGGGCTAGGTCTGGCATTTCGGTGTCTGCTCCCGGCAGCTGGCGGAGTTTCTCTTGCTGAGGGTGGCTAGGACGGCGGCACGTGGACTGCAGCGCGGCCATGGGAGCTTCACGAGCCCGCCGGGCCAAAGGGCCTGGTCGACCACCCTCTGCCGGCACACCAAGGAAGTGTGTAACGTACATCGCTAAGAGTCGGTCGGTGCGTATGGGTAAAGTTGTACACCCCTGCAGGGTAAATATTTTCGAAAAGTCGTGTCCACGGTTACGGATGACTTGGGGATGGGCATGTTGATCATAGACAACTTTAACCTAATCGTAAAACTTGGAATCAATGTGTGATAAGGATCCCTTCTTAGGCTATCGAGGGGGTGATCCTAGTTGATAGGTTCAGCTGATGATGAAGATCTCGGTGGATTCAATATGATGATCAGTAGAGCTAGTGATATCACTCTCTTATCCCTTTTTAAAATGATCTGAATAGTCGAACTTCTGCTCCCTCTTGTTTATAAAGGAAAACTGACTTTCTGCAAAATAAGCTCCACACAAAGCCTCGCGTGCCAGCTTTGCTAAAAGATTGCACTAAGTTTTAATGAGTCCCTGTACTCAGCTTTGTATGCTTTGTTTCAGACGAAGTCTCTTCAATAAATGGTGGTTTCTAGATCGACATTGACGAGTAGCTTGGGATTCTCAGGTGGCAGCCTGGAATTTATGAGCTGAGACGTCGCCGTTATAAACTTAGATCATTAGAGGTTGAGGACAGCCCTTTGAGATCATTAGAGGTCTGAGGATTAAAGAGGAAGAGATGGTGGGTGACACCTTTCTATGTACTTCTTTTAACTTCACTCTATGATTTGTTTTACAATTCCTATATATTCACGTATTTGTGAATGGATGGGATAATGGAGTATTGCGGGTTTGCTCCTTTGTATAACTGTAAACTATAAGAAAAAAATTGACACATGAAAACTAGAAGGATTTTTATATAAATCATGCATATAATTCCAAATTTATGATGAAAGATAATATTTTTCTAAAAAATGAGAAGATAGAAAGAAAATGGCCTGAAGACAGAAACACCCATTCAAAAGAAGCCTGGTGACCGGGTGGCTGACACGTGTGCAAGAGCCGTTTGATATTCCGTTAGATGATAACCCTGTGCGTCGTCCTCTAAAAAAAGCCTTCTAGTACGGCCTCACCCTTACACTTTTCTCCCTCGTTGACCCGTTCTCCTCTGGCCGCTGTAGCTCATCCCTTTCCCCTCCGTCCGCTCCTCCTCTCTAGTCCCCAACCTGCAAACGAGGAGCAGCGATGCGAGCATGGAGACGAGGAAGAAGGCCGTCTTGGCCCAGCGCCACGGCCGCGCCCACAGGCCCTCGCCGCCGTGCGCCAGCGCCAAGTTAAGGTGGGGGGCCCGTCCAATCCCAGCCCCACCGGAGGGAGGGGCGCGTCCAGCTCTTGCCGCACCACAACCCGCACTCTGTCCTCCAACGCCAGACGACATCCCGGTGTCGTTGATGAAGGTCGCGCCCCCAACACCACCCAGCGAGCTCCAGCCCAAAATTCCTCCTGCGAGATGGCTCCAAGACGGTCGTCCTTGTCGCCAATCGCTAGCGGTGTCAAACCGCGCGACGGAGATGGATCCAAGACGGATCGTTGATGTTGCCAATTTACGGTGGCGTCGGGTTTGTGTAAAGAGCATGCAGAGGTGAGCGGTGTCGCCAGCTTCACTGGAATTGGAGAGCCATGGCATCGGGCTTGCGACCACCATGGAGCGCGGCGACCCTGCTGCTCGCCCCAGCGCGCCGGCGGGCGCCATGAACTTTCAGCCAGTATGACCTGGCGCTGGACGACTCCATGTGAGCACTGTACGAGCGCTGCGCGCAGCCACCACACAGCGGCCTAGCTGGTCGGGCACTCCGGCTGCTGCTGACCGCGGCGCCGGCGGGCGGCCGGGGGCCATGCACTTTGGTGAGCACGACTTGGCAGGCGACGAATCCCTTTGAGCGATGTACGAGCGCTGCACCCAGCCACCGCATGGCAGACCAGCTGGACATTCTGATGCTGGCGGCTGGCTGGTGCCCCAATCGATCTCCCCTTCACTGGAATTGGAGTGCCATGGCCTCCCATCGAGCTCCCATGGCCGTGGCCTCCCGATTTGTGTCGCTCCGAAGAGAGAAATCGCGACGGGGAACTGTCTCCACCTCGCCTGGGCCAAATCAGATACGGGAGCTGGCACACTGAGTGGACAAGGATGGGGCCCAATCCGCATCGATCACGGCATGGGACGGCCGCCGTCGTGCCCCTCGTTCCCGCACCATAGATAGCTAGAGGAGGAGCGGAGGGTCGGCCGATTCTCGCAGAGCAGCAGCGCCCAGAGAGACGACCTGCCGCTCGTTCGCGTCCGATTTGGGAGAGGAGAGGGGAGCCCCGCTCGACCTCCTCTGCCTGGAGCGGATATGGTGGCGGTGATGGGGCTCGGCGTCGGCGGGGGAGTAGGCGGCGGTGACCAGGGCTCGGCGTCGGCGGTGATGGGGCTCCAGGCCGGCATTGGGCGAGCGATTTTTTATCCCCATGATTCAGCACTTACGCTGGGAGACCAACTCCGGTTACTGTGTGCGACGTGGGATTCAGTACCCACACCGTTTGGCTCCGTTTGTGAGCTTGCATCTTAAAGCAAATCTAACGGTAATGGATGCATGCTCACGTATACACGCGGTCACCAAATCCACTCTCAACACCCATTATTCAAAACAGGGTTACGGACTAAAGAATGTTGGATGCATGCAATGAGCTAGGTGACTAAAGTTCACGACCTAGGTGACTAGGGTTCCTTACTCACGTCGGTGATCCTCTCCGATGTGGAGTTTGTTTTGTTCGTCTATGCGCTCTCCATCTATTTGTCTCCACACCCACGAGGGCAAATTTCTCGTGAATTTGGAACCCCCGACCACGTGCTTTGCTTCTAGGGTTATTGGTTCGGTCTTGTTAATGGCCGCGGCTTCCCCTACCTCGAGTTCTCCAAGTCAGGGGATCGAAGAAAGAGGAGCACTTGGGTGATCTACTGCAGCGACTGCGGATTGATGACGATGAGATTGATGATCTCGTTTTTAGGAAGAACCACATACTCCAATAGATGGGATTAAGTGGATGGCTTTGGCAAAGGTCCACTCAATGAATTTATTTATCCCCCAAACCTTTGAATAGCACATGCGGGTGGTAAAGTTCAGATCCTTGGACAATAATATTTCACAATTCAGTATTTTTTGCTTGGGTCATTGGCTGAAGATAACAAAGGTGGTCTCGTGGTTGTTTCGCCCAGAATGATGTCACCATTGAAGAATATGATGGTCTTGAAGCGCTTGAATCTATAGACTTAAATTTTATGGTTCTTTGGGTCCATATTCATAAGTTACCAGCTGGGTATCGAGGAGAATCTTTGGTGAAGAATCTTGCATAACACAAAATTGTATCAATGGTTGAGGTGGAAACGACACTGCATGGCTTGGGAAGCTTGATCTGTGAAAATCACTAGTAGATCCAATTCGAGAACACCCCCAAGTTTTGTGGGGCTTGTGTCATGGTCGGTCATACTCATCTGGAATGCGATACCGGTGAACATGAGGAGAGCAAACTGAAGGGGGTAGATTTCCTCAAAGCTAATCAAGAGACTTGGCATGGTTGCTCTGCCATGGGTGGTGCCTAAGCTATCGTGGTGGAAGAGGAAATGACATGGATGGCCATGGTATGCAGGACGCTGGAGGTCGTGGTAGGGCTGGAATGAACCCATTTTCCCTGGTCGTGGTCATGGATTTGAACCCCCTGCTACTTGGTGATATAATGCTCTACCATTGTTGGAAAATTCATAGTTGGATGAAAAATTGCAGGATACAACTACTAGCCCAATCAACACACTTGATGCGGTGATGGCCAATAATCATAATACCGATCCAAGTGCGAAAGGAAGGTTGCCAATGAATTCTGAGGTGTTTGGATGAAGATGATATGGGCAAGAGAGGTGTTGGTCAAGGCACACTGGCTGCAATGTTGATAGGATGAAACTGTACCACCTCCTGAGGATGTTCCTGAAGATTTGACTAAGAATGAGATGAAGAAGTGCTCGAAGAAGGTAGGAGCCAACTCCACTTCACTAGGACCAGCAGGTTCCCGCGAGGAGACCATCTCGTCACAATGAAAATGCTATCTCTAAACAGGTTTGGGGAACGACCCGGTCATTCGTGCACTTTCAGATCTCCGAAGGCGATGTGGTCGTGATGTGATGTTCTTGTGGGAGAGCACCTTGATGACTATCTAGAGAGGTTTAAAAAGAAGAATGCAAATGGATGTGAAAATAGTTAATCCTAGTATTGCTAGAAGTGGTGGTGTGAAACTACTTTGGAAAAAGGAGATTATGATTCAACATATTTTTTAGCCCCAAACTTTGATGTGAGGGTAATTCAAACATTTGAGGGATATCATCTGTTCGTGATTATTCATTGAGAAGTTTCCTTCATCTGCATCACTGAACATATATTTACAATAATTTATGATGTATGTTTTGAGTTGCTCATGACCTTCCATCCTAGAGAATCAATAAATTTTCGTTCTTTGCAACAGTATGATTTTTTTTGTATTCGAATAGCTTCATAACGTTGGTATTTCCTCCGTCCCAAAATGTAAGGTGTCTAAAAATTAGTTAAAAATAACATTTTAAAGTTTGACTAAATTTATACACAAAAATATAACATTTACAATAGTGAATCAATATCAATAGATTCACCACAAAGTATATTTTCTTAATGTTTTCATTTAATATTATACATGCAAATATTTTTCCTAAATATTTAATCAAAGTTAGTAACAATTAACTTTGGACTAATCCTTAGATGCCTTACATTTTGAAAACGGAAGTACCATTTAAGTTCTCGCAAAAGACTTGCAAATAATGCATTAGATTGACATGATAAAGATACACAATCTGTCTTCAATAATTACAAAATAAAGTCTAAAAAACGATTAAATCTTCGAGGTCTTTAAACTCTTTCTTCTTCCATGACACAGTCTTGTACTTATCATAAGGCAACCAAAGATAGATACCAAACCATAGACTTGTGAATACCAATAAAGATTCTTCCATAATTTTAATTTGAGCCGCAAGGCTGCGTGCACGCACGTAGCCATTCAAGTAGTCGATCAACATCGGCAAGAGAATTAACACCAATATGTCAAGGAAAAAATAACCGAACAACATGATCAACGTTGCTGAGGAGCCGAGAGTATGAATCACCATTATCGAGGATGTAATAGCTGGGGAGAACATTATGAGGATACTCCTCACGGCAACCGTGAGAAAAGATCCAAAATCGATATGGCAAAGTAAGATCTGAAGACACGTACCTAGAGATCAGTAATTTTACAACACCACCATTAATGCTGGGAAGGAGATCTCGTCGTCAAACGAAGGTCAGAAGATCACTATTGTAGACGAGAACATCTTCATTGAGACGGAGACCAAAAGAAGATGAACACCAAAACCCTAATCAAATCTATTGAAAATACTACTTTTATGAGAAAAAAAAAGAGGCGGAGGCGGAATTTCTTGGAGGCGGTGGCTGGGAGGAGATACATCATCATTACTAGACGATACCCCGCGCGTTATGGCAGAAATAAATAAATGATTTAGATATATCCATAGACAACACGAATTGACAGTGATATTTATCTAAGATACACGACTTAGCACCAAAAAGTTATCACGGATGCATCCTCTCATTTCCAATATCATCAAACTAAACTGCAACATTTTTTTGATAAAGAATGCTTTATTACTTTTGGGAAGCAATTACATCCAGCCTCTGCATAACCAGGATGCACACAGCCGTTTATAGAATTCCAGTGAAAAGTCTGATAAAACAAAAACTAGGCGAAATACATATCGAGACGATGAATTATAAGACGCCTATGGTGTGGGTGGGGCTTCAATCCGAAGACTATGCTGCCACCCATGTAGGGAAAAAGTATCCCTCGCCGTAGCCTTTAACCGTGTACAGACCTCCGTAAATAGGTCTAGGTTCTCCACTCGCTGAAAAGGTAACCATAAACGGAGAATACATGTGCATCTGTAGATAACCTGCAACAAGGAGCATTTTTTATCGTTAAAAATCTTGTCATTTCTACTTAGCCAAAGCACCCAGATAACTGCTAGCGCCCCCACCCTAAGAAGCAACTTAAATCTTGAATCGACACCATGAAGCCAATTGTCAAAGACATTGGCCACACTAGTCGGGGGATACAGGGTAGACGCTACTTGGATGACTGACCATATAGACTTGGCAAATTGGCACTTGAAGAAAAGGTGTTTAATCGTTTCGTCTTGTTGACAGAAAACACACTTTGTACTTCCATACCAGTTTCGCTTAACAAGATTGTCTTTGGTGAGAATAACTCCTCGACGAAGGTACCAACCAAGAAAATTAATTTTTAATGGTATCTTCATCTTCCAAATTTTCTTATTAGTATCAACCGGTATATCAGAAAGAAGGATCGCATTATATAGTGCTTTTACCGAGAAATTGCCATCAGCATTAAGATTCCACCTAAATTTGTCTGGTTCAGGCGATAGTTGAATATCTCCTAACCGGTGAATCAGCGAATTCCATGCCAACAACCTTTGCCCTAGTAAAACTCGTTTGAACGTCACATTCGGAGGTGATGTAGCCATTACCGTGGCAATGGTATCACCTTGGCGACGAACAATACTATACAATCACTACAAGAAAAGTTGCCATGGCCGACGAAGTTGAAGTCGCGCCGTGGTTGCTGGTGTACCATGGCCGACGATTTTGGTCCCTCCGTGGTGCATGTCAAAACTTTTTTTTTCTCGTTTTTGAGGCCACCTAGCCCGACGAAAGCGGCCAAAACGTGGCGTATGGTGGCCGGGACGTGGTGCATCTCGAAATCTCGGGTTCGCCGGCCGAGTCAACGCAAATCCGCACCGCCGAGGGATGTAGGGCCCGGATGGCAGCCTCTCCGGCATTGTTTTTTTCTACATCGCGCCATCTCGTTCAACGTTCTCCGATCGAGCCGTTTACGATGCGGGATCATGGGTCCCGCATGTCATCCTCTATGAACCAAAATTCTTTCTATTCTTGGATTTTTTTTGACCCCCGATTTCCGGCTACTTCCTTTTTCTTTTGATCCCTTGCCGCCTTGGAAACGTTGAGACCGCTGTCTGCTAAATGGGACCCGCATGTCATCCTCTATGTGCAATCAACTTTCTTTTCTTGGAGTTTTTTTGGCCCCTCAAATTTGGTCACTTGCCTTTTTCTTTCGATCCCTGCCGCCTCTCAAACGGTGATACCGCTGCTGCTAATCGGGACCCGCATGTCATCCTCTATGTACTATAAAACTTTCTTTTCCTGGATTATTTTTGGCACCTCAAATTTGGTCACTTACCTTTTTCTTTCGATCCCCGCCGCCTCTCAAACGGTGATACCGCTGCTGCTAACTCGGGACCCGCATGTCATCCTCTATGTACTATAAAACTTTCTTTTCTTGAATTATTTTTGGCACCTCATATTTGGTCACTTACCTTTTTCTTTCGATCCCCTGCCGCCTCTCAAACGGTGATACCGCTGCTCCTAAATGGGACCCGCATGTCATCCTCTATGTACTATAAAACTTTCTTTTCTTGGATTTTTTTGGCACCTCATATTTGGTCACTTGACTTTTTCTTTCGATCACCTGCTGCCTCTCAAACGGTTGATACCGCTGCTGCTAAATGGGACCCGCATGTCATCCTCTATGTACTATAAAACTTTCTTTTCTTGGATTTTTTTTGGCACCTCATATTTGGTCACTTGACTTTTTCTTTCGATCCCCTGCTGCCTCTCAAACAGTGATACCGCTGCAGCTAAATGGGACCCGCATGTCATCCTCTATGTAAATCATGTTTCTTTTCTTGAATTATTTTTGGCTCCTGATATTTGGTCACTTGCCTTTTTCTTTCGATCTCATGCCGCCTTTGAAACGTTGAGTAAGCTGCTGGCTCATGGGTCCCGCATGTCATCCTCTATGTACTATAAAAGTTCTTTTTCTTGGTTTTTTTCACCATCTGATTTTTGGCAATTTCTTTTTTTCTTTTGATCCCCTGCCACCTCTCAAACGCTGATACCGCTGCTGCTAAATGGGACCCGCATGTCATCCTCTATGTACTATAAAACTTTCTTTTCTTGAATTATTTTTGGCTCCTCATATTTGGGCACTTGCCTTTTTCTTTCGATCTCATGCCACGTTTGAAACGTTGAGGAACCTGCTGGCTCATGGGACCCGCATGTCATCCTCTATGTGCTATAAAAGTTTCCTTTGTTGGATTTTTTTTCACCCTCAGATTTTTGGCTTGCCTTTTTCTTTTGATCCCCTGCCCCCTTTGAAACGTTGAGTAAGTTGTTGGCTCAAGGGACCCGCATGTCATCCTCTATGTCCATCAACTTTCCTTTCTTGGATTTTTTTTCACCCCCTAATTACTAGCTACTTTCTTTTTCTTTTGATCTCAAGCCGCATTACAAACATTGAGACCGCTGCTGCAAAATGGGACCCACATGTCATCCTCTATGTACAATAAAGTTTCTTTTCTTGGATTATCTTTTGCTCCCGATATTTTGTCACTTGCCTTTTTCTTTCGATCTCATGCCGCCTTTGAAACGTTGAGTAAGCTGCTGGCTCATGGGTCCCGCATGTCATCCTCTACGAACAATAAAAGTTTCCTTTCTTGGAGTTATTTTTGACCCCTAATTTCTGGCTATTTGCCTTTTTCTTTGGATCTCCTGCCCCTTTGAAACGATGAGGACGCTGTTGGCAGGTCGGTCCCACAAGTCATCCTCTATGAACAATAAAAGTTTCCTTTGATGGATTTTTTTGAACCCCTAATTAATTTCTGGATATTTCCTTTTTTTTCTTTGATCCCTCGCCGCCTTGGAATCGTTGAGGATGCTGCTGCCTCATGGGTCCCGCATGTCATCCTCTCAGAACGGTAAATGTTTCTTTTCTTGGATATTGTTTACCAAATGATTTTTGGCTTATTTTTTCTTTCGATATCCTGCCGCCTTTAAAACGTTGAGGACGCTGATGGCGTGTAACTCACACGTTCGTTGGGAACCCCAAGAGGAAGGTATGATGCGCACAGTAGCAAGTTTTCCCTCAGAAAGAAACCAAGGTTTAATCGAACCAGTAGGAGCCAAGAAGCACGTTGAAGGTTGATGGTCGCGAAATGTGATGCGGCGCAACACCGGGGATTCCGGCGCCAACTAGGAACCTGCACAACACAACCAAAGTACTTTGCCCCAACGAAACAGGTGAGGTTGTCAATCTCACCGGCTTGTCTGTAACAAAGGATTAAACGTATCGAGTGGAAGATGTTTGCAAAGAAAACAGTAAAACAAGTAGATTGTATGCTATGTAAAGAATAGGACCGGGGTCCACAGTTCACTAGAGGTGTCTCTCCCATAAGATAAAAGCATGTTGGGTGAACAAATTACAGTCGGGCAATTTACAAATAGAGAAAGGCATAACAATGCATATACATGACATGGTAAATATAGTGAGATTTAATTGGGCATTACGACAAAGTACATAGACCGCCATCCAACTCGCATCTATGCCTAAAAAGTCCACCTTCAGGTTATCGTCCGAACCCCTCCGGTATTAAGTTGCAAAGCACCAGACAATTGCATTAAGTATGGTGCGTAATGTAATCAACAACTACATCCTTAGACATAGCATCAATGTTTTATCCCTAGTGGCAACAGCACATCACAACCTTAGAACTTTCTGTCACTGTCCCAGGTGTCAATGAAGGCATGAACCCACTATCGAGCATAAATACTCCCTCTTGGAGTTAAGAGTAAAAACTTGGCCAGAGCCTCTACTAGTAACGGAGAGCATGCAAGATCATAAACAACACATGAACAATAGATTGATAATCACCATAATCATAGTACTCTCTATCCATCGGATCCCGACAAACACAACATATAGAATTACATATAGATGATCTTGATCATGTTAGGCAGCTCACAAGATCTAACAATGAAGCACAACAAGGAGAAGACGACCATCTAGCTACTTGCTATGGACCCATGGTCCAGGGGTGAACTACTCACTCATCACTCCGGAGGCGACCATGGCGGTGTAGAGTCCTCCGGGAGATGAATCCCCTCTCCGGCAGGGTGCCGGAGGCGATCTCCGAGAATCCCCCGAGATGGGATTCGCGGCGGCGGCGTCTGCGGAAGGTTTTCCGTATCGTGGCTCTCGGTATCGGGGTTTTCGCGACGGAAGCTTTAAGTAGGCGGAGGGTCAACGCGAGGGGCCACACGAGGGGCCCAGGGGATAGGTCGGCGCGGCCAGGGCCTGGGCCGCGCCGGCCACCCCCCTGGCCTCCTCGTGGCCCCACTTCGTTAGGTCTTCGGTCTTCTGGAAGCTTCGTGCAAAAATAGGACCCTGGGCGAAAGTTTCGTCCAATTCCGAGAATATTTCTTTACTAGGATTTCTGAAACCAAAAACAGCAGTAAAACAGACAATCGGCTCTTCGGCATCTTGTTAATAGGTTAGTTCCAGAAAATGCATAAATATGACATATAATGTGCATAAAACATGTAGGTATCATCAATAAAGTAGCATGGAACATAAGAAATTATCGATACGTTGGAGACGTATCAGCATCCCCAAGCTTAGTTACTGCTCGTCCCGAGCAGGTAAAACGATAACAAAGATAATTTCGAAGTGACATGCCATCATAATCTTGATCATACTATTTGTAAACATATGTAATGAATGCAGCGATCAAAGCAAAGGTAGTGACATGAGTAAACAAGTGAATCATATGACAAAGACTTTTCATGAATAGTACTTCAAGACAAGCATCAATAAGTCTTGCATAAGAGTTAACTCATAAAGCAATAAATCAAAGTAAAGGTGTTGAAGCAACACATAGGAAGATTAAGTTTCAGCGGTTGCTTTCAACTTGTAACATGTATATCTCATGGATATTGTCAACATAAAGTAATATAACAAGTGCAATATGCAAGTATGTAGGAATCAATGCACAGTTCACACAAGTGTTTGCTTCTTAAGGTGGAAGGAGATAGGTAAACTGACTCAACAATAAAAGTAAAAGAATGGTCCTTCAAAGAGGAAAGCATCGATTGCTTGTATTTGTGCTAGAGCTTTTATTTTGAAAACATGAAACAATTTTGTCAACGGTAGTAATAAAGCATATGAGTTATGTAAATTATATCTTACAAGTTGCAAGCCTCATGCATAGTATACTAATAGTGCCCGCACCTCATCCTACTTAACTTGGACTACCGGATCTTCGCATGCCATGTTTCAACCAAGTGTCACAAAGGGGTACCTCCATGCCGCCTGTACAAAGGTCTAAGGAGAAAGCTCGCATTTCGGATTTCTCGCTTTTGATTATTCTCAACTTAGACATCCATACCGGGACAACATGGACAACAGATAATGGACTCCTCTTAAATGCATAAGCATGTAGCAAAGTTATTATTCTCATATGAGATTGAGGATATATGTCCAAAACTGAAACTTCCACCATGGTTCATGGCTTTAGTTAGCGGCCCAATGTTCTTCTCTAACAATTTTGCATGCTCCAACCACTAAAATGATAGACCTTCGGACAAGACGGACATGCATAGCAACTCACATGATATTCAACAATAGTTGATGGCGTTCCCCGAAGCATGGTTATCGCACAACAAGCAACTTAATAAAATATAAAGTGCATAAGTACATATTCAATACTACGATAGTTTTTAAGGCTATTTTGTCCCATGAGCTATATATTGCAAAGGTGAATGATGGAATTTTAAAGGTAGCACTCAAGCAATTTACTTTGGAATGGCGGAGAAATACCATGTAGTAGGTAGTTATGGTGGACACAAATGGCATAGTAGTTGGCTCAAGGATTTTGGATGCATGAGAAGTATTCCCTCTCGATACAAGGTTTAGGCTAGCAAGGTTTATTTGAAGCAAACTCAAGGATGAACAAGTGCAGCAAAACTCACATAAAAGACATATTGTAAACATTATAAGACTCTACACTGTCTTCCTTGTTGTTCAAAACTCAATACTAGATATTATCTAGACCTTAGAGAAACCAAATATGCAAATCAAATTTTAACAAGCTCTATGTATTTCTTCATTAATGGGTGCAAAGCATATGATGCAAGAGCTTAATCATGAGCACAACAATTACCAAGTATCACATTATCCAAGACATTTTAGAATTACTACATGTAGCATTTTCCAATTCCAACCATATAACAATTTAACGAAGAAGAAACTTCGCCTTGAACATTATGAGTAAAGCCTAAGGACACATGTGTCCATATGCAACAACGGAGCGTGTCTCTCTCCCACAAAGTGAATGCTAGGATCCATCTTATTCAAACAAAAACAAAAACGAAAACAAACCGACGCTCCAAGCAAAGAATACAAGATGTGATTGAATAAAAATATAGTTTCGGGGGAGGAACTCGATGATGTTGTCGATGAAGAAGGGGATGCCTTGGGCATCCCCAAGCTTAGACGCTTGAGTCTTCTTAAAATATGCAGGGGTGAACCACGGGGGCATCCCCAAGCTTAGAGCTTTCACTCCTCTTGATCATAGTATATCATTCTCCTCTCTTGACCCTTGAAAACTTCCTTCACACCAAACTTCAAGCAAACTCATTAGAGGGTTAGTGCACAATTAATAATTCACTCATTCAGAGGTGACACAATCATTATTTTCACTTCTGGACATTGCATAATGCTACTGGACATTAATGGATCAAAGAAATAAATCCAACATAGCAAAAGAGGCAATGCGAAATAAAAGGCAGAATCTGTCAAAAACAGAACAGTCCGTAAAGACGAATTTAGTAATGGCACCAGACTTGCTCAAATGGAAAAACTCAAAACTAATGAAAGTTGCGTACATATCTGAGGATCACGCTCGTAAATTGGCAGATTTTTTCGAATTTTCTACAGGGAACTGTGCCCAGATTCGTGACAGACAGCAATGCTGTTTCTGCGCAGCGATCCCAAATATAACATCAACTTTGACATAGAAACTTTACTTGGCACAAAAACATGATAAGGAGAGGTTGCTACAGTAGTAAACAACTTCCAAGACTCAACAAAACAAAAAATTGCTGTAGTAAAAACATGGGTTGTCTCCCATAAGCGCTTTTCTTTAACGCCTTTCAGCTAGGCGCAGAAAGTGCAAATCAAGTAACATCGAGAGTAGAAGCATCAACATCATTACCAGGGGTGTTGGGAGTTTTCTCAACCAAGCATAGTATATTTGATATATAAGTTTTAGCGTCTCCCTTTTCATTAGTCTTAGGCTGGCTACTCTCATCGAACAAATTTTCAGGAACAAGCCAAGCATAGTTATTTTCTAGCGCATCATTCATAGCTAGGAGTTTACATGGTATTGGTGCTTTGATTTCCCCTCCATTATTAATGTTATTAGTGTACATTATTCTATCCATGTCCATTTTTTCAAGGAGACCAATAAAATTGGTATGAGAACCTAGCATATTAAACTTAGCAAAAACCTTTCTAGCCTCTCTTGCTAGACCACCAAATTCTCTAAGAAGAGTTTCTAAAACAAAATCTTTCTTTTCCCCTTCTTCCATATCACCAAGTGTAAGAAACATGTGTTGGATTATAGGATTGAGATTAACAAATTTAGTTTCCAACATGCTAACTAAAGCAGCAGCAGCAATTTCATAGGTAGGAGCAAGTTCTACCAAGTGTCTATCTTCAAAATCTTCAAGTAATACTAACATGATTGAAAAATTCTTCTATATTATTTCTCCCGACTATGGACCCACGTCCTACTGGTATGTCTTTTGTGGTAAAATTAAAAGGAAACATGATGCAATAAGCAAAAAGTAAACTAGGCAAACAAAGTAAAGACAAGTAACTAATTTTTTGTGTTTTTGATATAGAGAGCAAGACGATGAAATAAAGTAAAACTAGCAACTAATTTTTTTGTGTTTTGATTTAGTGCAGCAAACAAAGTAATAGATAAAATAAAGCAAGACAAAAACAAAGTAAAGAGATTGAGAAGTGGAGACTCCCCTTGCAGCGTGTCTTGATCTCCCCGGCAACGGCGCCAGAAAATTATGCTTGATGGCGTGTAACTCACACGTTCGTTGGGAACCCCAAGAGGAAGGTATGATGCGCACGGTAGCAAGTTTTCCCTCGAAAGAAACCAAGGTTTAATCGAACCAGTAGGAGCCAAGAAGCACGTTGAAGGTTGATGGTCGCGAAATGTGATGCGGCGCAACACCGAGGATTCCGGCGCCAACTAGGAACCTGCACAACACAACCAAAGTACTTTGCCCCAACGAAACAGGTGAGGTTGTCAATCTCACCGGCTTGTCTGTAACAAAGGATTAAACGTATCGAGTGGAAGATATTTGCAAAGAAAACAAGTAAAACAAGTAGATTGTATGCTATGTAAAGAATAGGACCGGGGTCCACAGTTCACTAGAGGTGTCTCTCCCATAAGATAAAAGCATGTTGGGTGAACAAATTACAGTCGGGCAATTTACAAATAGAGAAAGGCATAACAATGCATATACATGACATGGTAAATATAGTGAGATTTAATTGGGCATTACGACAAAGTACATAGACCGCCATCCAACTGCATCTATGCCTAAAAAGTCCACCTTCAGGTTATCGTCCGAACCCCTTCCAGTATTAAGTTGCAAAGCAACGGAACAATTGCATTAAGTATGGTGCGTAATGTAATCAACAACTACATCCTTAGACATAGCATCAATGTTTTATCCCTAGTGGCAACAGCACATCACAACCTTAGAACTTTCCGTCACTTGTCCCGGTGTCAATGAAGGCATGAACCCACTATCGAGCATAAATACTCCCTTTTGGAGTTAAGAGTAAAAACTTGGCAGAGCCTCTACTAGTAACGGAGAGCATGCAAGATCATAAACAACACATGAACAATAGATTGATAATCACCATAATCATAGTACTCTCTATCCATCGGATCCCGACAAACACAACATATAGAATTACATATAGATGATCTTGATCATGTTAGGCAGCTCACAAGATCTAACAATGAAGCACAACAAGGAGAAGACGACCATCTAGC